>NW_027271492.1:1422500-2022500 GCF_040938485.1 Diadema antillarum
AGCTATAAGCATTTAAAAGTGGTTGGCATGGCAACTGTAATCATTATGGTTGACATTTCGTTTTACTTTTTTTTTTTAAATTGACGACCATCTTTGTAAATTTTTGAGCGTCTGATAAATCCAGGCACTATTTTGAAAAGCCTTTATCTTGGCAAAGATGACGTAAGATAGCGGCACGGAAGAAGATAAAATCAATCTACTTATTTCATGAATAAGACGCACATTTTCCAGCTGCTCATTTCTTTATGGAATTCTTGATAACTCGTTCAAACAAAACAAGTGCGAAGTTTATATGCCTACCTTGCTCATGCGTATTCATTATAGGTTTTGTGTGTGTGTGTGTGTGTGTGTGTGTGTGTGTGTGTGTGTGTGTGTGTGTGTGTGTGTGTGTGTGTGTGTGAGTTCCTTTTTTTTTTTTTTTAGTGCGAGTTCTGATCACGCGCGTTGGCGAAGTCGAATTTGCATAATTCACGTACGTCTCTTATTAGATTTAGACTATACTATAAGGAAATTCCGGCCAATAATATCAATCTGGAAGTGAACTCCATCAATGAGACAACGAAGGTTAATCAGAATTCCTGGAAATTTGTTTCACCTGACTGTCAGCAGGGGTGCTTCAGTCATTATCTTATAGAATGAATATAGAGATAATCGATGGATAGGAGCGTTTATGTGATATCAATTCTCCATTATATTTTGCCCATTCATCATTTTTTTTTTATACCCAACTGCGTTATTCTACCGTGGTAATTACAATGCCACTAATCGGATGAAAACATCTTCAAAACCTTGACAGAAAGGGATAGTTATCATTCAAATTAAGACCCACCCATCTAACAGCATCCCCATCCTCTCCTTGCATGCCTCCTCCCGACTGAGATAATCTCAATGTCGCCCATTCCTCTAAGCAGCTTCTTCACTGTACGTTGATACCGATATGATTGTGATAGTGGAGGTTATAAGGGGAGGGGTGAGGGAGGAGAACCCTTTAATATCTCCTGGGGTTCACCGGAGGGCGATATCACGTTGTCAGGACACGGCATGTTGTCGGTGATGAACCCACCCCGTCGGGTGGTAAATCAATCCGCCACATGCATACCATGACACACAAGCTTACCCCGGCCGTCCCCCCATTCGACGAACGAGAGACGAACACAGCAAATGCATGAGAATATCGTACGTGCTGGGCGCCGTGCGTTTGGCGCCTATGGGGAGTAACAAGGGTTAACACGCCCCTGGGTGAGCGTTCAAAAGCAATCACGATTAACATTTAATATAATTAATGAACATTTGCGTTATAGAGAAAGCCGCCAGAGGGTAGGAAGGGTTGCCAATTAAGCATCACGTATACCATGGCGCTGACAACGTAATTTTCTCTATGTCAGCAAATCTACCCCTGCTTTGGAGATAGGTAAACAATGACTCTATTGTAGGTGTACATAGATGATGACTGGTGGGGGAGGGAATATACCGAATGTTCCACCCAAGGGTTTGACATGCTATTGAGGGAGGTTATAAGTCCCGAGACGAAGTCGAGGGACTTCCCGATAGCCTCACGAAATAGCATTTCAAACCCTGAGGGTGGAACGTTTGGTACATGTTCCCGACAACAAAAGTCAGCATCTGGGTTAGTCAATTCTGCTTTTTCACATTGTATGGAATAGGCAAATTTATCCTATCGATTGCGTGAAAAATAGGATCGTTCAATCGTTTTGTATCATTTGTCATTTGTTACGTGAATATGTTTTCCCATTGGGGAACATTACAAAAATGTTCTGCCTATGGGCGAACATAACCAATGTGCCTCCATCACGCGACTATGTTTAGCCAATCACTAACCGGTATTTGACTAACCCACTTCATATAATTCAATGGCCGGTTACATGGAGTCTCAATATACATAATGTATTTGTAATATTGACTACTCCAAACATCAAATTAAGTATGTTTGTGTAGCATCGAAAGTACGGCCGATGTCACTTCGTATTTTACACCAAAAGTGGTTATTTTGTATGACAAAATATAGCTCCGAATCAGTCAGTCGGTATAGTCAACAGGCTACGAAGCGATTACACGAATTCTGCATACTGAATGTACGATGAACTGGATGTTGAGGAAACTCGTTGGAAGGGAAACTCTACTCTATTCCGTGTACAAGTGTATACTTTGAACAAGTATTATACTTACATAGTCAACTTTGTTTTCAATGATGCGATTTTTTTTTACAGAAAAATCTTCGCTAAAATGAGGCAAAACTTTTCATATGGAAGTTAAAAGAAAATCTATCTGTCACAATCACTCATTAATAATAATTCAAGAAGAAATTTCACAAGGCGAAGATATCAACGGTCTACAACAGTCTTAACTGACTGTAAGGTGAAATTAATGTAAAACACTGATTGTCTTTGCCAATGATTCTGCCACAATGAGCCCCTCAAATTGGAACAAGACACCATCGCTTAAATATGGCAACTCTGGAGCGATCATATTCATAGTGAGAAATATACAATTGCTTGTCAATAAAGAAACAGTTTGAATGTAAGCGAATAAAAGACTTACGAGACTACATGGCACACATTTTTTCTTGATCATCTTTTTTAAATTCATATAATGATTGAGATTGTTCAACCATCGACGTCACTCTTACATTATCTGTAATATACTACAACATTCTTTGTGTTTTTTTCTCGAAATATTCATACTGCTCGATTTCAGCGAAATTCTCCCCATTCCGCTTCTGCCTTTCCGAATACCAGGTAATTATTATCGTTTACTTTGTCCGTCCATCTGTCATAATTATACTGTGTCATCTTATTTGGCATTTTTGTCCCTCTCATTTGCAGTGGAAAGTACCTTCAATGTAAGAACACATTGCTTTCTTTAATCTTTTCTGTTTTTTGTTTTAAATGTATTGAATGGTATTGAATTTTGTATAATTCAACCGGCAATAACCTTTAGTTTTCCCTGCAATCTCATATCACAATACCGTCTGCTTTTAGCATTGAAATTATTTCCCCACTCCTACATTTTTACTTCCTTGCCCGCTCTTCTCCATCTTGCCATACTCGATCTTACACGTACAAAATGATCTCATTTTCTATTGTGCAATACTCTCACCTGTCTCATTGTTGATGCTCAGGTCTGTTGTGTATAATTATCATGTATTTTTTTCTTATGTAGGCTTATATGATCAGTGTTATTTTAATTTCATCTGTGAGTCTGATGTAAAGCAACCGTATCAGCCTTCGAGCTGCTGGATTGTTATTCTATTTTTTTTTGCACAATAAACCATATTGAATTGAATTGAATTGAATTGAATACTCTATCTGTCAGATCAGCTTAAATATGGCACGAATTTTCACTTCTTTGTACCAATATATAAGTGTTGGTGGATGAGTGCGTGGCTTTCAGCGGGAGGTGAGACGACCTCACCTCCCTGCTTTCAGACAGATTGAAAAATCCCCATGTCGGTTTTGGAAGCGCATGCAGTGAAGAGCTATAGGTGTACTTCGCTCATCTCAGAGTTCTACATTACATCTCGCCTTGTTTAGGCAGCATTTTGATATCGGAAGAATTTAAGATCCATCAAATTTGAATGCAACTGGAGTAGAAAGAGAGAAGGAGGGAGAGAAAATATCATATACCACCCTCTATTTCTCCCCTTCGTTTTTCTCTATCTATGTAACATGTATAGGAAACACGGAGAAGAAGATTCCTTAAATCGAGTCGACACAATTGCAAATTGACTGATGCATTGATGTCACATACCTATTGGCAGTAAGACATTCAAATGTCAGGCTAAGTCACAACGCGAATGAATTCGTTGCGATGTTGTTGAATTGAAACCAAATATCTCGTTTTAATAGTGTTCATTCTTTGCTTAGTTCACTCAAAATATTTGAATAAAACCATTGACAATTTAAGAAAAATTGGTCAAGATCCAAGGAATTGTCCCATTTAATGATCATTAATGAATTTGGTGACTACATGTTACAAGTATTAATTCATTTTGTTCACGAAATGTAATTACAAGCTTGGTTCATTATTCTCCATCAAGTCTATTTGTGTTCATATTCAACTTTATAAATCGTCATGTTACGAAAAATTTGTACTTCTGCACATTGCGTTCTGGCTATAGAAAATAGATAAGGCTTGCAGATAATCAGATCTCACTGTCGAGACAAACATGAACTTTCCCCCATCACGACAAAAGAGAGTTGTAGACAACTCCGCTTACACTTACTGCTATATATCGCCCAGTAATGCTTCATGTAAACCCCTTATTTCTGACCGATTTCATTTCAAAACGTTTCAAAATGTTATGGAATCTCCGGATTTCCCCCACCTTCCTTAATGTTTTGCGGGCCGATTTTAATGGTCCTTCTTTTTTTTGACCAACTCAATTCTGGACACAGCATCATGAATTTACTGACCACACGCTCTGTTTGAGCAACATGCTTGACGAACCAATCTCAAACACGTGAATGCTCTAACTCGTCAACTTTGGCCATTATTCCATTGGCAACTATAAATTTCACTGCACATCTTGGAGAAAGACTACTGAATAAAAGTAAAAGTTATCAACTTTGCACAGCATAAGAAAGAAATTGAGAGAGATTTGCCAATATTTGGCACCGGAAATAAGAATTTGACCTTCTAAGATTATGTTGCAAAAAAAAAAAAAAAGAATCAGCAATTCAGATTCATTCGAAAACGGAAACGGAACGGAACTTTAAACGGAAACCAAAAATGAATGTACAACGAAGGATACAGTGAAAATATACTTTATCCTATACATGGAATACCATAAAAGTATTTGGAATCGGTGGATTAAGTGCGCCCTCTTATCAAAAGACATTAATCATTATTGAAGTTTGTTTACTCAGAAGTTTCTGGGGTTTAGAGTTGTTTCCCATCTACGTCAGATAGCACTTCCCATAACAAAACGTTAATGTAATGAACACTGAGCGGACTGTCCTTTACAAGATATTAAGTAGTGGTAAATACATGCGTGGGGCAAATTAGCAGCAATTACCAAGCCCTCTCATTTCCACTATCTGAAAATATCACGACATTGAACTCAGTATGAAATGCCGACAATGATGACAGATTTAATCTCATGTTGGTATCGCATAACTTCGGTCCGTCTCGGGTGACGATTGCACTCTTCGCAAGGGGCAAGATCTCACCTGAGCGGAAGACTATGTTCGTCGTTATGTTTCTCGTTGCGCATCACAGGCGCGCGCACTGGAGATGCGCTATACAGACGACATTGTCAACAAGACAGTGATTCTCAACCTCTTTGTTCTCATCCGTGCCGATGTGAGGTCTTCACATCCTTGGAAAAAAACATGATCTCAGTTTCCACTGACATGACGTGAGTTACCTATAAATGTAATTGTAAGTGCACTTGCTATTTCATTCCTTACTCACTACCATAGGATTGAAATGTGCATCCAATGGGGTGCTGATTCAAATCCTAAAAAGTTTATGTTGTACACAAGCAAGTCTTACATTGAAATAATATCACCCCATCTGCCTAGGTTTAATGCACCCATATCTATACTGGAAAGGTTGCAGTGGTAATAACCTTTAATATCCTGTGATTTACAATCTTACAATTTTTGGTGTTTTGCAATGGTATTGTTATCATAACTTTGATTTATAATCTTTTGCTTTTTATAAACTTCCTGGCAAATTTTCTGACTGATGGTCGTCTGCCACTAAAGCAGCGAAAGCATCATCAGACTATAAAGGCATCAAGATATACAAGAGAAATAACATCAGTACAAAAAAAAAAAAAACACGAAAGCAGTAAACATAGTTGAACGTGTACACAAGGGATGCCATCTATTTGCTAGTATATCAAGGGAACGATTTTACAGACCACACAAAATCTGCAAGATTTTTTGTGTCTTTGTAAGCCGGAGACATTATGACATTAGGATTTTACGAACCACACAAATTTGTTCGATTTTCTTTGTATTTGTAAGGCGGAGACATTTTGGCACTAGTGGCATTATTCCAATTCAAATTCTTGATTCTATATCATCTATTTGCTACTATATCAAGGGGACGATTTTAAGGACCACACAAAATCTGCAAGATTTTCTGTGTCTTGATGTTAGTTGAAGACATTATGGCACCAGGCTGGAAGGCAACAGGTTTGGGAATTTCAGAATTCACAGCTCTGATGGTTGACTCACCCATGGTTAGTGTTCATGGACATCCACATGGTAATAATAATTGCAGCCAGTTGACCTTGTTCAAATAAGACGCAGATTGTCCTAGCTCCGGTCTACAACCACAACCGGCCCTGGATCCGGACGACCGTTTGAGCGTTTCGGAGATCGAGAAGATTCTAGGATGTCCCTCTCCTGATCTTCTTGGCTCCTGGGTTTAACCAGCGATGTCAGAACCACAGAGCTCTCAGCCTTCTCTTTCATCCTCTTGTAGAGTCCGTAGAAAAGGCCGCAGACGATGAAGGAGAGGAGCAGGAAAATGATGCCGACAATGATCAGGACGATTCCCTGCCGTCTCGACGTCGATGTCGACGAGTCGATCTGGAAGGCGATTCCGGCCACCATGAGGCAAATTCCAACGAACGCGAACGCCAATGCAGTATAGACCAAACATCGGACCTTCCACACGTTCACTGGATTAGTTGCAGGGACCGTGGAAGGTGGAAGCGGTGGTGATGGTGGGGGAGGTGCCGGCGGCGGTGGTGTGAGAGGAGCGGCAGCGGTAAAGTTGGTGTGAGTGAGCCGGATAGGTTCCTCCTTGGCATGGAGCATAAAGCTTCCGGCCGACATGGGATGACCTGGTCGTGAACTGCTACTAGACTGTCTGCTGAGTGACGAGTTCGAACGAGGACTCGCCATTCTTCCGGTCTGGGGCGAGATCATAATATTTTCACAAACTTTTAGGTAGAGAACCTAAGGCGAACGAGAGAGAGAGAGAGAAAAAAAAAAAGGATGATTCAACTATCGAACCAACTAAGAAAGTAAAATAAGTGAGAATGAGTAACGCTTATATGTATATCATATATCATATATTTGGCAGTGTTATTATGCTCCTATGAGTTATAACTTGTGACGATTCCTCACGATTGCAGTATCATACAACAACAGCATAAACATCACAACATTATGCCCGAAAATCATCATCCTACTCTGTTATCTTAACATAATGTTTGTATAGTGAAGAGTCGGTCGAAAGAAATATTAATCATAAATCCTCTCACCTGCTTGGATGGGTAGCAAATAAGATACAGCTACTTCTGTCACTTTAGACTGAGTTGGTAACATTAGATGTTGGCAACAAAGTGTCCTTTTTTCAGTCACGACATGGGCTGGCAGAAAGTGTTAAAACGATTCCCAATAACTCTCCCGGATAGCACTGTAACTTGCGGAATGTCACATCCGTCTGACAGATGCAGCTGTCATTATCAGCACGAGGTATCGGGGTCGACTAGCCCTACAGAGTGTTGGGATGTAATAACGTACACGCGCGAACATTGCAAGCGCGCTCGTTTGGTCATCATCATCAGGGTATTTTACACGCCCTGGTATCAGTATACGATGCCTGGTGACCTGATAAACATTATGTCTGTCACTCCGCCAAGATACTGTATGTGTATGTGTGTGTGCGTGAGTGTGCGTGTGTGTGTGTGTGTGTGTGTTTATACATTGCCAAATGACGGATAACAAACAGAACCGTTCATCTAGTCATACCTGTCGCCATCTTCCTCGAAGCTCTGAGACATTACTTAAAACAAGATAATACATACAACAGAAGTTATATTTCATTGTAAACTGGCGGTGTGCAGATCAATGCTCACATTTTTAAACTTTGCACATTCATAACTTTGAAAATTATCGTGCTTATTGTATATCAAGTTGTACAAAGCCTCAATTTTCTCTGTATTTTTTTTTCTCGTGAATGCAATGTAATCCCATCGTTTTAGGGATCGAGATAGAAATTGAATGAAATCTTCTTGACTGATGCCCCTTTAAGAGAGAGGGAGAGAGATGACTGTGTATGTTAATGTAATCTTTTTGATTTTTTTTCTTCTTTTTTTACCATAACGGTGACTTAAATTTGTGTATGCCTGAAGACTGTGGCATGTCTTGACATTTTTGGCCGATTACAACCGAAATCCCTATGAAAATTTGCACTGGATCCACTAGAACTATTTTTCTGTCGGCAATGATGGATTAATGAGTGTCATTACCATGATTACATTCAAGAGAAGTCTTACATGTACTCTCCTTATAGTATTTGACAGACAAAGAAGGAAAACAGCTGTTCCGAAGTAGATGTAAAGGAATTTCGTTTATCATTCATGATATTATTTAAATGTGGAGGAATTGTCAATTATAGTGTAACGAGGCTTATCTGCAATAAGTCCTGGCACATGCACTTTAGTAATGATTGACAGATGATGACACCGGCAAAATCCAAGCCTGAAAGTTTCTTGTGTGTGGGCGTATGCAAGTCATCTGAAGAAAGAAAGTAGAAACATTATCAAAATTACGTAACACATAATAATATTATAAGATATTATATGGCCAAGGAATTTTTCCAAAAAAGTAAGTAAAGTCGTTTACATACGACAGCCACTTTTTTACGTCTTTAGTGGGGATGAGTGGCCGCCTTTGGTTCCATGACACTTGCTCCTGCTACAATGGCTCCCATGAGTTATCTGCACGATAAGCCAATCATAAATTTATTCTACTCACAAACATAACCCTAGAGCTCTTATAATAAGACCGGAAAATAAGACCAGAGCAATTGCCGCAGGAGCAAAATGTCGTCTGACCTGCCGTTATAGGTTTACGTATAAATGAATGAATAAATGAATGAATATATATAATGTATAAATATATACACATTATATATAATGTGTGTGTATATATGTATATTATGCATATATGATATATATATGTATGTATATATACATATATATTCATGTGTACATCATTATATATATATATATACATTATATATATATATATATATATATATATATATATATATATATATATATATATATATACTGCTCTAAAGTGATGGCCGCGCAGCATATAGCCTGTGTCTGACTGAGTTTGGACATTCTTCTACTGTCTCAAACGTCAAACAACACATGACATGATGTCATGAAAGAATCTATGGGGCAGTTTTCTTTCTGATAAAACGTTAGAGTGCAGTAAACAATGCTTACAGTCAATACAATAATTACAAACAAGTGTAAGCAATACTCAAACCATTATCAATTTCGGGGTTTCTTGGTTGGGGTAGGGGCTGGATTAACTACTACACCTCCTCAGAAGCACTTTCTCCATCACTTCTGTGCAGTTTGTGTTGGTGAGATGACTGACAACAATATACCTCCTCCTCCTCCTTCTTCTTCTTGTCGGTAGTCTGCTTCCTCAGCCTTGAAGATTCTTACGGATTTTGTTGATGTAAGTGTGTGTCATAGGGGTAGGGTGCCTGTGCTAATAATTTCCTTGAAAATCCTTTCCGTGTTAGTGTAGCTCCCCCTGTCATGACAGAAGCTCATTCTTCAAGGTTTGACTGTATCCCAACTTGACATAATTTCGGCAAACTCTTGGAGGTTTACCAAAGTATTCACACAATTTATAGATTTGTCAAGCTCCTTGTAAATTCCCATATGGGCCTATGTATACGCACCCACGTCCTATCCCACAAACACACTACACGCCCTTACGTTGCTCTGTAGTCATTATCTACTCGCCAGTCATTCGATGTACTTAATTATTTTGTTCATTCTTTCACAATATTTCGCACTCTCTCTCTCTCTCTCTCTCTCTCTCTCTCTCTCTCTCTCTCTCTCTCTCTCTCTCTCTCTCTCTCTTTCATTAATGGAAGTCCTAAACGTAGGCCCTACATCATCGTAAACTCTTTGCTTTCTTCTACTACAGTAACAGTACATGATAGTCGTGAGCTTTGTCGAAATCGGTCTTGTTTTATTTTGTTTTGTTTTTAGGCACTCTGTTACTGTTTCCTTCGCGCATGCGCAATGCTCTAATATTGAGGCCGCCATCCCTGTAACCTGGCGCTAAATTTCGTCTAACTGTTTTCACTACGAGTCGGTGCAAAGGACGACAGAAACTTTATTGAACTGCCCAGTTTGGAGGTAAGTTTCCCGGAAAATATATAGTAATCGGAGCTTTGCATCACCACATACTATTTTAGTGGCTATCAAAACTGCAAATTATGATTTGTGTAGAGGGCCATTATTGATTGAATTCACGTGTTGTTTTGTGCAGGTTCTTTGTGGAATATTCGGTCCCATGTATTCGTTCCTGTGTAAGAGAAAAATGTACACGCATTAGCCAGCCAGCCAGTTTTCCTTTTTCAGGGGGAATTCTCCAGTTACATTAACCAAGCTCAGAAACTCTAACCTCTAAAGTCGGCTTTTCACACCTGATGCCAACAATATAACTGAGTCCTACAGGCACCTTTTCTTACTCTTTTCTGCCCAGAACATAGATCTCTAACAGTCTAAGAAAAGTTTACATCTTACCGTTACGCCTTATTACGGGACTGTGCACTGAGTGGCTAGTGGTGGAATGATCTTCCCCTGCGTCCCTGGTCTGGCCTTGCCTTGGCTTCGCCTTGCCACTGCAACAGTATTCAACACTACCTTAAGGGGTCTACATTGTCTAGCTAGATAGAGTCTAGACATCTAGTCAGATCTACATCTTGCTATCAGTGCCATCTCCATTGATCTCTAGATAGAGGAAGGCCACATTAAATAAAGGCAGTGACCAGTGTATGCAACCACACGCGTGTGTCGTTAAGTTTACCATCCAGCCACACTCCTACCTACCTATGGATACCTATGGAAGACTCTGAATGCAGGCTGAGCCTCTGTATTCAGATCCAGGTTCAGTCCTTAAGATGAGCTGGGTAGTGACCAGGTGGCGTGGCGTCAAACTTAAATTTTATGGGTTCATTTTCCCAGAGTTTATCCAAACCAATTTCAAAGCTGAAGACACTGGGTGCATCTATTAAATTTCTAGGTAAACTATTCCATGGTTTCCTGATGCGCATGTAACATGAATTTCTTCTTGTAGTGGTTTGTGATCGAAAAATATACAATTTTTTACTATGTCCTCTTGTGCATTTTTTTATTAAACCCAAGTCAGGCACTACTTCCTGATCATATTTATGAAATAATTTAAAGGCTTCAATCATGTCACCTCTCGCCCTGTGGTATGCTAAAGTTGACAAAGTAAAACCACACTCGTGTGGTTTTACTTTGTCTTTGTAGCCATAGCCCATGGCATGACCCGAGTCGCTGGATACAGCCACACGCCTACCTGTAGATCTATCAAACTTCCTTCATCTCAATTTTTATTTTGTTGAATACATCATAGAATTTCAGAAAATCCAAAAAAATATTGCTATGATAACCGACCAGAATCCTATCAATGCGATCAGAATTCGGTCAGGCAATATGCGCGTTCATAATCAATGCACATTCAAGACTGCTGAAAAATGTGCAGCACCATACCTTGTTGGGGCTAAGTTGCATTGGGGACCTTGCGGCACCTGTTGGTGACTGAATTCTGGCTAGTCGGCACTTGCATTCAACCCCTGTACATGTCGTCACTGCATTGGCATGTATGGAGATTTTGCTTTTCGTCTGCATTTATTCGGATGCAATTAGACTGGGCTTGCAATAAGCAAAAAATCTCACAAGAGAACGGCGTATTCCTTGATATTTAGCCTTTTTTCTGCAACCCCGATTCTTAACAATAGACTTAATTCATGCGCGCTTTGGAAAAGTTGCACCGATTCTGCATTTTTGACGGTGAAATTTGGGATTTTGGATGGATTTTTGGAGGGGACTGTTGGACTTTACTGTTGTGAACAGTGCCAGTATGTAAAATGATGTGATTTGTGTGTGTTTTAGTGATAAGTGACCGAATTCCGGTGGGTGACCAAATACTGGTAAGCTTACTCTACTACATGTCTAAATCATGTCAGTCATTGTGAAGGCTGTGTTCCTTTTCAGTTGGAATTTCACTTGAAAGAATTTGCCATTTGAATAGACAGCTAAATACTGCAGTTCTGCAATATCTTTTGGTTATGAGTAGACTTTTGAGCAAGGCTTGACATAACTTTCCATGGGTGGAACTTAGAGTGATTTGGTGTATTTAATATCACAACATATAACATACTATCACAACATACATACAGGTACTGAAGAATTCAGAGAAATCAGAGACATTTTCCTGTGAAATGATATCCTTGTTACCTCTGTAGATTGTAGGTGATGAGGTTTTATCATAATTAGCCTCACGTACAAATACACAGGTGTTCTGGGGCTGATGGTATGACAGTTTGCCCATTCATCATTTCTTCCTTAACCTTGATACACAAAATGCATTTTGTGTATTATAATTGTGTGTCTCTGTCTCCTGTATGTCGCGGGCATGACCTGCAATGTTGCCAATTTGACAGATTATGAATTATTTGAAGGAATAGTAATGCATGAGAAAAAAAAAATACATTTCTTCATGTAATACTAATGTCATGAAGTTAAGATTCTGAAGTTATTATTACTGCAATACCCAATTTGTGCAATGCTATGAACATAAAAGAAAGAAATGGTTAGGCCTCGATGGAATAAAAAGATCATCCAATGGTAAGTGAAAAATAAAATGGAGGCTTTCTAATGTTGATCAACATTATGGTCCTCCTCTCTCTATTCAGGATGTTGTATTCATAGGTGGTGGTGCCTCCACTGTGAAAGTGGCCCCAGGAATCTGCTAGATTGTCAGCTGCTGATACACAGTCTTGGTGCATAATCAACCAAAGGTCAGCTCAAATGAGGGAGGATGGCAACCTCGGACCATCCTCTGAGTCCCCCGAGAAAGAGAGCCAAGCTTTCCCTAAAGCTCATCCGCCAGGAGCTTCACCCTACGCCAAAGGAAGAACCTACTGAAGATGATAGGGCTGAGGGCACACGGTGAGTTGGTTCCTTGATACCGGCTAGTCTGTGTTGTGTGCCACCCATTTCACAATCAGTGGCAATGAATGGTTTTGGCATCCAAAGCAAAATGAAGCCCAAGTTTGTGGAAACATAAGTAAAATTACTCAATTAGTAGTTACATATTGTAGTGAAATCGATCAATTCCGCTATATGGCTTAAATTGTACAATAAGCTGGGTATCGATTATTCATTATTGATCAATTTAAAGAATGGTCGATTATTGTCTGTAGATATGTTGTTTTAGTGAGGTCCAAATCCGCGGTTTGGGTAAGTTTTTCGGATATTACGTAAGATACATGTATGGGCATCAAGGGGGTACAAATGTAAGTTGGCTACGGATTTGGTTAGAAGTAATAGATACCAGTATTTTGATACCAAAATTGTAGGGTTTCGGCCAGAATTGTTCCACAAATTGGTGTTTTAGTGGTGGAAGGTATGATTTGCATAACTACGGCAACAATTATTGAGTAAAAATATAATATGGCAATTGTGATTTGGTTTCGTCGTTGAGTTGGGACAGATATGGTAGGCACGTCTAGTTACGTGTTGAGTTGAATCGAGCTTCCGAGTCCGAGCCTTGTACAGGCCAGTCTAGTGGAGGGAGTGGTCAGAATAGCCTAATTCTGATTACAAGTTAGATCTGTGTAATGTACGTAGTAGGCCGGGACCGGATTTGGAAGAGGTTCGGGACTGGGCCTGCGCGGTGGTAGAAGTAACTGTGTACATGTACATACAATCCGGGAACAAGCTGGACTGTTTGTTGTGAAGTATTCGCGAATAAAATACTACCAATTAACTGTTGAAGTTATACCAAGGACTGGAAGGGTGGTCTTTTCTACCAACGAGTCCTGTGCAGGTGCAGGTGAGTGGACCTTGGTGATGAATGGTAGCAGTGACTGGTAGTAAAGATATTTTGGTAGAAGTAATAAAAAGAATGATGTGCGAAGCTGGTATGGTGGACTGATGATGGAGCTGATGGAAGATACGAACTGGTAGACATGAACTGGTAGACAAGAATTGGTAGACACGAACTGGTAGCCATGAATTGGTAGATAAGAATTAACTGGTATCCTTGGCCGTATACTGCGGCCAAACGAACTCATGCCTAGCTCGGCCATCCTGATCAAAGTTTCATCGTAGGGCCTCACCTGATACCAATCTATCAGCACACATCTACGACAACAAGTTTTATTGCTACACATTGGAAGAGTCAGGACTGGAGGGATATCGCTACGAACTACTTTGTTACAATACTGTACACCTTTAACATCAACATAAATCAATTGAACCTAAAGCACTCAGTTGAATGCATCTGAAAAGCAAAATTTTGTGCTTGTATTAGTTTTATGAAGGCAATTCTTTGGCAGTTTGCTCATGAACCACAGAATCAAGACTAGTGTATGTTCCTTACTTATCAACGAAATGAAAGAAATCTTTGAAATGTTCTTACTTTCAGATGCTATTGATATTCACCTTATACACTACATTGGTATATCCAAAAAAAAATTACACCTTATACACTACATTTGTATATCCAAAAAAGAATTACAATCGGATTTTTGCATTGATAACTCCCAGTATGACTAAACTGTCTAAATACTACTTCAGGGTCTTAAAATATAACATATTAGCTCTATTTTGCAGAAAACCCCGTTCAATTTGGTTACGTGGTCACAGAGAAATATGGCTTGTTGTAAAGCGTGTCATGAGTCTGATTCTTCCTAGTTAAGCACTTGGTTGCTTTTGGACTGTGAACACAATGGACAGAACTTGGAGGGAGGGAAGAGATTCCTGACATGTTCTACAAAATTCCTCATTACTCTTTGACCACTGAAGCAAATCAAATGGGGTTTTCTGTAAGATGTGGGCAATGAGTTATAGTTTCATACCCTGAAATTGTATATGGATTGATTCACTATTTTTAAAGTTGTCATTGCAGAGGGGCCCGTTGTAATTTTTTGGGGGGACATACGTACTATTATGAAGAAAAATGATGTAGTAAAGCTTTCATATGTGTGGTCTATTTTCGCAGGTCTGAGGCCGATGACAACACCCAGCCGTGCTTTCCTGAGGCTGGTCTACCTCAACCAGCAGCAGAATCATCTTCGTGCATCCCCAGAGAGTATGTTGTCACAGTGGCACCCTACACGGGTCTGCACAACCTGGGCAACACCTGCTACCTGAACAGCGTGCTGCAGGTTCTCCGCTACTGCCCGGGCTTCTCGGAGAACGTGGAGAGGCTGTCGCGGCTGGTTGCCGTGGTGATAGAGGCCAAGGAGCGAGAGGTCAGAGAGGACCAAGAGAGGGATGAGGCTGTGTGCAAGGAGGAGGAGAGAGCCAGGAGGAACAGGAAGGAGTTCCTAGGCCAACTCAAGCTGGTCCACAAGCTCAATGTGGTATGTGCCTTTCCCCATTGTAATGTGTGTTGTTTCTTATGTCACCCCTATCAAACAAGGCTTAATGGTAATACATTTCTTTGCAGTGTGAATTGCTTGTTTTTTCTACTGTCTGTTATTTAGAGTTGTGCATGTAAAATTACTGTTTTCTCATCTTAACTTGGCAGTCATGGCATTATTGTTGAATTACAACGAGTGTTGACTTTGTGACTGGTACAATAACTCTACGGTAATCGGGTCTTCAAAGAATTACTGCTCAAGTAATCAGAGAAGGTAATTGGCATATTGAGCTTGTATTTTTCTACTGATCTGAATTTGGAAAAAGAAAAACATGTTCAGAAAGAAGAAAATGCATTCTCTGGGGGTGCTTTGAACATGCAGGTCTATTCCAAATAAGCTTTTACAAAAGGAATAAGGTTTATCAGTTTTCTAGGCAAGTGGTAGGAAAAGTAGGTTTTACTCTCCATGCTGAAAAGTAGAGAATGGATCATTCTGTTTTGTGATGACCAAGTCAGCCTATCAAAGGGAGGCACATTTGAACTGTGTGCATAGTGAAAACTAGCTGTGATCCAAGTGACTATGACATCACAGATTCAGCCAGACTCACATCTATGGTCTCACTGGTCTCCTGTCTTCTATCTTTAGTTGTTTAACACCATGTCGGACAAGGAGCGGTTCTACCTGGATCGAATGATGCCTTCGGGCCAGGAGCTGGCCATGTATCCTGAGGACATCTTAGAAGCAATCAGGTACAAACATTAGCCTTATCAACCTCTCTTTGCTTTTATCTGCTTTAATCTGAAAAATGCAAAAAACAGATTCATTTTCAAAGTTTTTTAGGTAATGCCATCATCAAATAGAAAAAAAATAATCTTTGCAGTGATACTCAACTTTCTTGTTACAAAACAAGAATTCATTGTGATATCAAAATGATCACATATATTTTACTTATTTTCTTTGTTTTTAGCAGCTTTAATCTCAATTATCTCAAGTTAATGAAAATGAATATATCGTTATGCATTTAAAATCTTCATCAGCTTACTGCATAACTGGCAAACTGCTCCATTGAGACAGTTACTCCATCTTATGACCACTTGCATTGTAGCTGCTGAAGTTGGCTTCTTCACTGTGTTCCTAGAACATATTCATGCTTTTGACTCAATATCACTCACATATTCATATTTATACAAAATGTTTGTGCTCACTCTCTACATTCTTGTATCTTGAAGAATTATTGTCTTTTTGAATGCAAGGACGGTCAGAAAATTGACCTAACTTCCTTGGAATTGAGTATTGCACTTTGACCATGCAGCAAATAGCTAAGGCAAGAGAAATTACCCCATTGAGGACGGACTGATTTCGCTGCAACACGCATTTCCCATAGACACTTGCCTGAGTATACTCAGGACTCGTCCTCAATGGGTTAAGGTCCAGTGAGATCAGGGTTATTTATTGTAACATTTGGATATGCAGTGTCATACAAACTGCTCTCACATTTAGAGGTTTTCTGTAACCCCCTTGAGACAAAGTGAGATTATTTTCATTCCTTTATTATCTGTACCCACCATCTCTTTCGCCCTCCTCCTCATTATCATTTTATTTTGTTTTATTTTTTTTTTTGTTTTTTTTTTGTCGGGCATAAATAATTCTGTCTTTGAATTGTTTTATAAATCCAGGGATTTGAACCCCATGTTCAAAGGCTACCTCCAACATGATGCTCAAGAGTTGCTGTGTTGTATCCTGAGCAATGTCCAGGAGGCATGCCAGCGGCTCTGTGCTCAGCAGCAGGGAACACCTCACAGAAAGGGCAGCGACCCACTACCGATCCCTGCTCCATCAAATCCGTGTGTGAGGGCCGTGAGGAAGCTGGACATGGAGAGAACGAGAGACTGCGTTCCGTTGGAGATGGCGGGAGGGGGAGATGGGAGGCTGTTGGGAGGAGCTCGCACAAGTGTGGATAAGGGTTCCTGCTTCAAGAAGATTAACCACAGTGACCAAGATGCCCTGCGGGGAAAGAGTCACCAAAATGGTAAGGGCGATGCTTCTACCATCTCCAGTTGCAACGGCAGCAAAGATGGCGTCACCGCTCCCAGTGAACTCAAGAGCAAACTCTCAAATGGCCTTCCGTCAAAATCCAAGAACAAGCTGGAAAGACTGCACGGAAATCAGCCAGGAGAAATATCTCCTAGTAATGACTCTGTGAGGAGACGTGGCAATAAGAAGAGTGGTCTCAGTAATGGACACGCCCCTGGAAACGAGTGCAATGGAAGTGCCTCATCCCCAGGTCACCATGGCGACAAGAATGGAGAGAGCAATTGCTTGAGCTCAAAGAAAAAACGTCTGGGCATTGGACGCATCCACCAGTCTACTCTCCACAAGTTCACTGTCGTGAAGAAAGAGAAAACTGAGCCCAGCGACAATCACGAAACGGACAGTTCTCGCACCTCAAAGACTTCTCAAGATACGGAAAGACATTCTGCAGATCTTGACTCCACCACTAAATTACAAGGGACCTCGGAAATGAACATTCAGAGAAATGTCACCACAAATAATTCCAACAACAATGAGGAACTGAGTGAAGACACACAGGAGCACTCTGTATCAAGTGAAATCCATCATAGTGAAATATCTAAGAAGGAACCGAATCAGTCGATCCATGAGAACAATGAGCAAATGCTTACAGGAGAGAATCCCTTCAGAACAGATGGGAATTCCTGCCGGCTTGAACAGGATGTGAATGATGCGGCAGTGGAGGAGGAGAAGGAGTTGACGCAGACTGCCAGGCGAGAGGAGAGCGAGGTGGACCTGGTGGAGAGGATGTTCCGGGGCACGCTGGTCCTGCAGACGAGATGCCAAGAGTGCGAGTCTTGCTCGGAGAAGAGGGAAGACTTTCAGGACGTGAGTGTGCCGGTTCAGAGCATCCCTCCCAGCAGCAGTGAGAGTGACGATGAAGACCAAGAGCCAGGTTTGTGTGCTGATGTTGAAAAATTAATGATACTAACTGATTAAAAAAGCACATCCATTTTGTGATCTTTTGGAGCAAAAAAATTTTCCACATGTCATAGGCTTAGTCTAGATACAGAATGGTGTAAACTGAATAATAGTCATTTCTCTTTCTAAACAGTTCACATAACAGAAAACATTTTTTCTATATAGCATCAAAGTGATGATGTCATAGTCTCTTGTTTTAGTGTGTCTTGGATTCAGGTGCGCGCATAAACACTTGGACCAGATGAGGTTGTTTAGAACCAGTTTCCATGGCGATGAATGGCTATGATATCACACTTTGGTACTCTATAGCAACCTTTCTAAGTTGCCCTTTTCTCTCTGATTGGCTTCTGCTGTGAAAATTCTTCATGAGTTATCTCCATATTTCTATGAGGGTCTTTTTATCTGACAAGAGTTCAGTGGCGACTGCAAATTTTTTTTGTTTCCTTGTCAATTCTCCAGATGTCAACCCACCCAGTCTATCCTTAAGTTGGGCGCTGTCAGAATTCACGAGTGTGGAACGGCTGACTGACGACAACAAGTACTACTGTGAACACTGCCATCACCACACAGAGGCAGAACGATCTGTCCTGTTTGGCCGGCTCCCAGACGTGCTCATCATCCAGCTGAAGCGGTTTAGTGCATTCATCAACTGGTGAGAAGGCAAATTGAGTGAAGGCACCAGTTCTACTGGTTGGTACTTGAATAGAATAGATACCAACCAGTGATGCATTTATTCCAACTTCAGTGGGTGCGTTCGAGTGCTCTAAAGCGAACCAAAGCGAACTGAACCAAAGCGTACTGTACCGAACTGTGCCAGTTTTGAAGCGTTCGAGCGTTCTGTTGAGAAAGCGTACCTCGTTAGTTATTTTTAGAAAAGATCACGCATTTTGTAGCAAGAATGTCATCCACCTGGCGCTTGAACTACTTGCACCTGTCCCGAACAAAGAGAATGATGTCTCTGCATTGTGACGTATGCGCATGATACGCGCATGCTTTACAGCGAACTTTTGATACGCTTTTGGTAGGCTTTTGGAGCACATCGGGAAGTGGTCCACTTTTGGCTCGGTACAGTACGGTACGGTACACTTTAGGAGCGTTCGAGCACTCCTCTGGCACGGGTACAGTACGGTACAGTTCGCTTTAGGAGAGCGCTCGAACGCACCCTCTGTCAAGAGTGTTGTTTTGTGTAGCACCATCCTGTTTCATTTGCTGAACAGAAGTGGGACAACTTGAGCTTGATTCTACAATGCTTGTCTTCATATGAACAGCCTTACTACACATATGGTATTTTGATGTTCAGAATTTTTTATCTGTCCTGCCTTCATCTGTCCAAAGCTGATGTTTGAAAGTATTGTGGTAACTATGTTTCATAGGACTCAGAAATTGAAAATTCCATTTGTGTCAATTCAGTTTAGCTTTTGTTTCCGATATCACATGAATTACAATAACAAAAAGTGAACACATGAATTCAGTAAAGGGGTGGGGTTTGCAGATTGGCACACGTAAAAAAAAAGTGAAAATACCAGAAATGATAGTTGTGATAAGTCGACGGTCAAGGTCAATGGTCACTGTACTGAACATTTGGTTACAAATGCCATTTTCAGCCACTAACTTCAGCTTTTAATGTGTAATGGTAAATATTAGGCCTTATTTTCATCAAATTCAATGAGAACATGAAAGCAGTTGATGTTTGTTGCCGATTGATCGATTACTTCTCATACCATTGTCTTTTATTCTCACTGTAGTTTCTCCCCTGGGGGCTCTGTGACGAAGGTCAACGACCATCTCGCAGTGCCGTTGACCCTCAGCTTGGCCAGATGGTGTGCCAGCTCCTGCAGTCAGAGGGGCGGGGCGTTTGAATTGTGCGCCGTCGTTGCCCACAGCGGGATCTCAAGCTCCAGCGGTCACTACATGGCCTATGCCAGGGTGCCAGAAAGGAGCACTCCATCAGGTTAGTGTCCATCACGTCAGACTGGACTCTTTTAATTTATCCACATACGAGTTTTCAAGTATATCATGTGATTGTGTAGCACTGTCTTCACGTATTTCATATGATTATGCAATTTCCATGTTATTCATGGGTCAGCTTTTCCTCCTTTGCTAGATTGTGGGATCATACCCCTATTCAAAAGGATTGACCATTGGTCAGTTTTCGATCATGTACGAATGTGGTCTGTCGTCACACCCATTGCCAAGATTTCCAGGGATGGTTTGCCGAGTGCTTTGAGTGGACAGTGACACACGTTGGACTGTTTGACTTTCATGCAAGTGCTGTGAATCTTCGAAGATTATGGTTTTGTTTGTATCTGTACCAAGTCCAAATGATGTCTGTTTTTCAGCCAATTTGCAGTGAAATGCCTCCGCCTTTTTACCTCTGCCAAGGAGGTGTTGTTTTTATTGGCGTAGATTTGTTTGTTTGTCTGCCTGTTTGTAAAATAACTCAAAAAGTTGCGAACTGATTTGGATGAAACTTACAGGAAAACTTGATAATGACACAAACAGATGATTAGATTTTAGCAGTGATGTGGGAATTTTTATTAATTTTTAAAGGATTTTTTGTCTTTTGCCCAATAGGGTCAATGAACTTGGGAATTCAAGCTGCGCATACTTGAGGTTTGCATACGCGCTCTAAAGCATATGCTCTGCTTAAGGCGCCGCACAGCATGCAGGAAGCTAATGAGGTAAACAGAGGCTTCTTTATCTTCGGGAATTGGACGATCGCGATTTTCAGCATGCGTGTATGGGTGGAAATGAGCTGCTTGGCGGAGGTCTGTGCTCTCCGAGTACTTTTCTAGTTTGAAATAGAAAAGATGTGTTTTCAAACAGAAAATCACTGTCCTTGCCTATCAAAAGTGCCATTTTTACCTTTTCAAATGCACATACATCATTATAACATTATATTGTGTTCCTGTGATGCTCAATCACATGACAAGTTTCTGACGTGATATGTTACAGTAAGAGGTTATTGGAAGTGAAGTTCTCTTCGTGTCGTCATTCTTAAGTTTTCACATCACACATTTTGAGTCTACTACTTTTGTAAAAAAGTGGAAGGCTGAGGGGAAGATATTATCATGACTCATGAACTTCCTATGTCTCTCCCTCAGGACCAGCTGAACATTCGTCTAGCATTTCCTCTACCTCATGCCAAGGTCCAGGCCCAGCTGCGTCCCCTAGTTCGTCCTGGGCCAACTTTGACGACGACCGCGTCCATGTGATGTCCGAGGATGACTTCTCGTCGCTGCTCAACCCCCTTCCAGGGAGCGAGACCTCTGCCACCCCATACCTCCTTTTCTACCGGCAGAAAACCTCCTCTGAGATGAAGTGAATTACAAAAGGCTGTCTGATACCATAACCTTTGGTCATCAGGTATTGGAGTACATTTGGTCGTTTCCATGGCAACCTCTTGATTGGGTGTATACTCGAAGGGGGATGTACCACTGGTTGTTGTTGTTGTTGTTGTTTGTTTTTTTTGGGGGGGGGGTGTAGGTTTTTTTTATGCCTCCGCCACGAAGTGGTGCCGGAGGCATTATGTTTTCGGGTTGTCCGTCCGTCCGTACGTACGTCTGTACGTACGTCCGTACGTCCGTCCGCTTTTGTTTACGCGATAACTTGAGTAATATTGACTTGAATTCTACCAAACTTGGTCCAAGTATGAAGTATGATGGGGCAATTAGTTGATTAGATTTTGGGTGAAATCCGCCAAAGGTCAAAGGTCAAAGGTCAAGGTCAAATCATGAAATTGTATCTGTTTACGCGATAACTCAAGACTGGATCGAGCAAATTTCACCAAACTTTGTCAGAGGATGATTTATGATGGGACGATTACTTGATTAGTTTTTTAGTGAAATTGGACTGAGGTCAAAGGTCAAAGATCAAGGTCAAATCCTGAAATTTATCTGTTTACGTGATAACTCAAAACTGGATGAAGCAGCTTTCACCAAACTTGGTCCAAGGATGATGTATAATGGGACAATTAGTTGAGTAGATTTTAGTGACATTAGCAAGAGGTCAAAGGTCAAAAGGTCAAGATCAAATGCTAAAAATGTTGCTATTTCCCCAATATCTGTGCAATGCCCTAAGGTATTTTCTTGAAACTTGGTGTAGAGATGTACTACTGCATAAAGATTCTCCAGAGAGAGTTTCATGTCATAAGGTCAAAGGTCAAAAGGTCAAAGGTTAGGTGAAAATGTTGTAATATCACTTTTCTCACAAATGGTTCAATGTATCTTCATGGAACTTGGTACATACGCATGTACTGACTGGCAGAGATTATCTAGGGAATTTAGGGGTCATAGGTCAATAGTCATGGGGTCAAAGGTCAAGGTCAACTCCTCAATATTTTACTATTTCCCTCATACACTAGTATATGAAATGCTTGCATTATTAGTTTTCAAACTTAATATATACATGCATTACCTAATGGAGATTCTCCAGGAAATTTCCAGCCAGAATGTCAAAGGTCAAAGATTAAGGGTCAAAGGCCAGGTTTCAATGCCCCCCCCCCCCCCAATAAAAAAAAAAGAAAGAAAAAAAAAGTATTTTGTACTGTAATTACACTCTTTCTTCATACCTTGGAAATTACTCAATGCATAAACTTATAAAAGGGTCCGTCAGAATTCAAGTAAAAATTCTCAATTCCCCAAGTATGTATACCTGCACTCTTCGACAATTATAGCAAACCCAGTTCAAGGAAAGTGAACATTCAAGTCATTTCTGACAAACCTGTCATATCAATATTTTGCCAGTTATGTGAAACTGTCATGGATCACACATTGTGAAGACATTGTACTATACGCCTATTGGGAGAATCATGCATTATGGCGGAGGCATCAGTCGCCATAGCGACATTTCTAGTTTTGTTTTGTTTTTCGAAAAGAGGGCAGCCCTGACTAGCAAATCATTAAGAGTGAATATCTAGCAAGGCATTGTGTAATTGTAGTCTGAAACAACTCACCCCATATATGTAGCTCAGTGTTCAGTTCATAATCAAGAGCGTTTCATTGAAAACATTTTCACAGCGCTTTCAGTGCCAAAAACTTGATACAATGTCATATTGATAACCTGATCCTAGTATGATCAAACATTGTCCAGAAATCTAGATTTCAGATTCAATGTAATTTGTGTTGGCTTTAAAGAAGTCAAATCAGAGGGAGTGAACAACACGCACAAAATCAGTCAATACTCAATTTGACTTACTATGCAGTACTTGAAGTTGTTACATAGTAGGTAGCTGATCTTGAGACCAAGATTGCAGTGTGTTTACCCTTTGTTATGATGCATGAGATGATATTTGTAGTAACTGGTCTTTTTCATAAAATGTGATATTTACTATTCCAGCCAGTAAAAACTGAATAGGTCTTTACCATGTACACTTTCCAAAGGATAAACACATTTTTTATTTCTCAAATCACATACTAGATTCTCATCCTACAACAAGGTCTAATTGTTTGTTAATTTGTTGTTGTTTCATGTCTATGTAGGTAAAGACATAGCATAGAAAATTATTCTAACCAGTGGACAGTTCTGTTTCGTGCGTGTTGTGGATTTTCCATTTGTGTTTGAAAAGACTGGATTATAGTTTAGATTTATGTTAAGTAATGGTTATTTTGATATACAGTGGACTCCCGTTATAACGAAGTCCTCGGGACCAACAGTTTTCTTTCGTTTATCGAAATTGCGTTATAACTGAACAAATAAACAATAAAGATACATAGAGTGGATAACTTGGCGGCCTGAATTTTTACTTCGTTGTATCCGGAATTTCGTTATAACCGTGTCCGTTATAACTGGAGTGCATGGTATCCCAGTCTTTTTGCTGTGAGTTAGATTGGGCAGCTGCAGAGGTTATCACTTAGGGACAACTTGACTGTGTATGGTACTGTCTGTTATTTGCTGTGGATCATACCTCATATTTACTTGTTGTCAAATAGATTTGCATACATTGTTTGCCATACTTGTGCTTTGTTTAACTGTAAGGTGGTCCATAACTGGCATCTAAGCCTGGTGTGTTGAAAAGCATCTTGATATTGTGTGTGAATCATATGTGCATAAATTGCACGTGAGGAGCGTGAAGTCCCTTGTGAATAGGTCGGGGTTCTAGGTCTCTTGGTTGATATCTTTACCCTATTCCTTTTTAACACTTGACCACGGCAAGTGAGCTGTAATGCAAGGACTTGATAACAGACAAAAAGATCTTAAGTCAGATTTTGGTTGTTTTGTAGATACATTCGACTCAGTTGCAAGTTTCCAATTTGTTAATGTGCTAGCATGTTATTTTGAGCCTGGCACTTTAAAAGTCGAACAAAAATGTCAACTTATCATCACAACACATTGAAACATCTCACAGATCACACTGAATTGATGGTGGGATCCACAGAATATAGACTCTTCCTTCCTAGACATTGCAGTCAACATGATGTACACGATGGGACAGGATTGTGTTCAAAACTCTGAACATGTGTGTCTGTTTTCTGTTTTTGTCATCATATTCAAGAGTGCATGTTCATTGGAAGGAGAAATTATCTGAGCTTATTTTAGGCTTTGTGAATGATATAATATGTAACATTGGATTATTGACATCGTACTTTTGTACAAGCCAGTTTTAGGGAGTATTTGCGGATGTCCCATTTTTAAATGAAATAAAAAATGAATTAACAATAAATATGAAATTGTTTGATCACAATTCAGCTAATATAATGAAAGAAAAAGTAGTAAAAATGACAACTGCATCATGACTATGTTTGATAGATTACAACTAATGAAATAATAATGTACAGAAAAATTGAACACCAGTAATAAACACTATTTTAAAAGCATTACTGTGTTCCATCAGTTTGCAAAAGCAAATTTTCAAGGTCAGCTAATCTCTTCCTTGTGGAGCCATACATTGCCAATTACTGCTATTTTTTTTTTTTAGCTGTACACTCTGCCAACAATCAAAGTGTGTGCCATGCACTACATTAAAAACTGACAATTTAAAACGCTGTATGATGGTACTGTTAATACAGGGTGGCCCAAAAAGAATGGAACACCTAAGATCTTTTATTCCAGCAATATTGTTGCAAATATTTCATTATTTTGCATACTATTGGAAAGGCCATTCTTTTTCCAATAGAATGACATGAAGTTCTTTAATTTTGGTTAATGTGTTATGATTTTAGGACCACTTTTGTGAACCCTTGGGGGAGGGGGTTGCTGGTAAAAAAAAAAAAAAAAATGGCTGTGAAAAAAAAAATGCCCTTCGTGTACTTGCACCTCTGTTCACAGAACCACCTAGTGTGCATTTTGGTATGAACCCACTCATAGATACAGGGATATTCTCACTGTATTTATCAATGCATATACTTACAATCAGAAAAGTACATGCTTTATTCCTAAACCAGTCGTGAACTCGCGTCACTGCCAATCATGCCTTTGAATTAACCTCGCTATTTTCCAGCTAAATTTTGCATCTCATTAAGCCCAACATGTCATGTCATTCACAATGATAACGGACAATGACAATCACATCGTCCGCCCCGCCCAATCTTTCTTCCATTCTCAGTAAAGAGCTGTTGTCCACATTCCACACATTGTGAACGTTATTGGTTCTATGGCAAGCCGAATTATCGCTGATTTCGGTATCTGTGAAAGTGCAAAGTGATCACATTTTGAAAATTGCAAGGGTTCACAAAAATGGTCTTAAAATCCTAACGCATTATCAAAATTAAAGAACTTGGTGTCATTCTATTGGAAAAAGAAGGGTCTTTCCAATAGTATGCAAAATAATGAAATATTTTCAACAATATTGCTGTAAATAAAGATCTTAGGTGTTTCGTTCTTTTTGGGCCACCCTGTATAGATGACATCTCTTTGAAAGCTAACTGAAGCCAACAGCTTCACAAGCAGGTATTTCATACAATGACAAAGTTTTGATGTTAGTTACAAGGTTTTTTTTCCAAGTGCTGTATTGTATGCATATTAAATTATTGTAATGTTGATATTGAGGGAGAGAAATGGATTTATCACAACCTTGTTTCAGGTTGCAAACTAGTCATTCCAACATACTGCACATTCCAGTTTTAAGTTGTGGTAGTTTATAGTCTCCAATATCGTGTGGAGTGAATTCTTCAGGCCCGTGCCCTGAAGCCTGGCCAAGCTGTCAATGTAGACCATGGAAGTAAAGTCCAATATTTTCATGTATTGACTGTATATTGTATCATGTAATAATATGATGCTCATTATGCCATTTTATATTGTGTCAAGAAACAAACTCTAAAGTATCAAATTAAAAGCAGGAGTATTCTCAGTGTGTCCCCATTCCCGGCTTTCATCTTTGATGTAGCTGTTGCTATTAGCAACCACAACATACTGTAAAAGTGGAAATTTTCGCGGTGTTGAAATTTTCGCGCATTTCGCGCAACCAGAAACTAGCGCGAAAATAAAAGCACGCGAATATATTGCTTGTAATATGTTCCTGTGCGTGATGTCTTGATTCCATGGAATTAAAAACACACGAAACTCTTCTTACCCAGCCGAGCGCGAAAAATTAGTCGCGCGAAAATATCCACTTTTACAGTATAACTTTTCATGCATATAACCGTACATGTGCCAAAAAGAGGAAATTTGTGTGTGTGCACAAATATGACATAATGATAACTTATTACTGTAAAATAATGATAACTTATTGTTGCCTAAATTTGTGTTGCCGCTTCACACATATTGTGTGGTGTATTGAATATCGTTTTTTTATAGCTATAAGATGGACTGCATATGTTCTACAGTGTATGTAAGTTTAAATGGCCTATTATAAGATACAAGTGTCTAAGTGCATATTTCATAGCATATTGTGACTGAAGGCAAAGTATAGCAGTCACTGTTTAATACTGATATTGCATTGAGCTCAAAGTGTTAAAATGACCACATTGGTCTGTCAGATAGACAAGTACGTTGTATTCCTCTTTGTAATCATCACTTTGCCATGTAGTTCTGTGGGATGTGTTACTGGCACCGAGGACAAATTCTGCTGACAAAACTTGTTGAGATATCCCAGTGCCATTAACCCTTTTTCAGTGTGATTGACTTTGGACATTTTATACAAAGCTATGGGGTTTTCTGTGCCAATTAACACTCAAAGTACATATAGGGTTAAATTCAGTAGGTAAGGAAGTCTTAACCAAATATTTTAGGATGGAAAGAAAAAGCTTTAAAGGTATAGAATCCCATTTGCAGATATCATGAAACTTCATGAAACTTTACATGAATGAACATTGTACTATACTGATTATGTGTAGTAAATATCATAGTCAAATGTGTTGTAATTATTTAGTGAGAAATGAAAAACGTTAGATTGCCGCAGAGGGAGCTATTCTGAAATTAACGCTTCTAACGGTCGAAATATTTTTTTAAAAAGCAGGAATAATTTTCGGGTCCCGAAAAGTGACCCGAAAATAATGGTGTTGATTGAAACATTACAGATTCGTCAAGTTAAGGCCAGTTTTTAGTTTTTATCATTAAGGGGAAAGTTCTTAATAAGTAGTCTCTTCAATTTAATACTGGATTAATTGAATCTCAAATATTAGGTCTGCAAATGAGACTCCCTGCCTTTAAAAGTTGAAGGGCAGGGGTAAGAGAGTTAAGAAAGAGACAGACAGACAGACAGACAGACAGACGGAAGGATGGAGGAGGAATACAGAAAATGCTACAACATGAAAAACACTCTGACGTAACTTTACGTACTGTGACTCGCAAAGAATACATTTGAATCTAGGAGGTTCTTCTGTGTTCACTCTCTCTCTCATTCCCTCTGGAGAAATTTCAGGGACTAGTTAATCTGTAAAAGAGCAATAATGAGATTAGAATGGGTGGTAAAGAAAATATCTCTAGGTTTGTTTGTTTGGGGTTTTTTGTACAACATCAGCACAAAATCCGACAGTTGTTTAATAAACTGGAGTCTTGTTGGCAGCTGCAACTTTGGTACAGTGGACTCCCATTATAACGAAGTCTTCGGGATCGGCTGTTCTCTTTCGTTATACATGTACTGAAATTTTGTTATAATGAACAAATAAAATAGAAATACATAGTGGATAATATTGCAGCCTGAATTTTTACTTCCTTGTAACCGGAATTGCGTTATAACCGTGTTCATTATAATGGGAGTGCACTGTAGTAAGTTCCTATTAAAAGGCAAATTATAAATGTAGAAAAGGAAAAAGAGAGGTGTACATAATGTAAATGTGTAGAGTATATATACAACAGCTTTAGTTTTATACCCCTTGGTCATACTGCTAGATAATCAGAGTCAATTTTTTGATAATATACTCATCTTTTACTCTAGATGTATTACAAATGGAGAGTATGATTACAAAATTGTATGTACATGTGTCTGGCATTAACATTGACGGAAATAAAATGTATATGTGTAATGCTTTCCTCATATGTATCTTCTATATGTACGTTTGCACAGGTTGCTCTTTTCTCACTTTTCTACTCTTATATTCCTCAGATCTAATAAAGTGTTACATATTGCTATTCAGCATATTATAGTGTCCAGCTGTTTGTCTTCAGACATTTCTTTTGATATTTTGTGGAAGGGTAGGAATAAAGTTGTTTGGTTGTTGATGTGCTTTGTTGTGCAAGTGCAGATATCTACATGTAGGTGAAACATTATAATTTTCATTCTATTGCAGGGATGCTTTTTCAAAGTGGGCTACAGGCAACCAGTTGAACATGTACCATTTCAGCTGAATAAATCAGACAAATTTCTACCTTAACTCCATCATGACCATAGACAACCTACTGGCTTGAATTGCAATATCAGTTACATAATGATAGGATGGTTATGGAGGTGTTAATTAGTCCCCCCCCCCCCCCCAAAAAAAAAAAAAAATAAATAAATAAATAAATAAATAAAATAAAATAAAATACGACAGGACCCTCTGCAATGACAACTTTAAAAATAGTGAATCAATCCACACACAATTTCATATGAAACTACAACTCATTCAGGTCAGAAGTTTGCAGCCCTGTTGGTGTTATCGATGTCATACTAAGAGGGTTGCTAACCTCTGCAAGTCAAACATGTGGCTATAAAAATGGGTATATCACACATACATACACTACACATGCTTCAGGAAAAAAAAAATACAGTGCACTCCCGTTACAACGAACACGGTTATAACGAAATTTCGTTACAACGAAGTAAATCTTCTGGTCCCAAAATTATCACCATGAAAGTTTATGGTACAAAATTCGCTTATAACGAACACGGTTATAGCGAAATTTCCGTTATAACGAAGTCTTTTCCAAGCGCCACAGACAAAGAAAAACAAAAGAAATGTGCTCCATTATAACGAAATGCGAATTGCTTTCGAAAATAAGTAGCGGAACAAGCATTTATAGCGTCTCTGCATGGGTGAACGCTTCACACCACTGTGTGTTCGCTCCTTGTGTCACGCACAGTTTCTGAGGGGAACTTGCGTTTATTATTGTAATACAGTTATCCCATCACATTTCACATAGCTTTCCAGTGTATGATGAGTATTCAGCAAACATAATATGATACATATACGTGGTTCCTTGTTTTCGTTATAAATTGTATTCGTTCGGTTATAACGAAATTTCGTTATAACGAAAGAAAACTGCCAGTCCCGAGCATTTCGTTATAACGGGAGTGCACTGTATACACAATTTCATGACATAACTTCTTACTTTTATCAGAGAAAGAAAAAAAACTTAATGCCTTTAAAACACTATTTGGTAGTGATGCAATGATGGCCGTGTGATCTCTTACAGCTTACTTGTAACAACCTGTGTTACGAATTTTAGCAGAAACAAAAATCATTTCTTATGAAGAATTACCGAGTTGTATCTGTATGCACTCATAGACTTCTATCAAATATGGCAGAGAGCTTTTATCCTTGTTGTTAAATTTTATTTACACATCAATATACATGCACAATACACCATGTCCATACCACTTTATTGAAGTAGACAAAGTATGGAAAAAATCAATGAAAAAGTTGAACTTAAACTTTTATTCTCCATGTATGTTCAAGGTTATCATTACTACACTGTACTTATCCCCTGAAATCTCTGCTCAAATGCCCTGAAAAATACACACCATGTGGCATGGCAAAATTGATGTGCAAGAAAACTGTGTGGAGAAATATTTTTAGCACACAGTGATGTATAAAGGACTAGATGAAATTTGCTTATTTAAAGCAGTTAATATGACATACAGAATCACTGACATCATTTTCATAGTGAAGTGGAGGTGTGTCTCGAATGCTTTGAAGTGGGGAGTGAGAAAGAAAGATTTGGGATTCTAAACCATCACTTCTCACACATGCATTTTCACACTAAGCATGAAAGTAAGGCACAAACAACTTTATGCTCTCTTCAACGTAAAATCTAAAAGAAATGAATGAGATAGCCTGATCGCATCAACATTGCTCTTCAGCATATTGAGTGCACCGTATGATGAATGGACAATAAATAATATACAATATATGCACTGTTTGTATGTTTTCATTATGTACTTTATTAGTTCGGTTAATGTGAAATTTTGATATTAAAAAAAAAAAAAAAAATGCCAGTCCTGAGGACTGCGTTATGATGGAAGTCGCCTGTACATACAGTCAACCTTGCTTAAGTCAACCCCTCATAGGTCGAACAATCGCCCAAGTTGAAGGTCTTTTCAAGTCCTCTACTCTTCATAGTCTATTAATTTTAATTCCTCATACATCGAAATTTCTCTAAGTCTAAGCTATTTCTTCAGTCCAAAAAGATTCAACTTAGGCAAGGTTGACTGTACATGTACAGTAGTATTATTTACATACACACACATACACACACGCAGAGATACAGTCTGCTTAATAATCTTACATTTCACAAGCTGACATCAAAGATGTTTTGATACAATAACAGATTACATGGAGTATATGACGTATGACATATGAGTTTGTGACATATGACAGATCGTGCCCCGATGGACAGAATAATTAAATTGAAGTGCACAAAAATCTGCCTGTCTGTGAGTAGGCTGAAAATATCCCAATGTTGACTTCCAGGTTAGCTGTAGAAATTCTCATGTGTTCCCACAATGATTAATTGATACAGAGGAGAAATTGGAATTCAGAATTATGATTTACATGTACTTTCCTTTGAAACGTAGCAGGGGACATAAAGGTAGGACTACTGTGACAAAACAATAACAGTATTCAGCCATTGCTGTTACTCATGGTATATCTTCCTCTACAACAGCAAGGTGCATTCAACAATGTGCAAAACTGGAATTTCCCATGAAATTCTTGCCATATCATAGACATCACTTTGTCTTTCAAAGCAGAAGGGAAAATTTGCAGTTTCGCTCAGTAGTTACTATACAATCCTCAGGCATCATCTTTTCCTCTATTTTGAAAAGATATTGAAGACACACTTTGTGAACAGGAAATTAAAATTCCAGAAGTACATGACATTCTACCAGACATTCTTTCCATTATCTTCTCTGTCTGTGGATGTACTAGGTACAGAAATCCCATCGATCTTCTCGCTGAGGTGCCACTGCCGCAATACTTTGGATCCCAAGGTGCCATTTGATTAGCTTGGGAGGAAGAATATTTCATGCCAAGACATCGCAATGTGCTTGGCACTGCATGAGAAAACAAAAATCAATCCATTGTCCTTCCTTGCTGTCATTGTGCTTCGGCCTGATGGATCTTCAAAAAACAACAGCAGAAAAAAAAAAAACCTGTCTGGCCGATCAGCTCGCATTGAGGTCTGAAGAGAAGACTAACGGTTGGCAGTCCAGTGTGCGAAGGTTGACGATCACACAGGATTTAGTTTCGTGGAAGCTTGGCACAGTGACCAACAGCACATCCTTACCACTGGATCCTGAAAAGATGAAATATTGATAGTAAAACAAATATGTGTGAGAATTCAAATATGTCTGTCAATCTTAAACTGCTAGTGCTTGCTAATGCATGCTCATTTTTATTCCCCCAACCAAGAAACTTGATATTCTGTTGATATTTGTTAACTTAGGTAAGGAAACTCATTACATATATTGTTACACTGATGCAACAGTTACACTCTCTTGCTAAGATCACATTCCAGTTTTCAACACATACTATATATTTCTCTATACACTTTGGTTACAGATTCTCTTATGGTCGGAGAAAATTATGCCTGTTTAGTCACATCTAAAATATCAGAATATAATTGCTCTTTTTTCATGTTTTCTACAAACCTACAATCCTATTACTAAACTCTCGTGTAAGTCTTTTCTCATCAATATGTTTGTATGTTTGTTTTGTGGGGTTTTTTTTCAATTTAGATATATTTATCTTCTTTGTTGATAGAAATCTGATTTGCATATTCACCTGTCCATTTCTTAGTCTGGAATTTTGGTTGGTTGCCTGCAAAGTAGATGGCTGGGCAGTCATTGATGATGAACGGGTCCTGGTCATAGTAGGGGTAGCACGCTGGAGAAATAACATGAAGGGAGAGAAGGGGTGGTGAGACATTGATACGAGGATTAGACAGACGTAGGGCAGGAAAAGACAGAAAGATAACCACCACCAGGGAGGTGAGATGAGACTCGCCTCCCTGCACTCATTAATGAGACATAAATTCAATAATGAAAGAACACCACATAAGGACATGTTACATAGACTGGAGCGCTTTGTTCAGGTTTAGAAATTCGGGGTTCCAGCATCTTTTACAAAATTAAATTCCATGTAAAATTTCAGAAATCCAGGTCCCTTTTTCAGGCAGTAACTTCATAAGAACCTAAGCGGTTGATGCTAAATAACTGGAAATTGCTATTAGATAAATAGTGTCCATGTAAAATGTTGGTGTGTATACCACATCAACACTGTAGGTGGCAGACAAGTTGGTCCAATTTCATTCGATGAAATGTTTTCCTCAAGAACAAAATACCATTGCAAAAATCCACAAGATCACTGAAAGGCAAAACAAATTTTGCGTGAATTTTTCAGGCTTGGAAAATCATTTTTAAAATTCCATGGCATTTCCAAGTTTCCCATGACCATGGGAATCCTAGTGAATAGAACAAGAGACCCACAGGTCTAGCTCTCACCTGAGCAGAACAATTCGCTTTCATGGCACTCCACGCCTGCAGCAAACCACCATATTCAACAGCAATATGACAACACTATTTTTAACAGCTATGAGGCAGTACAATCAGGGTGCAGCATTGCTACCATGATCAAATCATGGTCTTCAGCTATGTGGCTCAGGTGAGCATAAAATGTACTCTTCATATCAAGAGTATACATGACAAGTGAAGATATGTATCTTTCACAAATTTGATCTGAAGGTCTTCTTTTATCACACAGAAAGATTTAATAATGGATTTATTTTTTTTTGTCAAACTGTGATCATGAAAGCAAGAGAATATTAATCAGAGGGGTCACGGTTGAGGTGTGACTTTTCTTTAATTTGTCTCCCTCTACAATAAAATTTGTAAGATCTCAACTGCTGATCTGTAATTTAACAAACATGTCATAAAGAGGAACCTAAGGATTCGAACCTATCATCTGCTGCTTTTCCGGGAAACGACACTACCACCAGGCTATACCTGGTTGCCGACAGTGACATGATGACCGTCACCCCTCTGATTAATATTCTCTTGCTTCATTAATGCCTTGTCCACCTTGGACAACTAAACATAACAATGTCAGAATTTCGGAGCTTGGGTATTTGTTTCAAGTTCATTGTGTCACTGTCAGCAACCAGGGATAGCCTAGTGGTAGTGTCGCTGCCCGGAAAGCAGTAGATGACAGGTTCGAGTCCCTCGGTTCCTTTTTTCGGACATGTTTGTTAGACTACAGATCAGCAGCTGCGATCTTACAAATTTCATTCGCACAGGGAGACAAACTGAAGAAAATTCACACCTCAACTGTGATCATGACAACTTGAGTTTTTGGTGAGCACCCCTCCTCACAAGATATGACTGCTCCTACCTAACGTGTCTGGAGCTGTTGGTGCAAGGTGACCCACTTTAAGCGTCTCTTCCAGTATCGTGAGTCGGTCGTCCATCGTTGTAATCTGATAGATATCGGTCAAGTTCTGCCCAGATGTCCCAAGCACTCTGTGTGAACAAACAAACAAATGAATATCAGAATCACAAGCAAGTATGTAAGGAATGAGTACTGGTACATTAGGAAGCGACTACATTATGGAATTTACAGTAATAGCAATTTTAACAGAGTGGATGTTTGCCATAAATAATGAATGTATTAAGGTCTCAGCAAGGTAAATGAACTGAATTGTTGTCAACCATGTAACCTACTTGTAGTACCCAACAGGCCTGGTAGTCAGGGACAACACAGACTCACTGGTAGGAAGACAAAATATGACGGCACTTGTCTCTATCAATTAATCAGACACTTGACTAATTACCTGTTGGAGCATGCAGGAAGAGTATATATTCTATCACTCTGTGTGTAGATATTGGGTATGAACGTTACTTACCTAACTCCTCCGACCTTGGCCTCGTAAGGGTTAGGGACACAGTTGAAGGTTGGGTAGAGACCTGCCTGGGGAAACATACAGCGATGAAGAGCCTGTTGCGGAAGACTACTGTTGGCAGGGTCATATTCCCCGGGCATGACGTCAACAGGCACACAGCTCTACATGAAGAAAACAGTAATGGAGGGAAATACTAGGTGGTGCAACCAGCAGTAAACTTAGTCATGTTAAAGTTTGCAACAAAATGCTGAGGAATGCTGAGAAAATCAATATTTCCTGAATTCATCAGTGAAAAGGATTGTTGATTAATATTGTGGCAGAGGTCATCTTCAAGATGCTGTATAACAGCATTTTTTTTCTTCATGAACTATGTCCAGAGGTTCCAGGAATCACTTTAATATGGCACCAAAGCTTCTCTTGCCATTTCCAGTGGCTGATTGTAACTTGTTTTGAAATTACATGGATAACATGATAATCAGAATCTCAGGAGAGCTCAATTGGTTTTCAAAAATTGCTATTATGTCACTACAGCAAGTTCAAGCAATTTTCATGATGCCTTCTCAAGGGTAGACTTTCAGTCCATTTGTCGGTTATAATCTGGCTCTCATGCGCTTTTCAGCTGTCTTTTAATAATTACCCTTGTAACTTTTTTCCATCTTGCACTACACTCTAACCCACACCAGAACAACATCTTGTAAACTGTACATGGGTGGCTGACTAGACCAAAGCAAGTTGTAAGCAAAAGATCATGATGTTCCTAGAACTGCAGAAAACTAATGCGAGATTTACTCACCGTGAGTTGAATCAGGAAGTCATCTAAAGACTTCATTGCTTCTACAGTTCCTGCTTGGGTTTTCCTGGTAAGATACTTGGCCTGATCAGGTGGAACATTTGCGGGAATGGAAGAGATAGATGGCAATAGATATGAATAAACAATATGCAGTAAACAGAAAAAATATAAGAATATGCAAAGACAAATGTTTCCACATAAAGAATGTGGTATTATGTAATATTAAGTTGATCATATGTGACCACTATAAATGAAACATCAGATGCATGTAAGCTAGCATCCATGGGACTGTCGACTTCAAGCCTCCCGTGAAGGGCGAGGCAATGATAGACTAGAGTGCCTTGGCTAGGTGCACGATCGCCACAGCCGAGGGACTTGAACCAGGAGCATCATGATTGGTAGTCTTTGGTCGTAACACCTGAGCCAAAACAACTCCTGTGAACTTGAACCACGAATATTTCTAGGCTCAACAGCACACATCACCTGACCTAATTAGCACTCGTCAGAATACACAACACTCTCAAGCTGCTTTCCTCCTCTGCTTACCGTGGTGAGGACATCTTTGTCCTGCATGCTCTTGCTGAGGCAGTTGCCGGCGACGACGACCCGCACCACCCTGGAGAACATCTCCTGCTGCTCCTCGGTGCCAAGCTGGCCCGTGATGAGGTCTAACATCAGCTGGAGGCTCATCATGTCGGTAGATTCGCTCCCTACTCCCAGCCCACACATCAGAACGATGTACCTGGCAAAACAAAAGGAAGGTTGAAGGTGCAAAGTTAATGGTGCACATGCACCATTTCACATTAAAGGACAAGTTCACCTTTATAAACATAAGGATTGAGAGAATGTAGCAATATTAGTAGAACACATCATTGAAAGTTTGAGGAAAATCAGACAATCCGTTCAAAAGTTATGAATTTTTAAAATTTTTGTGCAGCAACCGCTGGATGAGAAGACTACTGCAGTGTATAAATAACTTGCGTACAACAATGTAAGGAAAATATAAAGAGAATTTCACAAAATTCCATCTTTTGAAAAAAGTACACATTCCCCTGACTCGTTACCAACAAATGTTATGGGCAATATTATTCCCCCTGCCTTTAGAAAGAGGCAAGTCAAGAGCTCTTTTATTATGCGAAAAAAGTGAAAATATGTTGAATTTTCTTTTACATTTTCTTTATACTGTTGTACGCATATGACTCACAAGCTGTAGTAGTCTCCTCATCCAACGGTTCCAACACAAAAATTTTAAAAATTCATAACTTTTGCATCGATTGTCCAATTTTCCTCAAACTTTCACTGATGTGTTCTACTAATATTGTTGCATTCTCTCAATCCTTATGTTTATGAAGGTGAACTTGTCCTTTAATTTGTACAAGCTTGAACATACATTTCAGACACAATACATGTCACACAAAGAATACACACAAACTTGGAGAAACTCGATAGCAGGGAAAGCCTGTGGCACTAGCATATGTCCTGTCCTTGTTTTTGTTTTTATCTGTACTTTTCTTTGGTGCTTTCGTTTAAAATGAGTATGAAAGATCCTACCTTCTTCAAATAAGTGAGCATAAATTGTTCACACATTTACTGCAGTTTTTGTTCCCCTGCTTTGATGCCTAAAGTATAATCATGTATGTATGAATGCATGAAAGTCATATTTAAACTTTTATCCTTCAGTTTACTTACAATAACTCTCTAAAGACTGAAATGGTTCAACAAGAACAACACCAATATCAACTACAATTAAAAAAATACCAATGGTAATTAATAATATCATCAATAACAGTTTAGAAGATGAATGGTTAAGCACCGTCACCTCCAGTATACAGTTTACATAAGTGGTGACATCAATGTAACTGGCATGACAAAGCAGTGAAGGTTCCAAACTGTTGACAAACATGTCATATTGTACACTTTATGACCCACCTATCCTCTTCAAACTTGGGCACGACGTCAGGTTCAACCAGGTCTACGTAGCATGTATCCTCCACCTCAAACATGCCGTCCTCATTCTCCTGCCCTAGGACAGCCATCACCACACCTTCACATGAAGACAAAAAGATTCCAGTTTGATGATCCGAAATGTGCCATGTAACAGACACAGAACCTGGTCACATCAGTTTTTACCTCTTCCATTGAATATCCTTCTAGCATGGACTCAGTAAAATTTTGAAACATTAGAGAAACACTCAGTGAAAATCAGACATCGATTGTCTTCAAAAGTGTTGAATTATTCACATTTTGTTTATATTGACGTGTTCCAATCTCTTGCATACTCTATTTGTGTGCAAAAGAGTAGAATGGCGGAACAAAAATATGCGCGGAATATCACAAATATACTACTTCTATGACATTCAAACAGCATAAATGATTATATGCATGCCTTAGCATATCTTAGTAATATCTCAACAAAATTTTTCACTTCACCATCTAAGCAAATCAGCATCCTGGAAATGCAACTTGTTTTGCTGGGAGACCTGCTATCTGTCGTAAGTGATGTTTAGGCAAAGTCAGAATTGGTGTGTTTGCCTATCATCCCAACACACACACCTCCATCAGTACAAATGAATGGATTCACCTCCATGTATATCACTCACCCGTCATGGTGGTCTGAACATTGATATCACCGGCCAAGTTCACCCTCTGCAGCTCATCCTCAAGCACAACAAAATCATCATCGGATGTGAATCGCTCTCTGGGAGGCTGTGGTGTCAGATTTCTCTGTAAGCGTACATAAAACATATTTTAAGAGAACAAAACATCAATCAAATATCATGGTAACATTTACACTGCTGGAATCTTATAATCCTCTTGTTATCACACCTGATTCTATTTTTTTAATCAATTTTTTTTTGATCATCTTTTTGGTCATCAAATATCATGATGGCCACTTCCCACTATTCAGGAGAAGCATCTAAACTTCAAGGTGACCCTGAAGACTCAGTACAAAATCAGAATAACTTAAAAACTCTTTACGCTTTGTAACTCTGAATACTCATAAAAGTAACTGAGAGACACCTTCCATTTGTCACTGGCTATTCACACAGAGCTGACAGAAATATGATGGCTGTGATGACTCGCAATGCATTCTGCTCTAAACTTACATCTTCACTGATTTCTCTGAGAATATTTGGTTTTAGCTCCATCTTCTTGAACAGCGTCCCGATGACAAAACATTTTTCTCCCTTCTTCAGCTGGAAGATTTGACGAAGGGGAGCATCTTGACCTGGAAAGATTAAGACAATAATGTCTTATCTCCTTTCTTCCTTTCCCATACAGATCTATCTGTACAGATACATGATACTATACAGAAACATTTGGCACAGAATAATTTAGCTTTACATTTGAATATAAGATACAAATTTCACAACAATGTTGATGACGATGATGATAATGAGAATAAAACTGCAGTGCTGATAACGATAACAATAATAATAATAATAATAATAACAATAATAATGAAAATAATAACACTACTAGTAGTACTACTTCTCATAATCATACTGATAATAATATCAATATTTCACAAAAAATGATAATAATGATCACAAAGGTATTAAGACCAAAAAGAAACGACATGAAGAGCAAATAACAAAACAAAACAAAACTGATGTTATTACAGATTGTATACTATGTTAGTTCAAAACTATATAAAAGCAAAACAACAATGAAAACACACTGTGGAATATGTAGTATCTGATCTACACAATCCCAACTTCCATGTACATGTATTTCTGGTTTTATTTCTTACTCCTCGCAATCACAAAATACACATCCCATACTTGGCAAGGAAATGTACATATAGATTAGCATTATCATTAAATCTCGCAAGAAACATAGAATTGCCTCCTTCTCACCTGAGACAAAATTGAGCAATTTTGAAGAAAAAAAAAATAAACATACTAAATAATGCATAGACAGACTGCTTGGAAACTCTGCCTACCCCATTTTTCCTGGGCCACCTTCTGCAAGCGTGGCCTCATACAACTCAGCCTTTCTGCATAGAGGTGGGCATACTGGCGCTGAAAGCTGCGATTCTTCAGCTCAAAGCGGGAAGAGAGGTTCTCATACCGGCAAGAGGGACGCTGGAAAGTTGCAGGTTCAGCCGAAGGCATTGTTGTCATTGTCAACCCTTTAGCAGCAATTTCAATGCAAGAATATACATGAGGAGTTGAATCTAAAAAAAAAAAAACCTAAAAAAAAAAATCAGATATGTAAGTTTATAATGTACATGTAATTGATAGAAAACATGCAATTTTATGACATAAGAAACACTGCACAGGGTTATGAAATACAAACTCAAAAAAAAAAAAAAGAAATATTGAGAGCTTAGAATGCATGAAGGGGGGCAGTATAAATTGTAATTTTTCGGAATAAACAACTCATCAAGTGCGATTTGAGCACAAGTAGAAGTAGTACTAGTAGGTACTACAAGTGTGCATGACTACAGTAATTATAGTGGTCCAGCTGTTCCAGCCCTAGACAGAAAAATCCGTCTGCTTGGAGGAGTCTTGTAACATTTTTTTTTTGTTTTTTTTGGGGGGGAAATGAGCAAAGAAAATGGGATTCCATCAGGATTTTAAAAAAAAAAAACTTTGATGGTTCTCCTCCGAGAGAGAATCGAGACGGAAGCCTCTCATTAGACCGTGGTGTGGCGGGATGATTAATAATAATATAACCACTGTCCCTATATAGCTGGATGTGCTAGTGAAGTACAGTACCTCACCCTCCAGCAGCCCCCCCCCCCCCCCCCCCCACCATTTCGGGTCATTTAAAAAAAAAAAGGGGGGGGGGGGAGGGAGTTGGAACAAAAAATCAAAACATGGTTATCCATGAATTTCTAGAGGTTCTGTCTTTGATTCTTTTCACCTAAGCAGGCAGGGGGCAGTTTATCATTGACCACAACATCCCCCCCCCCCCCCCCCGTCCCGCAGCTTCCCTACCCTGAAAAATGTTCTGCAGCCCACCTGGCCCCACCCTGAATAGTTGTACTAGGGCCTACTACTAGCTGATAACTGATCATCAGTGAACGCATTCCCTAGCCACTCACATTGGTTTTTGTGGGCAGAGCATCCCCCTACACTTACAGTACTACTGTACTGGTACCCGCTAGGTCGAACAAGAGTCTGTAAACGTTACATGAGAGGAATTCTGTAAAGCTAAATGTTGTCTCTGCAGACCCACCAGGGGCCAGACAATGAATAATTTATTTACACTGCTGCAGACTGATCTTTCGGTTTAGTACGAAAAAGTCTAACAGTTACCCCTTCATAACTTGTATCATGTCCTTGTTCAGAGTTCTATATTGGTCTAGGAACACTGCCGTGCCAGTGCCTCTATTTATTTCTGGCAGCCAGTGGTTTTAACATTGATTTGTAAATACCAAAGTGTCAAAGGCAAGCCCTCATTTAATATCGCTCAAAGAGTTGAACTTTAGACCAGTCAGTTGCAAATTTATCCACCACGCGTCTAGAACTAGGGTAGTGACGACTAAAACAGCATGATCACAGTATCAATTTTGTTCAGCACCCTCAGTCAGCAGCTGCTCAGCTAAACGTCGCTTCGTTCGACAAAATGTGTAGTAAGCCTATGACGTCGACGAAAACATTCTACAATTGCCGATTTTCTGCATACGATGACAAACAGTTGATTTAAAACTGTTCAAGGGCACGGTCTTCCTCTTGTCACTCATAATCACCTGATCTGAACACGGGTGCACAACTCAGCAATAGTCCCATTCCTTCATATTTACGTACTTTCCGACCACAATCTCAATCTTATTAATACTACCTAGTAGACAGCCTGCCCTTCTATAAGATAAAATGTTGAAAAGGGGAATTATGTAACATTAAATGCTGTAAGTGTCCCGGTGACGCTTAACTTGGTTTTACACGTTCAGGCAATCAGAGTTCTAGGTAAATAGTAACTGCAACTTACCGAATAAATTTTGAAATGATACCGGAAGCTGCGATTCCCGCGCGCGCTGCTTTTACCTATTAGGCTCGTTCATGCATTGTTCTCAGATACTTTGCAATATGACAATATTTCTAACTTATCTTTAGGAATTTTGAGATAAAAAATCTTTGCATGATTGACAAATGAACTATAATTTTGATCTTTTTCCAAATCTTTTTATCTGTTCTTTAAAACTAAAATAAATGGAAAATGTATGGGATGCAAATCTTTACACGCGTATTGGTTTTTGCGGAGTTACGTCATCATTGTTTACATCGGAGCAGCTGGTCGATCTACACGATATGGATTTCTTTGTCACACACGACGCTCAGCACAGAAAAGCTTTATGCGTCACAGCATGCACCATCATCACCAGCCGTTCCTGAGCTCAAGTCCCGCTAATCTCCGTAATAGATGGCAACAATCGACGCATTGTCACAAGATACTTCTATTCTCCTCTGTTGTCCATGGACTGCTCCTGGCCGGAGATAAGCGGCAGCAAGTCATGCAAAGTGCAGCCAAATGATGGTGATGTTATTGCAAAAGTAGTTTCGTAAAAGTGAGTAGAAAACCACACATTTTCGTGAAGAAAACTTGTGATAGTTGAAGCCTTAAGGCAGCAGCAAAACATGTAAACATTCTCGCATGTCAATAAAGAAGCTAGCAGTTTGCCAGCCAGAGTCAGAGAGGCAGATCGATGAAGGCGAAAGGATTTGCATTTTGAGCAGAGGAATAGGTGCAGGCTTGTAAAGCGACGTTCTATTCTATCTAAGCCATGCATGCCCTCAACACTGGCCTGAAAATTTTAATGTCAGTGGCAGTGCCAGTGGTTGCTTGCCATGCCATGCTTGTGTCGTAATCTATTCCTTGGATTGTGCAATACGTTTTGATGTAGTCTTGTAAAATAGTCCAATACCAGTGCAATCCAGGTAAGTTGTTCTGACTAGCTCTGAGTCTCAGTAGACCTCAGTTTTGCTTAACAGATATTTCGTTTCTGTCATTGGGGAGATTGTGTTCAGTGGTGTTGTCAAAACTAAAATTTAGCGTGGATAATGGCTCTAAATTTTATTTTTCTAAGCTAGAATTTTACCATGAAGTGGCTATGTGAAGCAGTGCATCATACCATAGTGAATTTGATGGATGGCAGGGGCATACAATCATGTTATATTATAGTATGGGTATAGCGAGAATCCTGCGATCTCATTGGTTGAGAGCTATGTGTTGATTTTTACTGGCCGCACGCTGAGTCACAGTGGTAAACATGTTATAGCGCACTTGTAGCAAGAGTACGCGTACTTGTAACAAAGGTTCGCGCACCAAGCAAGCGTTCGCGCACTCAGTACGAGATGCCTATTGGCTAAAACAACCATGCATCAGTATTTACTGATGCATGGCTGGCCGTGCGTCCAGTAAAAACTGATACATGGTCGTCTATGCCAAGCCAAAAGGAAAAGCATCCAGTAATTTTGTCATCGGGTAACACGATAAAAAAATGGGTTTTTGACAAGAAAATTACCCATTCTATAAATCAGATGATGCACATGTCTTTTCGTGCGTCAGTCGGAATATAGTGTGCATGCGGTAACTATGGAATTTAGCCTAAACCCACTCGGCTTCGCCTCGTGGGTTAAGCATTCCATAGTTACCTTATGCACACAATTCCGACTGACGCACTCAGACCTGTGCGTCATTTGTATACTGACCACAGATCTTCTTTATGTTTCTACAAGCTTGTATTGTATTTTTCTGCCATAATCTTCAAAGGGCTATGCAGCCTATCAGAGAATCACATACTGTAAAAGTGCAGTGGATATTTTCAGGCGACTAATTTTTCATGCTTGGCAGGGTAAGATGAGTTTCACATGTTTTCAATTCCGCAGAATCAAGACATCAACTACTGGAACATATGGCAAGCAGTACATTCACATGCTTTTATTTTCGCGCTAGTTTCTGGTTGCGCGAAAAATTTCAACACTGCAAAAATTTCCACTTTTACAGTAGATGAATTTGACTTGACCAGGTGCTTACAATGTACTTTAAGGAGGAATGTGGCTTTACTAAGAGGATGATGTGAATATGACTTGTGAGAAGATTATTAAATTTTTCATCTGAGTTCAAGTTAACCACAGAATGTGGTGGATCATTCTATGCTGTGTAATATAGCGCTACCAATACCCTACTCTTCATTCTATGTTGGAGTTTGCCTTGCCAAGAAGTGCTGTAAGACATCTTCATTCATCATTTTGCTCCCTTTCCCCTCCCCCACTTTGGAACCACGTGTGTGTGTATAACAGCTCTGACCGGCTGCACACTGATTGTGAATCGCATTGGCTCTTTACAGGAATCGGGTGTCATGTTCGGTCTAACGAACAGAATTGTGCAGGCCAAGGAGGCTAGCAACCCAATGTCTCACACCGAAGACGAAGCGGTCAGAGCTGGGAGAGATGCAGAGGAGAAGCTAATCAGGGACTTAGTGTCAAGGGGAAGTATTCCCTATGACCACATCTTCAGGAGGCTCAGGGTCCCGGACACTTTTCAGACCAGTCGCCATGAAATCGACGTTGTCGCGCTGACAGGTGCAAAATTCTCTCATGACTTAACTTTGCCAAAATAGTCTTTTTGTGTCTCAAATTATGTGTGAATTTAGAGCTAAAGTGTATTATTGATGTGCATTGTTGCTGTCATGCATCTTTTGTTGCTTCATAATGTTGGTCTGTTTGCTCAAATTCCATGTTGTCAAGAGGCTTGGTACACTTATGACGACAGGAACCTGATGTTCAAATGTAATAAAGTCACCCTAAAAAAAAATATTGTTAAGACAAAAAATAGGGATGATCCTCAGTTTCTCAGCCAATCCTCCAGCAGAAAAAAAAAATCCAAGGCTTTTTTTTTTTCTTGTTACAGAAGGATAGTTAGAATTATATTCCACATACTAAGAATGTTGCAATAGGATTGGTCTAGAGCTGATCACGTGACGAAGCGTAGTTTTGCCCATCACATCACCTGAGAAGAAAAGTTTGTTACACTCTATGTTGATCTCCACACAGTCCACACAGTCCTAACGCAAGATGAGTATGTGCGAAATAAAAGTGCATTGCACTGTGGACTATCATGTGACCTAGGTCACTTGATAGTACACAGTGCAACGCACTTTCACTTCGGTGCCGCGCGGTGCGCGCAGCAAATTCATTGTTTTGTCATCTACGCGCACACGTAGCCTAAGCCCTAAGGATACCTAAAGACAGCTAAAACGGTTTCAGATGTGGAATAAAATGGGAATTTTTAGGACCCTAGATGTGGAATATAAAGCAGATAATCAACTTTTAGTTTCAGGCAATGATACAAACTATCACTTCCTCGGCGATCTGAATGTGTACGCTATCTTTCCTCAGCTGCGCTTCGGAAAGATAGCTACATCCAGATCGCCTCGGAAGTGATAGTTTGTCTCACCTTCACCAACGTTGATTATTTGCTTATTATACCTTTAGTGCCATATTACTTATTGTCATTAGTTGTTGTTGTAAGTGGTAGTAAAGAAGTATTGTAATCATTATATCACTTATTTTTTTTCTTCTCTGTATATGATTTCAGAATATGGGATATACTCCATTGAAGTGAAGAACTGGTCTGGAAAGATCTCTCTCAGCAAGGACGGCAATTCGTGGGTCCAGCAGCGACACATCAAGGACTCAAACACCCAGTCGAGTGTTACGTACGACGCCTCGCACAACAACGCCCTCAACGAAGTGAGGTCCAAGTCCCAGCTCCTTCGCAACCACCTGGTCCGGCAGGGGGTGTGCCTGGCAGAAAAGTTCTTCGCCCCACGAGTGGTGCTCACAAATCAACGGTCAGAGCTGGACAGTTCCCTCTGGACAGAGAACCAAGTCATCACACCAGACCGTTACGACACCTTTGTGCAGTCCTTCTGCCGTAGTTACGCTGGGAAGCTGGCAAACTCGATGGTACCATCATTTATTTCCGGTGAGAATATCAAAATTATTAGTGTCCATTACTCTGGAAAATGTTTGTGGGGTTTTTTGTATTGTTCCAGGCAAAGTGTCCCAGAAGAGATTCGATCTACATCTCAGCAAGCAAAACACTGATATGTCACTGTATATCAACGCTGTCTCAGATCCTTGTGTTGAACAATATTGTAGAAAGGTAAATAATGATGAGTATTGTAAAAATGGAAATTGGTGCGAAAATAAAAGTAGGCCTACGCGAATATTTTTTGCTTGCTGTATGTACCACTATTAAATGTCTTGATTCTATGGGATTAAAAACACACGAAATTCATCTTACCCAGCCCAGTGCGAAAAATTACTTGCACGAAAGTAACAACTTTTACAGTAGATGGGAGTTTCCCTTATCTTTGGAATTTCTTCTCATACAGTTAGATCAAATATTACAAAGCATGGTGTACATGAGAACTAATATGCTTGCATCATACTTCGGTAGGATGTCATGCTATTGTATGTGGGGGGTTTTTAGAGGCAGTAATAAGATTTCAAAATGCGACAGATTATGTAGTTGTTACTGGTGAGCTAGGGAGCTTGTATATAAAAAGGTAATAAATTCATACCAATTTTGTATTTTACAAAAACACAGGCTGGATAAAAGATCTTTAAGAAGAGCTTGTTCTGCAAACTTTAGATGGAGGCAGTAGCCACTGAAGAGGCCTGTTATGGCCACACTAATGCATATTTGGCCAGCAAGCAGCTTTCATCATGTGGAAACAATGCAGTATTAAAGTGAAAAAATTTGCTCTTTTTTTCCCCCTGCTGTCTAAATATGTACAGGCCAGTTGTCATTCAGTGCAATGGAGGCCGCAAGGAATGTATTAAGTCAGATCGGCACATGGGACATTGTGAATCTCAACGGAGGAAAACAGATCATTGGTAAGCCACCCCTACCCCCAACTCCACACATTTTTTATGTTTAGTAATTCCTCCTCTTTCAAGGGAGGGGGGGGGGGGGGGGGGGGGGAGGGACTGGTATAAAGGTTGGTATTGCACTGTCTTGTGCAGTGCCTGATTTAGAGGTTCCATTAAGTCATAGGGGAATTATGCTGTGGAAACTATTATCTTGGCGTTAAATTAACAAATAAAACTTTTGCCAATTTGAACAAACTTCAGAAATTCAGATTCTGGAACCCAAGTGGTTAATTAACTGTGCTGTCTTATTTCTTTATAGTTTGCAGCCTGTTCTTAAAAAAGGTGCAGTTGCCTTATCTCTGCAGTTGAGAGGGCACTTGTTGCAACACGTGGCGAATTTTGACAAACCTGATTATTTCTAAGCAGACCGTACAGCACATACTATTTAAAAGTCTAGGCAGAGTTTAAAGATCTCTTACCAATGTCAAAGTTTTGTGTTTCTTCCACAGCTTAGCATAGCAGAGAGTACTATAATTTGTTGGAGAGAATTTTAATGTTTGCTTGTGACATGTTTTTTCCATCATGTTCAAATTTTTATTGTATTGTTAGCATTGTGGCGTATGTTATTATTCTCTGTTTCAAGGTGACTTCAAGGGCAATAAGGACCTAACTCTCAACAGGAAGACAGCATGCAGAATGGAATTCAGCCACCAACGCAGCTCAGTTCTTGGCTCAATGTGGGCCATTATGGGCTTCTCACCACAGGTATGACCTTGTGCAGCTCAATTGTTTTGCAGGACACAGAACAGATGTGCAGCATGCTCTTTAGCAAACATGCTGTAATGGCATTCATATATTCCGTTAAACAACTGTACAGTAATTAGTGCTGTCATTTGCATGAGGAAAATCTGTCTTACCACATTTGGAATAATGTTGGGATCATGCCATGAAGTTATAATTTCCATATGAAAACAATAAAAGAAGCACAAGTGCCAGTCCCTACAATTCACTATACACGTATGTGAATCTCATTTAGAGAAAGAAAAGGGATTAAAGACTGACTTTCCAGTTGAAAGTCACCTTCATCAGCTGATGTACTTTCCCTGTAAATAGAGGGTGAATATGATTTTCAAAACTAGTGGCATGTCTTTCAATCGCCCAACAAGAAGGAAATTCCCCATCACTTTGGTTGCTTTTTTTTTTTTAGCAGGCTGTTGAGAAAAAAGTCATTGTTACAGTCTGCATGCAAGTTACTCAGAAGGTCAATTCTTGCAAAAACAATAGGAAATGACCCATACAAGGATTCAACTCGTATGCTATAAAGGTCAACTAGGTATTCATTGCATGTCATCTAACTAGGGAAAGAGATCACATCCTAGTCAATAAGTGACAAACAGATGTCATAGCTGTATCGCTTGGACTCATGCCAAAGATTTATTCAATTACAAACACCTGCTATCTGGTATTTAATTGTGTCGGATGAAGTTGTGGTAAATCCATCCCTGAGTTTCAGTGCATAGTTTTTGTGATTAGTTTTAGTTTTTGTCAATTTGTGTGAGATGTGACTCATAATGACAATTTCATTTGAGGTTTGATGCCAAATATTTACTCAAGTGTACCCTCTGTATACTGTATATGCGAATCATTGTTGGATTGCGAATTTAACGACACGAGAAAATGTCACCATGCGCTAGGGTAATCTTGCATTTACAATAGCCTCGGCATCAATTTGCAAAAACGACATCTCGCAAGAATGTGTGTGACCTCTTCATTCGTGAAATATCTGTACACAAAAAACCCCAGCTTAAATAGTAGATCTCTTCATCGAGTCACTACATGATGAGGGAAACATTTTACAATTTTACTTCATGATTGAGCATCTGTAAAAAAGCAATCTGTTTTTCTCAGTATCACACCTTAGCATCATGACTGTGGTTTAGCCATTAAGTATGACAATATGAAGATGTATTGCTCAGGTGAAAATACATCGTGTATATTGCTTGCGGGAATGGGCAGCTGTACACTGATACAGTAAACCTGCAATATAGACACCTCAAGCAAGTTCCTTATTTATGTCCCATTCATGCTGCTGTTTGTTTTGTTTTCATTTTGTTTTTGTTTTGGACTGAGCAGTTTCAATTGCAGATCAAGAGCAATTTAGTGAAGCATACAATGTATGTTTTAGGTCTAAATTCCAATCATTTATGAGGGATCATAATAATGCAGTGTTGTTGTAACCTATTGTAACTGCAAGAAGTTTTAAGCTTGCATCGTGTAAGTTGTCTCTACACCTACACGTACCCGGTATATTCATCTATTCTTTACACAAGGTATCAATTACACTTCTGAAAATTTATTAAGGAAAATAAAAGCAAATAGAGCAGTGAGGCCTTTGCTGGAAATATGAAGTCGTTAATGGTTTAGGTTCTGTGTTAGGGTATTGCTGTTTTTTTTTTTTTTAATATATAGTGCCCAGCATTTGTGTAGGCATGTGTGATGTTTAACCCATTGAGGACGAGTCCCGAGTATACTCGGGCAAGCGTCTATGGGAAATGCATGTTGTAGCAAAATCAAATCGTCCTCAACGGGTTAAGGCAATTATGGTAGTGATGTTTCAAGCATCACATAATATTATGCAGATATATATAATCTCAATGATTGAACGTGTGTGTGTGTGTGTGTTGTGTGTGTGTGTGTTTGACGCACTGATGAGAATGCAGTAGACATTGATGAGTAATAGTGCTGGTTGCTTTAAAGATTCCATAATCACAATAGAGTTTGATATGATTTTACATAGAGCCTATTGGATTTAATTCTCTCTTGAATACTCACTGTGAAATGTTATTATGAGAAATATCTCTGAAACACCCATCGAAATTATATGCTTGTTTATAGTCATGATACCAAGAAGTTGAATGCTTCCAATAAACCTGGAAAGTACTGATGTATGGAGTATAGTTATCTTACTACATGTTACTTGCATTTTTTTCGAGCCCACCGGAGGTGAGGGGAGACTAAGGGATCGCCTCCGGCGTCTGTCCATCCGTCGTCCGTCCGTCCATCCGTCCGTCCGTCCGTCCGTCGTCTGTCCGTAACGCTACAAAAACTTCAATAACTCTTTACACTGGGCTTCAATGGCAATCAAACTTCGAGGGAAGAGGGGTCATACAAAGTTTCACATTTTACCATATATGAAGGTCACCTCAAAGTCAAAGGTCACAGGCAGGGGTCAACAAACTTTAAGGGCCCAGTGTTAAGTTTTTATGGCACATTTCTTTTTTGCCATAAATTTTCACCCTTACATATCTCTTTTTATCTGTTATCTCTCTTTCTTTTATCTGTTATATCCCATTCGCGTACAATTTCTTGTACACGAATGGGCGAGACACATTATGGCACTTGCCTTGTTGTGCATTTGAAAGAAATTGTGTCAGCCCTGCTTCAGCTATTTGCATGCGTGGAATTTCATGAAATTGATGTAATGTTCTATTTTTTCCATTAGTTATTTCAAATTATGTGATCGCAAGGAGCAATATCCTAGACAGTAATCTTAATGAATTTGGGTTTCAGTTCAGATTTCCTAAATAAGGCCACTGCGCAAGCAGTCTGATATTTTGTTATAAATGGCAGGAATGGCAGTTTTATAGATCATGTGACAGACTAGTCAATGAAGAAAGAGTCTCTCTTTGAGCGTACTCTTTGCATAATTTACATAGGAAATCTCGATTCCATCAGATCATCTTGGTCATATATTTAACAATTTTCTTTCCTTCTTTCTGTCTGTCTTCTGATTTTCACGACATGAAAACTAGGTCACTGTGACGATCTACAAGCGAGGTGGCGAGGGATGGCTGTGGAATGCAACGTGTGGGCAGATCAGCATCTCGTACGATGCGGAGATTTCCTTCCGGGTCGCCGGGGAAGAGGTAGACGCCAAGATCCAGGCGAACGACATTGAGAGCATCATCCTGAGTACATAGTATCCGTGGTAACAAATCCGAACGTTTTCTTGAGCTGACCCACCACAGACCGCAGATATCAATTTCAAAAGTGGAGCAGGGTATACTTCTTTGGAGGATTTTTTTTCCTTATCTTTCTCTTCTCCTTTTTTTTTTCACAGTAACTGAGCAGACGGGTAGAAAAACCTGAAGATTGTACATCCGAAGTGCCATAAATCTTATTCTGAACCATGAGAAAATTGTGGTACCTGGATAAGGAAGTTACCCCAGATTCAACTGCAAATACATGCACAAAGAGCAGTCCTTGTGTCGTTAAAGTGTTTTGTTACTTTAGGAGAAGAAGTAGGGGAATGTGATTGTCACTGTAACAAATAAATTATCAAGGTTTATGCAGACTACTTTATCCTGGGAGTTTTCACGTGGAAGCTAATGTCTCAGCATACTCCATGCATTTAGCTGAGGTGTGGGTTCACATGGAATTTGTGACACCTGCACATCATCCAACAAGTAAGTATCCCCCTAATTGTTTCACTCGCATATTCTTGCCATACAGTCCAAATGAGGAACACTTTTCCCTCATTAGAGAAATAGCTGGGTAATAGTCTCTCTTCGCTCAATGCAATCTAAACCATTTCCTCTATGTGTAAATAATGTACATAGGTTAATCTGAAATCAGTGCTGCCCTATTTACAGAGGTAATTGCAGTAAGGTGCATAGTGCTTCATAGCCAGTTTGTAAATATTACGTTCATTCCTTTCACTTCACTTCTAAAAGCCCTTCAGTGCACTCAGTATATCCTGTGTTTCCTTTCAGTTAGCCAGAAAGTGTGTTAATATTCTTTCTTGTCACATTCCTCTGGATGTGCTGTATTTCTGTATCTCTGTGCATGTGCGTGTCAATTTGAAATGGCGTTATTTACAGTTAGTTCAATCTGAGGATATTTAATGGTGGCATTATTTCACAAAGTGGTCAAGGCAGGAGGATTAAAAGGCAAGCTGTTCTAACAATAATTCATTTTGAAAACAGTATTCAGAGTAGGTTACTCAACTCTTTTTGTATAGAAGTTATTTTCTGTGCAATATTTGTAACCTACTAGTATCCTGGTTCATACAAACCCTTTTTTCTCTTTTAGCACAGATTAATGATTGAGAGTAAAATACACTCAAGTAAATGAATTGAGAATGCTCTCAAATTTGCTTGGTTGAGGTCATAAATTGCCATGATGTCATCTTGGCACTAAGACTTAAACTCATTTTAATAGCATGGTTCACTCAGCATTTCAATTTAAATGGACATCACTGAATAAAACACTTAAAAGTTTAGCAATCCATATAGGCTACAAACAAAGCAGATGGACTTCAGAGAAAATGTGTCACTGTTGATTGAACAATAATAGTGATATTTAGCATTAAAGTTAGATTATCTACTGAGCCTTCATTCCAGCAAAGATCAGTGCTGGTAACACAAATTTGAATATTTTTGCAACAATTATTCTATTTGATATTTTTGTATTATTCTTTCATCTTTAATACCATTTAAAACAAAAAGTTTCAAATAATGTTATGATGATTCCATCCTATATGTAGGTTCACTGTCATGAAAGATCAATACTGTTATATTTTGTAATGGAATTTGCAAGACAGCGCAGTGGCACCTTCCTAATTGTTTGTCGTTTTAAACTTAATTGTTATCAAATGGATGGAACTTTTCTAGATTGAGTAACAAATAGTGTATTCTGAAGCCTTCAATCTATCAATACTATCAATATGACCTCATTTTGGCTAGCAGTTTGTAAAGAACTTTATAGTATTCAAACAAATATGCAAAATTTATAGCAAAATGTTTGTATATCAGTCAGTTTCTCTCAAAGATTGTACCCTATTTAAGGCAATATGTGCACTTTGATACGCGATTTGTCCACCGAATAATGGTGGAGTACTTTACCGGCTGATATTTAATACTGATCTGTACAGCAATAGCCGAGAGAGAAGGGAGAGAGAGAGAGAGAGAAGAAGAAGAAAAAGAAGAAGAAAGGGAGAGTGATTATTCCAAATCTTGCCCTACTGTAATATTGCAACTTTGATAAATTTCTGGTAGGTTTATATGTATACAGTCAAACCTGTTCATAGCGGCTGCTAAAGGGAGTGTATTTGTGTGTGAGTGCATGTATGTGTGTGTATGGGTGTGAGTGTGCATGTCACTGCATACAATGTATGCTTTTATGTCTTGTCCAGATTTGCTTTATAGTAATGTGGTGCATGTTTTTTCCAGAAGAGTTGGTTGTTCATGTCATTTGCGTATTAAAGTGAAAGATCTCATTATCAACATCAAAGATAATCCCACCATCAAGAACTAACCTGAGAGGAAAAAAGAAACATGTAAAGTTTGGGGTTGGTTTGAGGCTCAACTGGCGTTTAGGCTGTGTTCTGTTTTTTCTCCTTCTTTCAACCTCGGTCATAGCCTTAAGTTTCTTATGTAATAGCAACTTCTTTATCAAGACTGAAAAATTACACGCATGGTGGAAAAATAATCATAATAAATAAATGAATTAATAACCTTGACACCCCAATGGAAGAGTTTGGAAAGCAAACATGAGGCCAACCTAAGCGTGGGGGGGGGGGGGGGGAACCAGGTTCTGCGAGGGAAGAGCTGCTCAAGCTGCCTTGAAGCTCATGTGTAAACACGTCATGAAGGGGCTTTGAATCATTCACACATATATATACACAAACAGAGACAATCCCAAGGCCACAGTTTAGCTGAACAGGGGTCTGAATGTATGACGAGCTTGAGTGCACAACTCTGTTATACTGGACTTGGTGAACATGGGGATGATGTGAATATAATGACATCATAATCATACTTCAGTAAAGAGGAGTATTATCATTCCCACTATTACCATGACAGTGAGAGCATCATCTATGTTTGATAACGTCATCTATATTTTTGTCAGAGTCAGTTTCTCTCAGGGGCTTTGAATGTGCCGATTCATAAAAAAATGTTATTTTCCATTGTAGCACTGCATGAGATACCTCCTACTAGCTAGAGCACTGTTAGAGCTTATACACAGTTCTACATCACATAACGTAAATGTGCACAAAGCAAACATGGTATAGTTGAAAGTATGGCTCGGCTGTTGCATTAAAACTTTCTACTATGACTTTGACTATGCTTCAGGAGTTGACCTATATGTACAGCTGTGGATATAGTACATGAAGATTTGTCAGTTGTTATACACACAGGACTTATATCACATCACATTCATGGTTTTCTGTACATAGTGTAGAGACTTGCAATCAGCCTGGAAAAAGAAAGAAGAAGAAAAGATTGTGTTCTTCTGCAAACAAGCATGGCCATATTATGCACTAAAGAGTGCATAACAGCTTACACTATAAATAGTCAACGCTTGCACGCTTGTACACACAGTCTCTCTCTTTTGCATGTATGCCTTGGAAAGATGTATGCATGATGATATATTTAAAATCAGCTACATGTTGTCTTCTCAACATCAAAGAGTAGAAAACAACATCTTGGATTCCCATGGTACTGAATTGAATGGGATGAAATCTGTAACTACATCAGCATGAAATGGTGAGCTCAGAACATGTCTTTTTTTTTTGTGAAACTCCTTGGAAAGGATGATCATAGAATGCTATACTACAGTATATAGTGATATGATAAAAGACTTGCTCATTTGATTAGAGCCTTATTTGCACTGATGAGGGTAGAACTTAAATGAGAAAGGTCACTGTGTGCTTACACGTAACATACACAGGGTGCAATGTATACACTTGTTCCATATTCATGGTTTTAAATCCACATCGAATCCTGTTAAACACTTCTCTGCCACAGCCCCTGTGGATTGTATTGTTTTTCTGAGATCTTGCATCCAGCACCCCTTCTACCTTCTGAACAACAAAAATGCAGATTTAGTTTAGTCTTAGCATGGAGTAAAGACTGTTTTCATTTTGTCCAGTAACATGACAACCATCAACAACAGAATGTTTAAAATGTTGATCTATAAAGTCTTTGTGGTGACATGTTAAATTGGTTAATCTCTTGATAGGCGGTATTTTACATTCCCTTGAATATGACCATGGTTTGTAATTTCTGTATACTGCACCATAATATGGCTGATTGGATGACGTAGTGAGTCAATGCACATGCTAGTAATAGACTCTGTTTTGTGTGCACATAAACCAAGGCATGCTGTTAGTAGCAATAAGCTTTAAAACCCCTCAGGATGAGTTCTGAAAAACACAATTTATATTTTATGCAGCATATAGGTGTCTATGGTAATGAGAGTATTAACCCGTTAAAGACTAGTTCGGAGTACACTTGGGCAGGTGTCTGTAGGAAATGCATGTTATAGCACAATCAGCTTGCCCTCAATGGGTTAAAAAGCACAAATATGTCAGAAGAACTATTTTTCTGATGAGTGCCAGACGAGAATATGTTGTAGTACTCTTCAAAAGTCTGTAGCATTAGTACCTTTTTGCTTCTCGAGCAGTGATGATACATGCATGAGCAAAATAGCACATTACATGGTTCATGATTTATTAAAGCAATGTTGCTGTTTTTTCCTGTTATCTTTTCAAACAAAGGCACTATTCATAAGAGAGGATGCACAAAGCAATTTATTTATTGCATCCACTAGTTGTACTAAACTTGCTGCAACATTCACTAATTGAATGTCAAGAGCATCTGAAATATGAAAATTGAGGAATGAAAAATTTTCCTTCTCCTGCACCTATGTCTCTTACACTTGTTCATAATCTGGCATGAGAGTATTATAAAAGAGCTTTATTAGTTTGCTATCAATGGAATGTTCAAATTGAAGAAAAAAAAAAAGACATGTCAGAAAAAGAAAGAAAAAAATATTAAATGCTATCTCTTGCTGTGGCTACATGCCGTTGTGGTTGTCATGACAGCGGTATACCCACCCACAAAACTATATAAGTCTACCTCCACTCATGATGTTTGGTTGGGTGCCGCCCACGCTCCTCTGCAACTAGTGGAGGGATGCATGGAGGTCAGGTTACCATGACGACGAGATACAGTCACAGGGGGATAAAAAGGGGGATAGCATCATTATAACTTAGTTACAGATTATTTTTTTGTGTCTCTGTTTCTCCATTTCAATATTGTCTTTGAAGTCACTCTGCTCTGTAGCTTGCAGTATCTCAGTTGATCATGTTTGGGAGATGTCTCTAGTCAGGATTGCTTTCAAAACAACGAAATGAGTATCGCCTGGTAAAATATTGCTGCTAAATCTCCGCAGGATACGACGTGATTATAGCCGGAATTGCATTATTTGCAGCGGCAGTGATTACGACTTTGTTATCAAGCATTACATGTAGACAGCAAGGCCAAATAAAATGATGCAGCATTACGTTTCAAGCCAGATGCTGTCAACCTGTAGAAGTTAAAGGAATTTATTATTATCATTCCGTGGAATATTTGTTGTAAAACATGGCCTAAAAAATGTGTAAATTATATCTTAATGCACAAACTCTTGAACATTTCTGAGCATTCATCAAATATGTTCGAGTCATTTTTTTGTTTTAAATGGTCATCGGCTGGTGTGAAACACCAAAGGAGGTAATCAATATAACTCTAACTAAATAGTGTCTCTTTGCGCAATTGTGGAGTTGTGTGCTGTATACACAGGTAGTTACAAAGCCCATTGATGCTGACATGTAACGTTTATAGAACTGCACAGTGTATGTAAGAGTGGTAGAGAATAGCAGAGTTCATGGGGATAAGGAGTGAGAAATGTTACCATTTATCAGTCTAACATTCCAACTTTGAAGTAAAGCCACCCGTTCACAAATATATAAACTGTTTCAACTTCGTGAAATATTAAAGGCATAATTTACCATTTGCAGGTGAAAACAAAAATCCAGCATTAGTGCTTCAAAATAACTCTAAAATGTGGGTTTGGTATAGAAACAACCACTGTAAAAATTTGAATCCGTATAGTCAATGTTAAGTGTCGCTAAATACACAAAATGTGAACAATAGTTATACATAAAAATGTTTTTCAGACTAAACCGTCTACAGTTACAGTTTATTGAGAAAAACACTGATATCTCCGTATATTTTAGGCCTTATTGCAAAAATTTTATATAATGGGTAGCATGTTTTGTGATACAACAGACTTAGACATATGCATCAAATGTGATATCTTGAACATTGTCTGAAATCACTGCTCCCAAAGGTAAACTGACCTTTAACCCTAACTTACCTGCCCCCCCCCCCCCCCCCCCCCCTCGACGAATTCCGCGACCATTCCGGCGCGCAAAATTTTTTGACCGCGCCGCTCGCTGACTTTTTTACTTTTCAAGTCTCGCGCAACTTTCGAGACCCAAATTTGTCGCGCCCGGGCATACTGTTCCGAAGCCACGCCCCTTCAAAAAATTTTCGTCAACCCCAAAATTGCTCAAAAACGTGATTTTGTGCACAAAGTCAATACAAATTGTGTTTTTTTCAATTAATTCACATAAAGATTCATATTTTTTAATTTTAATGGCTTAAATCACAATTTATTTTAGTATAATTATGCTTCAAAAAATGTGTATGACAAATTCTGCCTGAAAAAAACAACAAAAACAAAAGTTCGAAAAAACGAAGAAGTACATAAAAAAATTGAAAAAAACAATAAAAAACATCAGAAATTAATTTTGATACTGAATTCTTTTTTTACGCACAAATGTTTGGAATGTCACTAGTAATATTTACACCAAAAATCAGCATTCCATAAGCTTTTATAAGCCAATTACAGACGAAAATTCGGTTTTTTGCATATATTTGCATAATAATTAATTTAACATAGAAAATGCACATTTTTGGAAAATTTAACTTAACAGTCTTGTAGACTACATCCGGCTTTATGTATTCATGCAAAATTTTGCGGCGATCGCGCGATCAACGGCCGAGATCTGAAGGGGGGGCCATAATGCCCCCCCTCCCCCCCGGAATTCAAGCTCGCTAAATAGCCCAGGTAAGGTAGGGTTAATGGCCACAAATTTTTTCTGTGATATTTCACCCAAGTTAAATCATTATATATACTCTGTCTGCCGAAAACTTCTTGAGAAATGAAATGGATATGAGGAGGTAGGGATCCTTGTTTTGAGGGAATGATTTCTATGAACTATTTTATGGGCACAACCATTGTAGAATGAAATGAACAAAATGAATGGATAATGTAATGTAGTACACAGCGCTGACACAAAGTGAGGTCTTTGTTAAAATGGAATGAAAACAATGTTTGAAAATGAATTGGAAGAATTTATGAAATTTGCAGTGAGAACATTGTAACGAGTTGAGGTCTGCTATATTGTGCTAAAAATTGAGTTAGAATATGTTGGATTGAAATGAGAAAATTGTAAAATATGATTGAGAATATTACCGAGTGAAGTGAGAATAGTTTAAAAAATTGAGTGACAAATTTGTGGCATTGAAGTGAGAACATAGAAATGAAGTAAATTTTTTGTAAGAATAGAACAAGAACTTTGTACAAATAGAGTGAAACATTCTTGAATATGATGTGAATTTTTTTGTGAGAATAGAATGAGAACATTGTACATTAGACTAGAACATTGTATAATTGATGTGAGATGATTGAAAGACTTCATTCAACATATATGTCGTCAGTTTGGAACCAATGGTCAGTATCTTTAGAGCCCTTTTACAATTTTCTACAAATTGCTTGAATTTGATGAAGTAAGCATGGATGTTCTACATGATATTGAATGAGTCTCTGTACAGCTTATTTAGTGGTACGAAAGTGCACAGTATGTCTTGATTAATTCAGTTTATTGTTCATTGTGAAAGGACATTTTATTCTCCACCTAATGTAATGGTTTATTTACATCTTTCATTCATAGTACAAAACATACTTATGCATTCTTTCCACCCAGCATTTATTAGTCTTGAAGAAAATATATGAAGAAATGATCTTTCCATAACTTATTTGTAATCATCTGGTTGTACCGCATAGATTTTGGTTTATAGGAAATCAAAGTATTTTAATGTTCATAATGCATGCTAGCTGCAGAATTATCGTGGCTTTTGTGAGAAAACTTTGAAAATATTAACAGGTGTCTTGTCCAAAGTCTAGTGCCAAAGGGAGTGTAACTATCATCTTCTAATAATAAAGTCTTTATAGCATAGTGCAGTGGAATAATGTGCTCTGTCTTGTGTTAATATCCTTCAGCTCATCTGTGCATCGGATTGTCATTTTTTGGACGTGATGTAACGTGGAGACTGACCTTAAGATGTTCATTTTTCGTTATAAAGTGAGAATATTATATCACATTATTATGTTTCATATCATTAATAGACCTCGTGCAGAATTTAGCACACGAAAAAAGGGGCATTACCTTTCGGCAAGTTTACGATTTCGTTTACACCAACTTTTGATGACGTCATCGTTGTTGGTATATTTTTTCTTTGTTCTTGCATGTATTTTTTTATTTTAAAGTGCAACATGAATATCTTTCTGGGAATTACATTCAAACGCAAACATTAAACGAATATGAGTTTAAATGTTAATTCTCCTGTGGTCATGAATTGAAGACGTCTACTTTACGCCAATTTTAAATCTTGCAGTTCCCGATCGCGATCTTCAGACTCAAACACTGTACAAAGAAACTACCTGTTAGTATTCTTTCATAATATATTGTAATTTTCTTCGCAAAATGCAAATGTCTTGTGTCATCAGTCATGTGTGTATATATGTAAATATACACTGTGGAAGCCAGTTTGGCAATTATCTTTTTTTCTGTTCCTTTTCTTGCCCTCTACATAGGCACTGCCTTCGAGGAAGGAGCTTCAAATAGAAGTTCCTTGCTTTTAGTAAATTCTGTGAAGATCACCTTTCTTTTACAGCATTTTCTTCCCAAGAGTGATCCTTTTCTCCAAGGAACGAAATCACTTGACATGTCCTCTTATAGCTTTTGTCCGTAGTAACCTGTTTGTAAACACTTCGCATAATTAAGTGACGTAAAGTGGTGGTGTGCTGAAGAAGAATGTTGTACGCATTTTGTAATATCATACGGGCAGGGTGGTATAAAGCATACTTTTGTCTCATCATTTTGTGGAAAGGCTATTGGGGTGTGCTAGATATACCGTGTTTGTGGACTAACGCCTGACGACTTGGCCGCTAAAAGCCGTGTATCATTCTATCTCCGAGTGCTATTAACCGCTTCAACTGATGACGTAACGCGTGAGGCATTGTATTCCCCATTGTAAAATACTTTAAATCGTGTTGACTGTCTCCTGAAATATCTCTCTATTCTCGTTATTCGTATGTTGTATGATGTATTCTCTCGTCCTTGTTCAATGTCGAGAGAATGGGGTGTTTTCCCCACTTTGCTGTTTGCTGATTCATGTTTCGAAATATGCACAGTAATCGCGTATAATTTAGTGTTGTACAAAGATAAAACTTTTCAATTTGTGTTTGGATTTGTAGCTTCAGTTTGTGGAATTTACGTATACATGTGTTTTTCAATATACTGCCGAATCACCTAAACGTCCATATAGTAAAGCAATAGATGATGAATTCAAGTACATATGTTGTTTGATATGAATCTTTGTAATAATTGCGTCATTGTAGAGCTAACACTAATACAGGTCGTTATTTATTCGGTAGGATTTCATCTAATTGTGTATATTGTCTATAGTGCTGCATGCCAAGTGTGGACACTAGAGCTTCTGTCATATATAGGGACCTACTTGGACAGTGTCAATACAATATTTGACTTTTCGGATTGTTTCGTTGTTGTATAAATGCGATTGATCTTTGATATTTTTCTGATGTTAATTGGCTCCACTCTTTGTAAATAAAAGATCTAAATTTGCATCCACATTACGTTGTCCTATTTTTGCGGTGTTTTTGTTTGTTTGTTTGTTTTTATGAAAGAATTGAGAGATTCTCTGTCAAAAGCCACTGGAGTGCTGTTAGAGGTCTAACCTGGATTTTATCACGTAAATTTACTACATCACAATGAATCCCATCAAAGTTACAGAGTATATAGGCCTTCCAGGTGTTGCCACCAAAAAGATATATGCGCGGTACTGTAATAATGTGAGAAATTTCAATATTACATGGTTGGTGTTGATGCTATCTCTTTACCATGCTATTCGGTGATGTAGAGTTAAAGAGGAAATCCACCCCCAAAAATAAATAAGCTTCGAATGAAAGAAAGAAAAATCCTACAGAACGATACAAAAATAACAAAAATCGGATAAGAAATTAGGAAGATATGACTAATGACCCATTTTGACGTTTGATTTTAAGGAAAATATTACCACTCCGCATGCATGCTTGGTATTGCTCTGAGAAAGTCAACTTAAAGTCGGTTTGACATTTCGCTTTCATTTGGTCTTTCAGTAGGCTCTATCAAGATCAGGTCATTACTTGGAAGGAGGGATAAAAGAGGAGACTGTGAGTTGACTCAAAATGAACAGGCTCACAATATTTCACATTTCTTTTTTTTTTTATTGAATAGAGTTGCAGCAGATTATTATCATCAGAACATACGCATTCAACAGCATACAAGACATATTGCATGCGCTCAAGGAGATGGGAAAAAAGGAAGATGAAGAACTTATATTAACTTATAACGTATGAACTTATAGTAAAAATTTCCTCAAGATAAGTGTAACTCCAGCCGATGAAATGAACAAAATGCTGGGAATCAGCCGGTAAACGCATTAGTATATTAGAAAATCGCTTTAAAAATTATGAATATTTGAAGTTTTGATAAATTCCATGTGCTGTCTTGATTGGGTGGGAAATAATAAACAATTCGGACTGACCGTTATACAGGAGTAGAACAAGACAATAGACTTATATATTTCACAGTCTTAATATTGCTCCTTTTGGGATGACCTCCGACACTCCATGATGGAACTGTGATTTCATGACTGTATAGTCTACCCTTCATACATAACATAGTGCATGTATCTCTTGGTTAGACTTCGTTAGCTTTTTATGACCTACCCTATGAGCGATAACCAACATATATGATGCAACGCTGATCTTGCCTGTGCCTCTGCTGCCCTATCATCTAGAATAGTATCAACCACAGAGGATACAAATCTATAACGTTCTGCACATATAGGCTTCATTAATGTATTACAATATCTTGAATCAGTCTTCATTTTGATATAATAATATCCTCCCCTTTGTGTAGATATTTTTTTGAACTCTCTAGAAGCAAATAGAAAGATTAGTATTGTGTTCAACTATTGCTGAGCATTCTATTCATCCTTACAGGGGATATGTGACCGTTGATTTCTAAAAATCTTTGTGGACATTTGTAGAAGTCTGCTGCCATGGCAACCCATCAGGTGCGTGAAGGAGAAGCTCAGTACTGACATTTGGGTCGTTTGTCCAGATAGGCCTTGACGCTTGGAATTGCTGAGACGCGCTTACTCAGCTCCAAGAGTTTTGGATGTTTGGCGAAGACTTCTTCGCCGAGATGGTCCTTCCCGACGTCAACGAGGTTGAGGACGTTGACATCAGCAAGTGATGGCTACAGATGTGAGGTCAAAGAAATATCGAAATTTTTCATAATTTCATAATACATAACACTCACAAGCCATTCTCTTTACAAACACAAGAGGCAGACATACAAATACACCAAACTTTAAACCCGTCTTTCTCCGAAGAAACATTTCTCAAGATCCTTTTACCGTGGAACGGCCGAGGGAACATGGACTGAGCCGGTTGACAAGCATATTATGTCATATATATATATATATATATATATATATATATATATCTGTATATATATATCTCGTATATCAAATTTTATGTACCGCAATCGATCGGGTTACATATATATATATATATATATATATATATATATATATATATATATATATATATGTATATACCCGATCGATTGCTGAACATAAAATTCAATGTGCGACAACACATTCTATATATTCATCGTCATTATGGTATGGTTTTCAGTGGAAGTGACAATTACAATGCAAATACTAACACCAAGAGTAGATACTGTTACCCCTGGAATACAATCCAACAGTTCAATATTCTCAAGCAAGCTAATGGTCATTGAACAAAGAATACGGTAAAAATCTACCTCGAGACGTTCTTTTTCAAAATAATTCACATCAAAACAGACCAGTGTAAAAATATAAGGTAGGGTATAAAGAGGGGCAGGTATGGCTGAAGCACGGCTGGTGTCGTTAAATGTGTTAAACGTCCTAAATGTATATGATGCCAATAATGCCGTTTACAGTTCGTTATTTGGAAGGTTCGTTATTGCGAAGTTCCGTATTACCGAAAATGACATAAGATTCGTTATTCTCAAGATTCGTTAATCTGAAAATAAAGTAAGGCTCGTATGTATTTTTGAAAGTTCGTTTTTTTTTTTCTTCATTTCTCACATAAGCGAAGCTTATTTCAGTCTCGAACATGTCTAATCAGAGAACATTTGGAATGACAAATCTTCTTTTTTTCGGATTAACGAATCTTGGGAGTTTGATATCGTTGGTATCTCTTTTTGGGGGGAGCTGACGATGAGTAATTTTTACCTTGTCTCCGACGAAGTAGTCGGTAGAACCCAGCATCTTCTCCAGGAATGAAAGGATCCGAGGCGTGGTCTCTTCGACGAATTTCTTCTTCAACTCGGCCTAGGGGTGGTGGAGTGGAAAAAGCGAGAAGCTCAACATTATTTCAAGGTATAAACACTTCCAAGGTTTACGTGTTCTTCTCAACTTTCAGCGTAAGGTCAAGGTTGCTGGTTTGTTGTTATTTGTTCTTGTTTTGTTTTGTCTTTGTTATTGTGTTTGTGTGTGTTTTTATTTTGTTTGCTTGCTATAGAGAAGTGCCTCTAGCTTAAAAAGTAAAATTAGAAAGAGTACAGAACCACTCGGTGAAAGTTTGATGAAAATAAGACATGCTGTTAAGAAGTTACGACTGTCTATATATGAATTTCCAGCGTCATCCTTTCTAGACGGAGACGTCAAGATAATTTGCCATGTTAATACATACAGGGAGGGGGGGGGGGGAAGTGGGCTCGCGCCCCCACTTTTTTGAGAAGGTTATATATATATATATATATATATATATATATATATATATAGATAGATAGATATAAAGAGTTTGTTCGCAAAAACCGATAAGTCCATTTTTGAAGATTTTGAATTATGGTCTCTGTCATAAAGTACAAAATAATACCTTTTAAATGATATATTGGTCACTACATATAAAAGTACATTTTTGAAGTTATGGTCAAAAGAAGCAAAAATTTTCTTATTATTCTCTCTATTTTTCTTGAACTTTAATCGCAAATATCTCCATTTGGCAAATTTGGACTTATCGGTTTTTGCGAACAAACTCTTATATATATATATATATATATATATATATATATGGTCTGACTTTTTGCCCCTCATTTGCAGAAAAAATAAAAAAATATGTAGACTTACTTTTGATTTTGTTTTTGTTTTGTTTTGTTTTGTTTTTATTGGTTTGTGTTTTGCTTCTCACGCGATGGTGGTAGAGAAGTGGCAGCCAAAACTATGAAGACTTATCTTTTTTATTTTCTTATGTATTTATTTATTTATTTATTTATTGTAAGTAGATTTTTGGGATGAATTGGCAGCCAACAATATTACGATTCATTATTTTGTTTTTCTTGTCAGCAGATTTTGATAGACTAGTGGCAGCAAAATGTACCCCCTCCAACCTGAAAACTAGTCTACATTCCTTTTCCCGTAAAGTCGACCCTCTCACTTTTGAAAAACGTAGCGACGCCCATATGATACAATAGTCTTATCAAATCAAGAAAATATAAACAGAATTTCACACAAATTTCAAGGAAGCATGGATAACACTTGCCTGGCCAGTCTTCTAGTAACAGCTTGGAGGAATACTTACTTTTCATCGAAAATGTATCAAAACTTTTGCTTTCAAGAAACAACACCATTGAAGCTTGAGAGTGGAGTACCATCGAATACTCATCTTCATAAAGTTCAATTTTCCTCATTAAAACTTTTTTCATTTCAAGTTTCATTGAGTCCAAGCTATATTAAGTTTACATAAAGTCCAAACGTGTCTCATTACACGTCAGAAACCTGTGGTAAAGGACCTTTCTTTGAGCTGCAGTCTAGGAGTGCAAGATTTCTTTGGCAAAGTCGTGATACCTGAATACAAGAGTAATCAACGGAGAGGTGATTCCTTTCTTTTTAAGATTCACGATTTAAAAAAAAAGACTGTCACTCCCCATGATAAACAGTTCGGAAAGGTACCGAAATATGATATGTAATCAACAGGGACAAAGTCAAAGCACAAATGAGCATTAAAACTTACTTTATGTTAAACCAAGGAGGTACTAGGCTCGCCTAGTACCTCCTTGGTTAAACATTGTAGGGAGAAAAGAATGAAAATTGAGAAGTGAAATTTTAAGCAAAGAGAATCCAGATATATATCACTACTTCTTCGCATTTATATGCGCCGCGGAGCAAAATGATTGATACGTGAATATTATGAATATCGTGATGTATATCATAGTGTCATCTCTACGGGTGAACGTCACGAGACCGACACCCACGAAACATACAGCCCACGAGTCATACAGCTCACAAGTCATGCAGCCCATGAGTTATACAGCTCACGAGTCATACAGCCCATTAGTTCAACACTATATAAGCTAACAAGACTCACGAGACCGACACAATAAGCCCCGTGTTGTATCTGTCGAACTCGTGGGCTGTTTTCACCTATAGCAGTATAGTGTCGAACTCATGTGCTGTATGACTCGTGAGCTGTATGACTCGTGGACCTGTCTTCAATGTCGAGCTCGTGGGCTGTATGACTCGTAAGTGTCGGTCTAGTGGGATGACCCCATCTTTACAGCTCCATGATACCTTCTTCGTCTCGTCCGTCTCGTAGAAGAGGAATCTATACGTCCCCTCGTGAAACTCGTCGCAGGTCTCGGCCACGATGTCAATGAAGGTTGACTGCTGGTTGTTGCTGCCATAGAAATCTGTGTAATGCAATCAATAATGAAGTAGCCCCGTTACGAAAGAGAATTCCGGACCACTTAAAGGGATGGCATTCGGTTGAGATGGGGCCTCAGGTTTCCAACGGGGTTTTTTTTTTTGTTGGTGTTGTTGTTGTTGTTGTTGTTGTTGTTTGTTTTGTTTTTGTTTTTACGGTGATTTTGGAGATAAGGAGAAATCTCTTTTGAATTATGAAAGGCAAAGAATCATCAGAGGAATTCAGAGTTTATTTGATAAAAATTGGTTTTGAAATGGCTGAGATATAAACCTAAAACAAAGCGATCCTAATAAAATACGGGACCCATTATTTGGATCGCTTTGTTTAACTTTGTTTTTGGATATCTCAGTCATTTCAAAACCGACTTTCATCAAATGAACTTTGAATTCCTGTTAGAATTGTATGCTCTTTAATATTTCATAAAGTGGTCATGGTGGTTTCGAGTCTCGCAAGAAAACTAAAAGCTGAATCCTCACCTCAACCAATACTATACCATCCCTTATAACAGTTACTCTAAAAAGAAAGTGTAAAATCTTACAAGCCTATCAGCAATAATGATAATAATGATAATACTAATGATAATAATTATAATAACAATAACAATAATAATAATAATAATAACGATAACAATAAAAATTACATAAGAATAAGGGAAGTTCGGATATTGTGAATTTTTATTTCATTCGGTAATAAAAGATGCTAACAGTAAACAGTTTCTATATGATATGAAGAGATCCGCCATAGTTGGTGGGAACTAGGAGTTTGATAGACGTCTTGTCCTTTGCCCAACGACCGCTCTTGCAACGCGCAGATCAGCCGCACGGACGGTTGACGGCCAAGCAACAAGCGATCGAAGGAATAAATGAATGAAAGAATTAATAAATTAAGAAAAGAAGTGAGTAAATATTTATTCAACTCACTTTTGTAAACACACGCAAACACACACACACACACACACACACACACACACGAACACGTAGGTACGTATAGATACTCTATGCATATTAAGAACAAGCGTTAACATTGGACATTGCCTTCACTTTGTGGGTCACGATTCCACTTACCTATTTACGATGAATCAATAGGAACAGATTTGTGCAGGTTACATACAGACAAACATCACATCAAACAAGGAAACCCACAAAGAAACTAAAGCACCTCAGGGGTGTATCTCACCGAATTCCCGGGCGAGGTAGCGCTGAATAGCCCGGCTCTGCAGCATGATTGGCTGTCCCTCCACTTCCAGGATGGGTACCTGGCCTAGCGGGGCTTCTGTCGGCATAATGGATTGAAAAACAAAAACTGACCATTGTATGTAGGCCTATCAATCAATTTTGACGATGTTGTCTGACATCACGTTCACTCACATTTCCGTTAAAAAAAGTATCCCAAGACGGATAGTTTGCAGGAGCTTGTCCCACCTAGGAACATCTGACATACCAGTAATTAAGCATTCATTCTGATGTATCAAGACAAGATGATGATGGTTGTATAGGCCTTATAAATCATAACTTGGTTTTCGAAATGAAACCAATGGCTCATAACAATGATTCATAAACCAATTACCAATAAATTGGAAACACTTGTTGGCAAAAAGACCTACATTCGTCGGTTTAGCGATACGTGGCAGGCTCATTTCAAGACCACACAGTTCCTGGCATGCAAGACCAAGAACAACTGACACTCATGAAATCTCTGAAGGTTCCCAGGCCACTGAAAACTAGTCTGTCACATGCTGGACTAGCACAATTAAGTAATCCAGCATGTTAGTTCAGCAGGACCGACTATAGCATTTTGTGATAGACCGCCGACAAATACATACGTTTGTAGGCAGTTTCCAGTGTGGGTAGGCCCTTTTAAGGGCCACACAAAGAAAGAATACGTAGTGTACAATCACTCAGTGCATGGGGAGCATTACAAAATGTACTAGTCTGAGTGCCAAAGCCACTTTTTGGGCCTAACCTTGTTTTACCGTCCACTCAATGTTTTTTGATGGTTTTGCCCTATTTCGACGGTGCTGAATCCGAATATGGATGATGCAACTCTTGCATCCTTGAGGGTTTTGAGACATTCAAGATGGCCGCCAAAATGGCCGCCCAAACCGGAAATTCCTATATTCCCTTCTAAATGTTGAGAAATTGAAAACAATTGACGCTTTTACCCTATTTCGAGGGTGCTGAATCCGAATCTGGATGATTCAAGTCTTGCATCCTTGAGGATTTTGAGATATTCAAGATGGTCGCCAAAATGGCCGCCAAAACCGGAAATTCCCATGTATTTCCTTTTAAATGGTGAGAAATTGAAAACAATTGATGGTTTTACCCTGTTTGGAGGGTGCTGAATCCGAATCAGGATGATGCATCTCCTGCATCCTTGAGGATTTTGAGATATTCAAGATGGCCGTCAAAATGGCCGCCAAAACCGGAAATTCTCACGAATTTTATTGTCAATGGTGAAAAATTAAGAACGTTTTGATGGTTTTACCCTATTTCGAGGGTGCTGAATCCAAATCTGGATGATGCAACTCTTGCATCCTTGAGGATTTTGAGATATTCAAGATGGCCGCCAAAATGGCCGCCAAAACAGGAAATTCCCATGTATATCCTTTTAAATGGTGAGAAATTGAAAACAATTGATGGTTTTACCCTATTTTGATGGTGTTGAATCCGAATCTGGATGATGCAACTCTTGCATCCTTGAGGGTTTCGAGATATTCAAGATGGCCGCCAAAGTGGCCGCCGAATGACCGCCAATTAAAACCAGAAATTCCGATGTATTTCCTTCTAAATGGTAAGAAATTGAAAACATTTGATGGTTTTGCCCTGTTTGGAGGGTGCTGAATCCGAATCTGGATGATGCATCTCCTGCATCCTTGAGGATTTTGAGATATTCAAGATGGCCACCAAAATGGCCGCCAAAACCGGAAATTCTCACGTATTTCTTTGTCAATAGTTCAAAATTGAGAACAATTGATGGTTCTATCCCATTCCGATTTCAAAATGGCCGCCTAAACCACTTTCCACGTATTTCAATTTTAATGTTTCGCAATTGAGAACAATTTTATTGATGATTCTACCCTATTTCGATCACTGTGCTGAATGCGAATCTGGACGATACCACCGTTGCATCATTGAGAGTTTGGAGATATTCAAGATAGCCGCCAAAATGCTCGCCAGAATGGTGATAAATTGATAACAATTGATAGTTTTACCCTATTTCAGGTTTTCGTCAATGGCAAAATCTAAACCCAACCATACTCTGCTGATAAACGAACGCATATTGTACATCCCAGTTTGAACTTGCTGTACAGTGAAACCAGCTTTACCGGATATCTTGGAGTTTGTAAGATACAGCTGTGCCAGGAATGAATCCTGCAAGACTACAGATGAGGTTGAATATTTGAAAGATTACACTGTTTCATCTACATATCATGGATATGTTTTGGACACTAACAATCAGTGGACAAGACATACCCATCTCGATCATATTGTGGTAGTGATGTAGAGAAGTTTACTGAGATTCCCAACATTACCTGTTTTAATCCATGAACAGTTTTAATCGTTTCATTCATGAACACTCACATTGGTTAATTGGTTTATATTGGTGGTCTAGATGACATTGTTGAAGACAAGTATATATATATATATATATACAATATGGGGCGACAAACCTCGTATCTACAAAATGTCACATGTTCAGGAGAGAAAAACAAAAACAAAGACAAAAAGCAAACAAACATGGCAGCCAAAGCACTGTAACAAAGAGAACCTTTCCTTTGACATGCCATGGTAGCTTCATTTTTGGGGTAGACAGCTAAGGTTTGGACAGGACATCATTAACTGATTATCTGACTGTTTATTCAAAAAAGTCATTTTCACTAAAATTTCAGATACAGGGTCTTGTCGCCCAAGCGACGATATAAAATTATCATATATACACACGAGGGGATGGAAAAATCACAGGTAACGCGCAGTAAAAAACAAACAAACAAACAAACGACAACATGTAAGGTAATAGTTGATAGTCCAGTACTTATGAATATCATAATCACGCAGAGTGCTTTTGAAATTACCCTTATATTGATATCTACTATAGTGGTCATGGATGCAACCATTTGTAGTGACGTAATCAGAATATGACACAAGTTTCATAAGAGTACGCGGCGAGACTCATAAGAATACAAGACAAATTTCAACACCAAATACCAGCAGGCCATAATTTGATTGATTGATTAATCTTATTTTCCGTATAAAAACAACAACGGCTGGATGGCCCATATTCAGCGATGCCAACATGGCATCGCTGGTCTTCCATGGGGTCCAGAACATGGAAGTTATACAGTCGCATCAGCCAGATTCGGATTCAGCATCCTGGAAATAGCTTGGAACCATCAATTGTTTTCAATTTCTCACCATTTAGAAGGAAATACATGGGAATTTCCGGTTTTGGCGGCCATTTTGGCGGCCATCTTGAATATCTCAAAATCCTCAAGGATGCAAGAGTTGCATCATGCAGATTCGGATTCAGCACCCCCGAAATAGGGTAAAACCATCAAAAAACATTGGGTGGACGGTAAAACAAGGTTCAGCCTTTGGCACCCAGACTATACTGCATAAGGAGGATTTTTATGGTTTCCGTTTGGATCCCTTTTCAGTTGGGAGAGTTTACTTTGTGAGAGAACTTACACTTACAAGAATACCTGGTAAGTACTGATGGTAAGAGTTACAGTGGCGTATCTAGGGGGGGGGGCAAGGGGGGCACGTGCTCCGGGCGCCACTCCTTGGGAGCGCAAAAAACGAAAAAACGAAAAAAAAAAGAAGAAGAAGAAGACAAGAAAGAAAAAAGAAAAAGAAGAAGAAGAAAAAAAAAAAAACCTCGCCCGGACGGGGGGAAGGGAGAAGGGGGGGGGGGGGGGGGGGGCAGAAAACAAAATCAAACAAGATAAAACAAAACATGATGATGACGCAGACAGATAGCAATGTTTATTGTGTTCACACAAGAATTCCGAATTCCATGTTTTGTAAGCTGAAATACAAAAATAAGGCCGTCACTATATCTTGATTAGAATCGTAAGATTTAATAAGCAAAAAAAAAAAAGACAAGAATTCCATGTTTTATAAGCTGAAATACAAACATTTTCGGCTCGCTCGCTGCGCTCGCTCGCCAAAATTTATCCAAAAAAAAGAGAGATAAGAACAAAACGTGACGATGACGCAGAAATATACAAATTTCGGCTCACTCGCGCATACTAATTAAGAGTATTTTTCAAGTCCTCAGTTTGTTGGTATGAATCGTTATCTATAAGGTCGTCACTATATCTTGATTAGAATCGTAAGATTTAATAAGCAAAAAAAATGACAAGAATTCCATGTTTTATAAGCTGAAATACAAAAATTTTCGGCTCGCTCGCTACGCTCGCTCGCCAAAATTTATCAAAAAAGAATAAGAACAAAACGTGATGATGACGCAGAAAAATACAAATTTCGGCTCACTCGCGCATACTAATTTAGAGTATTTTTTCAAGTCCTTAGTTTATTGGTATAAATCGTTATAAGGCCGTCAATATATCTTGATTAGAATTGTAAGATTTAATAAGCAAGAAATGACAAGAATTCCATGTTTTGTAAGCTGAAATACAAAAATTTTCGGCTCGCTCGCCAAAGTTTATCCAAAAAAGAAGAAGATAAGAACAAAACGTGATGATGACGCGGAAATATACAAAATTCGGCTCACTTGCGCATATTAATTTAGAGTATTTTGTCAAGTCCTTAGTTTGTTGGTATAAATCGTTATCTATAAGGCCGTCACTATAATCTAGATTAGAATAGTAAGATTTAATAAGCAAAAAATGACAAGAATTCCATGTTTTGTAAGATGAAATACAAACATTTTCGGCTCGCTCGCTGAGCTCGCTCGCCAAAATTTATCCCCCCCCCCAAAAAAAAAGATGAGAATAAAACGTGATGATGAAGCAGAAATATACAAATTTCGGCTCACTCGCGCATGCTAATTTAGAGTATTTTGTCAAGTCCTTAGTTTGTTGGTATAGATCGTTATCTATAAGGCCGTCACTATATCTAGATTAGAATTGTAAGATTTGATAAGCAAAAAATGAAAAGAATTCCATGTTTTTGTAAGCTGAAATACAAAAATTTTCGGCTCGCTCACTGCGCTCGCTCGCCAAAATTTAGCAACATTTATTTCATTTAAGTCACCCTCAAAAGACCCCTTTTAGGTGCTTGAAAAAGCATATCATGTGGACTTTTTCAAAGTCCCTACCGGGATGGGGTTGGGGTTGAACACTTTTTCAGAAATTAGGTGCGCAACTTTCGCGCTTGCCCCGGGCGCCGTTTTCCCTAGATACGCCACTGAAGAGTTAGGTAAGTTTTAAGATCAGAACTACATAGGCAAACCGGCGATTCTTTGACACTTTTACAGATTAATCTTGATCGAAATTTTATTTCATGGTGTATTTTTTGAAGTTGAAAAATTCTTTTTTTGTTGTTGTTGTTGTTGGAAGAACTGCTTCTCCCGATACGAAGGGAAAAATAGGCCTATCGTGTGACGATACGACGGAAATTCTGCACTGTTGACGAATATGAATACCTGGACGCAGTGTTTATCCAGCGTCTAAGTATGGACGGTTGGTATTTGTACTTTTTATGATATCTTTTAATGGCTGCTTAGGAGGCATTGAATACAATACTAACAAGCAAACACGGCACCTAGTGGTCGAAGTCCCCTTGCACAGATGAAGCGCGAGGTGGTTTAATAGAATTATACAGTTCGTTTATTTGAAGGTTCGTTAATCCAAAAACGAAATAAGGTTCGTCTAATTCCAAAGGTTCGCTTGTACGCACCTTCCTTTCATTTTCGGATGAACGGAATAACGAAGCTGTTTTTCATTTCCGGACAAACTTTCGAAATAACGAACCTTCTGAATGAAGCAAAAAATGCTTGGTTAATGAACCCTATTTATCCCTTTTCTCATTTACGAACATGTAGATATAGGGAATTGTATTTTTCGGAATGAAGATCCTTTGGAATAACGAAATTTATTTCATTTTCGGATTAGCGAACCTTCGGAATAACGAACATCATTCACAAGAAGCAATGAGGATGACGTGCCTTGCCTATAGGGGCACAGCCACGGCAGCCTAGGGACTCGATACCACGTATATAACTCGGATTGACAGTCTGTTCTCCTGTCTCCTCTGGCCACAACAGCAGTATAATTTATAGCAGAATATGATGGCATTAATCGTTTTTGCGCTTTCAAAGTCTTAAAGCTTCACACTTTCGTGTCCAACTGATCTTTATTCTAATAAAACGATCAGCGAGCTGAAGATCGACAGTAAAGGAAAGCCATATAATGTGCGGTCAAAATCATTAGCTTGATGGAAGCCTTTATAGAAAATTAATTAGTATCAGAGCAATAAGTCATGAAAATTTGCAATTAGTTATGGATTAATCTTGGGCTACAGAGTTTCACATGCAAGCTCTATCTCCATCCCTTTTTATAATTAAAAACAAAAACAAATTGGTAGGACTTGAAATGATATAACTAATAATAAATCATAGTATTACGTCATACGTCTGTATGTGCGTGTGTGTGTGTGTGTGTGTGTGTGTGTGTGTGTGTGTGTGTGTGATCCTTTTAGTATTCAGAATCTGTTCACAAATAATCTCACGGTACGCGGACCACATAGTGTCCTGGGGTTACACTGACTCCGGTGTCCTACAGGTACAGAGAAAGGATGAGGGTTAGGACTTGGCTTGGTTTCCGGGTTAGACTGCACAATAACAAATCATTTTTTTTTTTTTTTTTTTGGGGGGGGGGGGGGATACGGCACTATTTCTTTGTGTTGTTCTATCACCCCCCCCCCCCCTCCCTCACTCTATCTCAATCCGCCAATAACGTCGTTGGAAGGACACTCACTCTTCTTGTCTTCGGATTCAGCAAAGGCGGTGAATTCATAGCGCACATCGTCGAACTCGACGCCTTTTAGGGCGAAGAGGAGCCGGGCGATCTCCACTCGACCTCGCGCGTCGAAATAAACCAATCTGTAGGACGGCATCTTTCTCACGTTTCTCGTCTTTTCTAGAAGATAGGAGGAGATTTATGGTCTGAAAAAAAAGAAGAGAAAGAGGAAAGGGGGAAAAGGGAGGGAAAGGGAGGGAAGGGGAGATTGATAAGAAAACAAAAATGTAATTAAATCAGCCACTTTAATTTCATTTGCTCATTGAGCTAATATGCACCATCTAAATATACGCGGTGTAGCTCTGATGTAATTCACACGCCCATTTCTATCTCCTAGCAACCTACGCATAATTACCCTATACTGATTCAACGTCCCACGGATGCAGCTTTGGGCGTGGTGAAACATTTCATTTAAAAGCTTCTTTTTTTTTTACCTTTACCCCTATGAATTCTCTACAAAGATTATAATCACTTTTCATGTCTCAAACACAGAAAGAAGGGTACGCAAAAGCAATCATAAAGCATATTGCAAGACAGCGAGTTTTCTCAAAAACGAAAGAACCACTGTCACTTACCAGATTGGACGAACAGCAGGAGGCCCGTACAGCGCAGTGACTGGTACAACAGTGTTCCGCCAGCGAGCCAAACCTTTACCATATAGGAGGGTCTACCTGAGAAGACGAGACGCGATGCCTACCATAATACGCTGACTCTACCCCTTCTAGGGTTTCAACGTGCTCAAGCGAACCATTCATATGCAAGCAAGGCGACCCTGGACAAATAGGTCGGTGCATAGGCCATCATGACGGAGCTATTTTTCCTTTCCGCTCTCTGTGTATTTATTTTTGTTTTACACGCACCAAGATTGTTTGTCGAATGGTAATATCTATCTGTACACCAAACGTAAGACGTTTGCACAGTATAACAATGTTGATGGTAAACTGCACAACCTGCTCAAAGCAAAAAGTAGTGTAGGACACTGTCCATCCGAGCGTAGAATGGAATGGGCAGAAACTGGCGATGGCGCGGGTGTACAAACTGAAGGCTTCAAGTTTCAAATAGGGACTCGCTTTTATAAGTGGACATCAGTCTGTATAATAATCTATGATACTGGAAGAATTGAATTCATTTTTCATTCATTCATTCATTCATTCATTCATTCATTCATTCATTCATTCATTCATTCATTCGTTTTATATCATTCTTCAGATAAAAATTGGAAAATAACAAGCATTCATATATACACAATATGTGCAGGTATAAAAATGTTAAAAAGAAGCCACACGTTAGTCCTGACATCTTGAAGAGATGTTAGTCCCGCCGTAACGCCGCTGGCGTACTTAAAGACAAACGTTAAAGGAAACAAAATCCAAAGAGAAATGTGGACTGAATGAAAGCAGCAACATTAGTAGAAAATAATCAGTGAAAGTTTGAGGATATCGGACAATCGATGCAAAAGTCATGAATTTTTAAAGTTTTGTGTTGAAACCGCTGGATGAGGAGACTACTTGAGTTTATGGCATCATGTGTGGGCTCCAATTATAAAGAAAATATAAAGAAAATTAGACATGATTTAACTTTTCTAGCATAATGAAAGAGCATTTGACTAACCGCTTTCAGAAAGCAGGGGGAATTGATAATTACTATCCTTAACATAATTATCATGTCAGTTTCAAGTTGTAGGGTTTTTGTCATAGTTATACACTCTGGCCAACTTTTACAGTCTCCCGACACTCTGAATGTGAGTGTAGTATTCACAAATCCCAAAGCTTAGCACTTCAACGGAAAAAATTCTGAGCTAACACAAAGAAGAGTTTACCTTGGGCTGGGCTTTTATTGTGACGCCACGGAAAAGGCTGCCATGTTTGCGTAGCTACCACGCGTCTGTTCAGTAGTTATGTAATCTTTGTTATGTCAGCTTTTAGCAGCCCCTGCAAATTACAGCCTGCACAATTCATACTAATTGCACGTTAGAATACAACGTTAATTGATTTTGCATAGATGACTTTGTTAAAAATTTGTTGCAAATCATTTAATATTTCACGTGTTGATTTGAATATTAAAGACACTTTGCAATCATACTTGTGTTTCTGACTTTGTGTGTGTGTGTGTGTGTGTTTGTGTGTGTGTGTGTGTGTGTGAAATGATATGAATTTTGACCGTCTCGCTGTTTGTACGCGGCACTGTTGTATTTACAATGAGGATTGCAACGACGCCGTTCTGTGACTAAGATGACCTCGTTTACATCAAGAAAATTGCTGTTGTTATACCGAGGATCTGGCCGGCCAACAGTTTGGTGTTAACGCTATAGACGACAGACATCTGTTGTTCCGCTGTAATGATTTCTCTCCTTATCGGGTGGTAGAACTACAGGAGAGCGAAACAAATAAAACATGACACAGCAACGTTGCTGAAAGTAGTGCATTATCGTACCAATCTCCATTATATCTTCGGTATACCTTAGGCCCTAAAGTTTCTGATATTCGCATAATAACATCGCTAACAGAGAATGCCGCTCGTGTATGAATATTGTAAGTCACTAATAGAGTAAACACGGAAGCTCAGGTGGCACTCTGCACAGCATTAGAAAACTTAACAGCCTGTCTGAATTTCGATTATGTTTTCTTACTGGCGCTTCTTCAACCAAACTGAATGCGATTGCAATATTTGACATCAAGAGGGTATAAAGGGGGATACCATTCTCCTTATTGACCTTCAGAACCACCTCTCATTCTCGTTTACTGAGGAGTTTTTTGAGAGTTCCATCTTGAAGATCAAAGGCTACGATAAGAAGGGGGGTGGTGTTCCCACCTCCCTGCTATAAGGGAACACGGCATTTTACGTGCACCTCCAAAGTTCTGGTATTCTCTTAATAATACGTTATTGGACGAGCTAAATTAGAGGTTATATATCCAAAGCGAATCGGGTTTTTTTCAAGCTTCTCTGGTGTTTTAAGCTGATTACTTTAGATTTCTATTCTGTACCTCTCTGTTCTATGCCTCTCTCTCGCTTTTATCCTCTCTGAAGGTCCCCAGGCAGGTTGGTGATTATTACCCTTCTGTAAATAGATGATATATTCATAAGGCGTCTCTACCCATGAAAGATCATGATTTCAAAGACGTTGAAATCGGGCAATGTTCACTCATGCAAATGCCCTTGTCGAAGGAATTGACATACCCAAGCACTTCAGTATACAGCTGCTGTTTGCTAGTTTCTCTTTCCTTCATCTTTATATATTTATATATATAAAGATAAAGGAATATGTGTGTACTCTCTAAAAAAAATTGAGTGAAAATTTTCACTCTAAAAAGAGTGAATACAAAAAAGAGTGAATTTCGAGTGAAATTGGAGTGAATTTTGAGTGAAAATGCTCATTTTCACTCATTTTGGAGTGACGTCAGGGATCACTCCAAAATCTTCGAGTGATCCCTGACGTCACTCCAAAATGAGTGAAAATGAGCATTTTCACTCAAAATTCACTCCAATTTCACTCGAAATTCACTCTTTTTTGTATTCACTCTTTTTAGAGTGAAAATTTTCACTCGATATTTTTTAGAGAGCTCTTATGTATACATATATATATAGTGTGGAAGATAGTTCCCTTGGTCCCGAACGTGCGCGGTGCCTCATTGTTGGTTGCATATATATTGAAAGAAATTGGCAACGTCCCGCCTCAGTCCAATTTCTTTCAATATAAGACATATATATATATATATATATATATATATATATATATATATAGTATAAATGTCAACATGCCCTTTGTTTTTTATAAAGATAAGATATATATATATATATATATATAGTATAAATTATTGTAACATTGTGTAAATTGAAATACGTTGATTTTTATGAAATTGTATTTATGTCATTTGTGATTTCAATGAGAAAACAAACAGATATAGGAGTATCATATTGCAGCGCAGTTATACAGTTTTATGCATATAGCATGCAACTTTTATCATTACATTTAATTTATTTAGCATTTCAACATAAAGTACAAATAGAAATTCATATAACATGATATACAGAATGTGGTGATTCTGGGTGCATACCGCCGGTTATGCCATGGGAGGAAAAGGCAAACTTAATCACCGAGGCTCGAAGCCTTCCTCCCCGACCAGTGCATGTACCTCGAATCAGCTACTAATATGTCAATACCAAAATAGTAACTATATAATGATAATAAAATAGACACAATGTCAAATAGTACATTATTACACAGAAATATGCCCTTCAAGTACAAATAAACAGCTGCTGTATAGAAATGCACCCTATCATTCTTTACTAATCATTACTAATTGATTACTAAACAAAGATACGCAAATAACGTGAGTATGATGAGGGCATCATGGAAAAATATTACATTCTTACGAGGAGCTGATTTTCATTTCTTTTTGATATGAACATGACAAGGACAAACGAAATACACGGTGTATATCTTGACACTTTTCTTAACAAAACCTAGTATTTCATTCAAAATGTTACTGTGAATTATAGCTTGCAATCTGATGAATGTGAAACTATTTCTTCATCTCCAAATGTAGTCTCGGGCTATAATGGCATCGAGCATGACTTTAAGCCGTAGAGGAATGCTAAACATTCAACTGGAATGCCTTAGAACCCATACATGTGTCGTTGTTCAGAGTGACTTCCATAAACAGCGAAGGGAGTTTCGTCCAGAGCTGTCGATGGTTGCATTCACTCGAAAATGAAACTTAACAAAACAAGACAAAAAGGCGAGGAAGAAGGGAATTGTTGAGGGACATTCCGCAAATAAGGTGTTTTCTCGCAGTCCTGCTTTAAAAATGTTCAAGGAAAATCCGTTTTAAAATACAATCAAACAAGCATTATTACGAAAAATTAGTGAATTTCAAATTTCACGTTTTCAAGATCAGTGATGTCGATCACAGCCACATAGGCGAATTACAAGAAAATTTAATATTAACGTCATCACTTGGCAAGCCTCTAAATTGCTAACAGAAGAATCTTGACTGAATTCGAATCGTTTGTTTTTCAATACATTAAAAAAAAATGAAAAGTTATTTCTTTCACTACCATGACAACATATTCTTCTACAGTAAATATTCGGCAATTCTTTCTAAAGCCAATCGAAGAGTATAAGTGAGGTATATAATGACAATCAATATGTTTCATCTCCACATATTATACGCATATTGAACTGGTGCCTAATATCACTCTAGATTATTCCAAACGCATGAAATGTTGATGTGTACATTCTTGATTTGTGTAGGATTTCAACTTCTACTTGCTTAATTAGCTTTACTCTCGTTTTCTAAAGGCACCTAGAATGCGGAGCTGTGATTCTTTTTAAGTTACAGAAGAGAGAAGAATGTGAGGCTTCAGATCATTCCCAGGGGAGGAAACACATACTGAGTATCTTTGTTTGTTTGTTTGTTTGGGAGTTTGTTTTATATTGTGGTCGCTCCTGTTGTTTTGTACGTCCTCGTTTGCCTCAAATAGCAGCAAGTATACTATGTCATTATTTTGCTTGAGATCCGGCATTTTGGAAGGTTTCATTTGACTAGGAATGCCAACCACACCCATAGTTCGGTCATGTGATGGAAAATTAGGGAAACTGCTTGTTTCGAAGGACCAATTAAGACAACGGATTTTGTCAAAGGGGTGTGGTCACAGTCATTTGCTCCTTTGATTGGACGATATGGGATTGGGGGAATCTGTTAAAAGGGCGTGTCAGCAATGACAGACCATACTGAGTCTCTATATCGAAGAAGAGTCTGTGACACATGGACGAATGCATTTTGATAGAGTGTATAAGTACTCCGCTGCTACGAGTGTGTTATCCTCCCTCCATTGTAGACCTATCATCAGTGACACAGCGGGTGCTAATGCAGAGCGGTTACAGCTCGTTATTCCGAAGGTTCGTTTTTCCAAATTTAATTTTCGGATGAACAAATCTTCGGAATAACGAACCTTCGGAATAACGCCACAAATTTTCGGATTAACGAACCCTTTTTCATTTTCGGATTAACGGACCTCTAGGTATAGGGAATTTGTGTGTTTCGGATTAACGAACCTTCGGAATAACAAACCTTCGGAAAAACGAACAGCACCCATGCAGAGCTAGCCTTTTGACAAGGCCCTCTCGCTGTACGCTTTAAGAAAAATAGGTTCAACTTTGCACCTTTTAGACCAGTGTCACAATGGGTGAACCACTGAAGGTGCAGCTTTGCACCTCTCCGGTCTGAAAGGTGCAAACTCGCACCAGTAAAGGTGCTTGCCGTATGACATCGGCCTGCATGATCTTTTAGGTACAAAGTTGAACCTACTACTTTTCTTAGTGTGTCTAGGGAAGAGCGAATAAGGGCGAGCGAAGCTAGCCCAGCCCAGCTGACCCAGCCAAGCGCTACAACGGGAGCTAGGTGTGTGCAGGAGTGACACACAAAACATATCCGTCGCACAATACAAATAAATTTGAACAAATAATGTACTTTTGATTGGAGCTAAGGATGATTCGAGTGAAAATGATAATTTTCATCATGCTTGTCACTTCCTTTGTTTTTGTTTTATTCTTCTTTTATCGAACTGAATGGGCGTGTTCACACGACAGGTATAAAGATATCGGACAGGAAATCGGACATAATCATTTTTATTCTTTACGTTGAAATAAATGCATATAAAGTTCACATTACATTTTACTTTTAAACAATATACAGAATAAGAACACGAAACACTAACTTTTGGGGAGACATTGTATTCGATCAGACACGTCAGAGGAGTTCACGAGACATTTATTTACACTTTTGTCTGCGAACGCCGTTGACAGGTAAAAGAGTTTGTTCGCAAAAACCGATAAGTCCATATTTGCCAAATGGAGATATTTGCGATTAAAGGTCAAGAAAAATAAAGAGAATGATAAGAAAAATTTTGCTTCTTTTGACCATAACTTCAAAAATTTACCTTTATATGTAGTGACCAATATATCATTTAAAAGGTATTATTTTGTAGTTTATGACAGAGACCGTACTTCAAAATCTTTAGAAATGGACTTATCGGTTTTTGCGAACAAACTCTTACGATTTTGCTGTTTGTGTAAGCTTCTGGTTTACTTTGTCTGTTACATTTCATAAGTGTATGCCCTGCAAATAGAACTACATATCCAACATGCAATGTTGTTGTTGGGGTTTTTTTCACATCATTCTTATCCTCTCTCTAGTCACGTTCACAATCAGCAATAAAATCCTTCCGGAATAGTGGACGTGCAACCAATCAATAAGTGACATCACTAATCCAAACTGCTGGCCCTCTGCCAAAGTACCAAAGGTTTCCAACAATATTATTGTCATTCATGTTTGCAAATCCTTTGCTGGAGAGGCAGGAGGGAGTTGGAACCGAAGTGGACCCCTGGAATGGGATGAAATTTCAATCCGTTTAAAGGACACATGTTGATCTGAAGTGGTGGTTTGAAAACTAAGAGACACCAAAATGACTAGGTCACTCTGTACCTATAGTATAACCAATTTATAGATTTTCAAATGTAAGAGTCCGAAAATCATCCAGGGTTCTTCTTTTAAGAGACGAAATGGGAATGGTCAAGGCTTCGTGAATAATGCTTTGCATTGACAGTTGAAAATGTTCCCCTAATGTATATTCAGCCAATTAAAAATGAAAGAACAGAAAATACTGAAAATACTGAAAAATAGGTAAAAATTGAGTACATCAGAAAATCCCTTCATAAGATGTGATTCTGGCAAGTTTTTGGTCAATTGCATGCGCTGTCTTGTGTGGCTTGGAACTCGACAGCAATTTGAAATTGTCCAGAAGGAGAACAATGTAAAGAAAACACACTAATATAACGATTGAAAAGGTCTTCAGATTCTATAAAGACTACGTCATTCCCTTGGCATATTACCAAGATTATATTTTGCTACAGGCAAACATTATCCTCCGTGCCATCGAGAGGAACCTGGCCACGTGCTTCTTTGAGTTCATTCTGAAATGAATATAAACATTCGAAAGAAGTTTGTATGCACATTATCATTTTTGTTTACATCAACAAAGGCTTACCTGGCTCTCACCAGGCCTAAATAACGTGGGCCGCGGAAAAATGAAGAAGGTGCTGGGCCGATTTATCAAGTCTGTGAAACAGGATATAATTTACATAATTTGCTCTCTCCATTTTTTTTTAACGTGTTGTTGTTGGTCCCATGGGATATTGAAGTTTCTTCTCTTTTCATAGTTATTTGTGTACAAAATCTTCTCAATGAGATTCATTTTCGCGATGTCGTCAAACACGCCATAATGACATTACTATTTCAGAGTCCGCCCTCTTTGTCAGGTTGCACATCAGGATAGAGGTCGCTCGTTAACTTCCTGTATCGTTCCAATGTTGATAGGTGTGAACAATACTTCTCCCTCGTCAATTTTCTTGTACAGACGTTCTCAGCAACATTTTTTTGCTAATAAGAGTGCAAACCCAAATCTTGCCCTTGCTTCTGCTGTCTCATGACCTGGGATAGTCTACGTCAATCAATGATAAATTTTCCAACAGTACAACTCCATAAAATTCTGCACATAGTTTTAAATATGTATCATTATAAGTATAATCTGTCATGTTATTCATATTTCTCGTTTACATCTAAATATTGCTGCGAATCTAAACGAAGATGGACATGATAGTACTGTACTACGCGAATCTGAATGCTAAACGTCATATCTCCGTCATTGCTCGGGGCCTCGGGCCATCATTATATGGCATAAATTTGAAAACGGTTACAGAAGTTCCCCTTTGTGGAATCTGCTACAACGCAAGGCAAGCTGGCAAGGAGATGGTCAGTTTTGGCATTTGCGTCGTTGTCCAGATAGGCCTTTCTGTTGGGGATTTCTGAGACGCGCTGTTTCAGCTCCAGGAGTTTGGAATATTTAGAGAAGATGTCTTCTCCAAGATTGTCCATCCCGACGTCGATGAGGTTGAAGACGTTGACATCAGCGTATATACACACTAAGAAAAAAAGGTTCAATAAGGGAGCTAGAAGGGTTCGAAGTCGCGAAAATGGGTGCAAACTACACGATTTGAGAAAATGGTGGAACTTTGCTTCTTATATGGTTCATTTTGGGTTCGATCTTGCCACGGTCATTGACGGTGCAATATTACGCCCCAAACTAGTCTCAAAACAAAGGCCATCCTATGGCGTTGCTCGGCACTAAAATGCAATAGTACATATCCTTGTGCTGATATTATGAACATATATTTTTTGATATCAGGAAACTTAAATTTCTTTCATATTCTATAATCATTCATCGAGAGTATATTTTCAAAATAAGTTGAGTCCATGATGAAAGGGGTCTACTAAAAAAACAAAAGTAGAATACCTGATTGCTTGTCTGGTATTGACCAATCACATTGTACACATAACCTAGGAGGTTTAACAGATGAAGTTCCAACTTAATGTAATTATTCAAATAGTCGTCAGATTTCTATTGCTGTACAAAACAATTCCACAGGTGCATTTGTGCCTTCGCTGATCGGGATTCGATGCCGCCGTCTCACTGAGCAATTTGAAGATTCATTGTGGACGTTTACGTAATTTTGGCTATATTTTGCTTCAAATGAAATCCTATACTTTAAGATAAAAACATATAAAACAAAAGTCAATTCTGAACAGAAATATTATTGTGCAAAAGTGTTAATCAGAGCTGTTTCATGTGAAAGTGTTTAAACTGTAACCTGGATAGCCGGTTTATTTTATCACTTTTCCTCATGATTCTGACAAAGCAAACTGATATGAATCTTCAAATAGAATTCTCTATCAATAGAAACATCAGATTACTGCCCAGGCATGCCTATTAGAATAATGTTCGTTTTATTTCATTTTTTTTTTGGAGCAATTTCTATTCGTGTATCCCCGTGTCTTTAACATTCACCTAACCTATCTCTTATTGGTTGGGATGTCGAAACGTAATTACCATTACAAAGACATATCTTCCTGTTTGTGGTTCATTCTTGCTAAGGTGCAATATTGAGCCCATAACAAGTCTCAAAGAAAGACCCATATGGTGTTGATCGACACTTGAATACAATATTGCATACCGTCGTGGTGCTACTATGTACATGTTTTTTTAAAGACATCATAAAACTTGATGTTCTCCCATAATTTCATAATCATTCATCGGAGCATTTTTAAATGAAGTTGAGTCTTTGATGAAAGGGTCTGCGAACAAGCTAACGAAGAATACTTGACTGCTCGTCTGGTATTGACCAATCGAAATGGAATATGTCACAGCATTCCCTGCATGCTTACTATGCGATGATGGAATCATGGACCTACTATACATGGACTAGAAACGAAGGTCTTTCTTTGTAGTCCATGGGCCAAGACCCGAAAAATGGGTTGTTGGTACCATCTGAGGTGGCACAACCTTTTTGGTGTCAGTTTGTCTGTCGGGCATAGATATGCTTATTAAGCTATGATAGCATTTCCAAATGAGTAGCTTAGTCATAATAAATGAATTTTTAACCAATTTGGTCTCGTTTTTATATCCCTACACTTCTGAATCGAAACTAAACCGCTATACAAAGAAGAGCACTGCCTTCTGTATGTCCACAGGTGTTCTGTTGTAAACGCGGTGCGCTTAGTCTTTATTCAAGGCAGCGAAGGGAATATCCAAAGGGTTATGATGTCCACAGCTGTCACGAGGTGCGCATAGTCTTTATCTAAACCAATGTACCGTTATCATATCTAAAGTTCCTCATAAAAGGGATTATCTATACTGTTTTTATACTACCCTATCAACAAATACATCAGTTTTAAACAAAAGTCACTCTGTTCATTTACAATATCATTCATTATAATGTATCGTAGTGTACCGGTACATTGTTTTTGCATTATCTTATATTGTTGGAGGGAAATAAAGCGACATTGGGGTGGTATCAGCGTTTTCACCGTAGCGTTTTCGCTGGAAAATGATAAATAATTGAAAGATACGGTAAAATTCACGAGGAATTGCTTTTGTTGTTGTTGTTGTTTTTAGATAAAAGGATATACACTGCATTATACGCTTTGGATATTCCCTTCGCCGTCTAGAATAAAGACTAAGCGCTGTGGACCTCATAACCTTTGGATGTTCCCTTCGCTACCTTGAATAAAGACTAAGCGCACCGCGTTTACAATAGAACACCTGTGAACATACCATAGGGCTGCATTTTACAGCTCCTGTGGAACATACAGAAGACAGTGCTCTTCTTTGTATAGCGGTTAGTTTCGATTCAGAAGTATAGGGATATAACAACGAGACCAAATTGGTTAAAAATTCATTTACTATGACTAAGCTACTCATTTGGAAATGCTATCATAGCTTGATAAGCATATCTATGCCCGACAAACAAAATGACACCAAAAAGGTTTTGCCACCTCAGATGGTACCAATATCTGGCCTGGCCCATGGACTATTGATCCCATCATCACCGCCGCCACCTGATTATGTGCATCTTAATGAGTACATGCAGGTGCTTGGATAATGACGATTGTGCAATCGTGCATCGTCACTGACAAAAGAACCAATTCCCTCATTGCGGTTTTATTTTGCTGAGGTACCTTTTCAGACTCAACTGCCTTTGAATAAACACTGATGAAAGGGAGCAGCAAACCGGAAAACATGACAGTTTTCCTGCCACAAAATTTAAAAGTACTGAAGTGGACACTTGTGGACAAACATGTAACATGGCTTGATGATAGCGCATACATGTCATCTACGGTTACTGTCCATGTTTACTCTGGAACAATGTGCGAAAAATGGGGAAAATCAGATTACAAATCACAACCAACCTGTCAAAATAATTGGTTTCTCTTGTAAAGTATACGCGCATTTCGCAAATGGAATTACTAGAGCGATAATTTCCCAATGTACACTACAACTGCACATGCATTTTTCTTGATTTAAGAGAATTACTATCTTCTGCGCGTGTAGTTTTTAGATTTCTCAAAGCGTCGTCTTGTTTTTATCCAGACTGGTTGTCGGCGGTGATGATAAGATCAAAGCAGGAAAGCACGCTTAAAATGCTTTTGTGACGCTTTTGACAGAAACAGGTGCATGAATTCATTAACGAGCGATGAATGTCCATTTGTAGTAGGTCCATGATGCAATCAAACCCTACTACACGCTAAAGATTTTCGTTGCGACTCGATCTCGGGACAGAAAAAAAAAGTCAATATTTTTTCAAGGCCCTCAAATCTGGAATTCCATCCACTCTGATGTGAAATGTAAGAAAACGGTACAAAGTTTTAAGGAAGCTTTAAAACGTATTTTACTTGAAAGGTTTTCTGAAAGTTACCAATATCATTTTACGAATTTATAAGAGACTAGCAAGATAGGGTGTGTTTGTGAAAATGACATCTTGTGTATTGCTAATATGCGCTGGTCCATGTTTTTGTCTGTGTATGCATGCGTGTGTATGTGTGAGTGTGTGTGTGTTTGTGTGTGTGTGTGTGCCAATGTTTTTCTCTGTATATACAATGTATTTACTTTTCCGGGATTAGTTTTAAATAAGGCCAATTGCCTTCTCACTCACCCCTTCACTTGATATCTTTTGCTGTTTGTTTGCTTTGTTTGTTTGTTTGTCACATTGTCATTTTATTCATACCATTGTCACATTTTATGTATGCATATTTTATTAAGTGAACGTAAAGGAAATGATAAACTAAAATCATTTAGAGAGCAAACTCGCGGATATATAAGGGTGCAAACTACACGATTTTAAGGGTTGATTTTTTCCCCCTTTTTTTTTCATGGGTTCATGCACGGTAAAGCCTAAGGGTAAAATGCATGCCCATGAAAAATGTAAGCACATGTTTCCGTGTGCTTGCAAACACCACATTTTAGAATGAATAAAGACTAGCTGTGATAGTGGAATTTCTCATGAATAAATAATAAAGCATTAAAACCTGGCTATTGTTCAACACCATTGTCAGGGTGTTAACCGCATACTCCCATACACACCCATTGACCTCTGTGCAAAGTGAAAATTTTGTACAGAGGGTTGGAAATAGAGCAAAATCTGTAACCTAACTGTGAAAGTGATCATGGATTTCATGAAACTGATTTGTGTTTTAAACCACCTCCAACGAAATTGTACACTATACAACTATCTCCCATATCAATGATAGTGTTATCTGATATATAGTTACTGAATTATTAAGAATCAAAAGTGGAATTTTTTTTTTAAACGCCTATTAATCCATAGAATACATTCGATGCAAAATAATGACATGGATGTTTCCTAGAGTGTCAATTCACGGACCCAGTAGTTTGGTCACCTGGTGTGGGCATGTTCATTCTTTTCTTGAACATGATTTATGAATTCAATGAATTGTTGAGTCGTGCAAACTTATGTGCACATAAGTTGACTCCCAGATGGCTCATTGTACAGCTCGTTCATGCGTGTTTGAGCTGAGCATCTAGTGCAAACTTCCATTTCCATAGCAGATCAGCTCTTCTGAGGCTTTTCGTAGCGGCTTACTGCAACTCTGACTTCAAAATTATTTTGTCCACTTCATAATATCAAGACCCCGCAGATTCCTACCACGTGGAAAATGGTGAGTTAAAACATCATCGTAAAGCATGATTTGAAATATCCACAATGTTCTCGACCAAGGCCTTACTCTCGATATTACCCTTCATCAAATTTCTTGTATCTGTTATGTTTTTGGTTGTATAGCCATGTCTTATAATGTAGGCTTGCAGGCAGTAATATTAAAATGTTCATTTTAGAGTTCTGTTAAAACTGGCTAGTTTTATGCGTGCTGTTTTCTGTTCTATTTTGTTTTGTTTCGTAACCATTCTGTGGAATTAGAGCAGCTTTAGCGATAAAATGTCTTGCTAAAGACGTCATGGCATTCCGATTTCAGATTTCAGATTCATTTATTGTTCATTTAGGAAATTCGTTGGTTAATTTTTGGTACATGGGCGTGCACATAGGAATATCTACATACATGCATAAACTCACATATATTCATGTACATGTACACATTATAAATGATACAATTTTCACTACATACACAATTATACAAGCATGATTTATACTCACAATACAGTGAACACATACATAATCACAAATTTCAAGTAATTCTTTATATTTACCGATCAACAACAAAACAAAGTAGTTAAGAAAACGTGGAATCGGATATTCCTATAGGAAGTGTATCCTTAACATAACCTTTACGCCACCTCCCCCCCCCCACACAAACACACATCCCCAAGGATAATACATCGCGTCGTGCCATACCACATTTGATTAATAACGAATAAAAGGAACGGAACTGAAGTTGATGAATAATTGTTGATAAACTTATGGATAAATAGACTAGTGTACTAACTAAACTTATAATGGCAAACATTGCACGCTTATCTTTATGCTGGGATAATTCTCTGTAGTCAGGTAGTGTTAGTGGTAGACTTAAGTTCACCCTGTATGCAGCAAGGAAGTGCATAAAAATTGAACTATACATTAAGCTGCCATGGAGAGAGTTATGTAGTCACATTTACATAAGTTAGCTCTTCTGCAAAATTATTACACACGCATGAACAGTGGCCTTGAACTCATGACACTTGATTTTCCTTTTCAGGTATTCAAGCAAGATACAATAATTTGCGCGCATTCTCCTGATCACGTAAACTGATATGCAATAACTTTCTGAAGGACAGAGTGATTCCTGAACAGAATATGTAAGTTTCATTAATGGATTAATCCGTAATACATGTACACTTGCATATGTATTTTCAGGTTATTGATTCATCTAGATTTTCAGCATGTGATATCCGTGAAGTATATTATATTAAAGCGTATTATTACACATGAACGCAGTTTTATCAGTTACTATAACGTAGCCACCGTTTAGTGGGTTGCGGAAAATTTGATAAGACTATAGTGCAATTTTTGATACCATCTATAATCGAGAGATATGTTACTCAAGTGGACCATTGCAATCATTCATTCTTGCCTTTTCCGTTCTACGTCTTCTCAGTTTTTTTTTTTTTGGACTTTTTCCTGAAAACTCCATGATGGATTGTAACTCATACAGGCAGCATCTCTACCCCGCAAGAATCTTCATTTTTTTTTGATTTATTTATATATTATTTATTTTATTTTATTTTATTTTATTTATTATTATTATTATTTTTTTTTTTTGGGGGGGGGGTAATCTTCTTTTCTGTAACCAGTATTATCAAAGTAAATCAAATCAATGTTATGAATAAGTAGAGGGGGCTATATTTTCTCTTTTTTGTGTGTGTGGTAGCAGGATTAGAGGTGTCAACCATAATGGGCATCATTACACCCATTGCCATGGCCATCACCCGGACCATCATCTGTGGCAAGCTCAGCAACGGCTGAATGGCTGAGGTCTATAAGTCTTACTCCTTTCCTAACTGTGTAAAATATACAGCAAACTGATGTTAAATTGGCATGTAATTTGATGTTGTCTTACTTTGTTATTTTATGTTATGAAGACTTTGAGTTGGTCAGGAAAAATGTGGGAATATTTGAATATGCCCTATGTCATAAATGTATGCAGGCCTACATAAAAGGTGTGTATTTTCATCTCAGTCCAAATTCGCCACATTTTTCTTTTCAACATGACTTTACTCAGGCTATTCCACATTTATTCTTTTTTTTTCCAGCTCTAACTTAGCGATGTCGGCATGCTGTCTCCTAATTCCCCGTCTGCCTGGAGAGGACATGCTGTATGTCTGTGACAAAGTAAGTGCTGCACTTTTATTTTTTTTATGGGAGACGGGAATTCCATCTGCTTTGTGACTAGAAATATAAGAGGAATATTTCTTTGCAACATTATCATGTTTTACTTATATGACAAAGAGCTGAAATAAATCTATCCGACCGGATTTGTTTAGAAACCAATATCAAAGCTTAAAGGGATGGTATAGTATTGGTGGAGGTGAGGATTTGGGCTTTTATCTTTTTGTGATATACCAAGAACCTACTTATGAAATAATAGAGAGTATGCCATTCTAAGAGGAATTCTAAAGATTATTTGATGAAAATTGTTTTTGAAATGGATGAGCCATCCAAAAACAAAATAAAACGCAGCGATCGTGATAAAAAGTGAGTCCTATATTATATTATTATTATTGCTCTGTTTTGGATATCGCAGCTATTTCAAAACCATTTCTCATTATTTCAGCAAAAGACGTTAGAAACCTGAAGTAGATCTATGCAATCAATTTAATTTTCCATTTTTTGGTCAATGGTCATAGTTGCAACCTGTTAGTTTATGTAAGCAACAAAACCGTCTATAGTGTAAACGACCTATTTCCTTCGAAATTTTATTCAGTCATTATTTATTCATGCCAAAATCTCTTTCAGAACCTGGCAGGACTAAATCCCACAATCTTCACTGTGAATGCTACGCACTATTTGGCTGGATGGTTGTGAAATCTGCCCGAATTCCTGTATACAATCGTGTCTTCCTTCGCTACAATGTTTCCGGCCTTCTGTGCTCTGTGGCTTTCAGTATCCCAGACAAGGCAGAAACACCCGATGCATACTTCAGCAGTACATTGCAAGCCTTGATCTGAACAGGCAACTATCACGAAGAAAAACCTACGGCATTTCATTAACAATATTGTTCAATAATTGTCTTGATATAGTTTACCAGCCTAAAGTTTTCATGGTGTATACTATTACAAGGAATTGTCACCAGAGAAATGATGTTGTTCAGCTTGTCCCTCCGTTCGTACATCAGTCTGTTATCGATTATGGCAACGTTGTATCACGAAGGGAAATGAAACGAAAAGTACAAATGGACAAGTTAATGCAGGGAGATTACTTTAGCAGTTGAACACATCGTCACAAATTGAGGAATATCGGAAAATCCGTTGAAGAGCTATATATACACATATATTTAGAGTTTCAGTGCCGCCATTACGAGATGAGAAAGCTACATCTTTGACGTCAACCATGGAAAATTATATAAAGAAATGTAAAGAAAATAGGCATAGTTTCACGTTTCTAGCATTACAAAAGGAGCACTTGATTTACTTCTTCCAGAAGGGGGTGGGGGTAATATTACCCTTAACATTATGGCAACGACAAATAAGTGGAGGCAATTTGTACTTTTCATTTAGAATCAGATTTTATGGAATTCCCTTGATATTTTCTTCATATACGTTTCCATACATGAAAGTGACACTGAAACTTTAAAAAATGCATAACTTCCACTGGATCATACGATTTTCCATGTTCACTTATGTGTTCTTATGATATTGCTCCAATCCACGGGTACATTTGGTTTCATTCCCCTTTAAGTACTGTTTGAGGTATCCAAATGAAACTTTGCATATGTATGTACGATTGGATGAAGTTACTTCTACCACCTTGTGGGTGCCAGCGTTCAAGGTCAAATATTGTAGGTCATTGTCAAATTCTACAATGTCATTTCGTGCTCTTTCTTTGTATCTCACCTTGTAAGCACTGTCGACATAGTATTGTGGTGTTCTTTTAATAACTTTCCACACTTTTGAGCTATATGACCACCAAATTCACTCCCCAGAACATCTAAAGATGGCTGTCAAGTGTTGATATTGGTGAAGTCCGACTCCGTCAACAGTCAAAAAGTCAATGAGCTTACATTTGAAAAACAGTGTAATCGCAAATTCGATATGTGGGCAAGACATCACTTCGCTTTTACCTTGTTAGATGGTGAATATTTGTGAAGCTTCCGTTTCTAATTCATACAGCATCAGCATGTATGTCTGAGAATAGTGGTAAAGAAGATTAGATACTTTGGCAACAGCGTGTAAAATTCGCAAAATTTTATTTTGTGCCTTATTTGCTGAACAAACGTCTTAGGAGGACTACAACCTGCCAGGCAGTATGGCGGAACGATTACTCTATTATTAGCGTCATAGAATAAATGACAATGATGTAGTTCTGAAGCATGCTATTCATTAGATACTTTTGCAATGACTCCATGTATACTTTTAATCGAACTAGGTATATAATCACCAATGTCTTTTACTTGAATAACGACAGAATGATTTCGGTGAGGAAAGTTTTCTGTCACGTCATTTAGGAATAAGGGAACGTGCCAATATTATGCTATTTGTTCCATAGTTATTTCTGAAGTGGTTCAATGTATTTTCCTTCAAAAAAAATCATTTTATATATACCTACGTTGCATCCAGATGCCTATTCGTTGAAAAATATGGGCAATGTATTCAAAGGACAAAGATCATACACTAATGGGCCTAGGGTATACAACATTTCACTCGTTGTTGTTGTTTTGCTTTGTTTTGTTTTGTGGGTTTTTTTTTTTGGGGGGGGGGGGGGGGGGGGGGACACGGTTCAAAGTGTCCTGAAACCTTGTATAATACGTGCATTTAGTCATGTATGATGCCAAACTGTTCCCGCTCATACAAATGCAGCCGTTTCAAGGAAATAACATAAGATTATTCTTATACTCCATGATTTGGTAATGCTTTAGTGGTTCATAAGAGTCCAGTGAAACTGTGTACAGAACAAAAAGTGGATTTGACAATGGTATACGATATCCGCAATTTACTCTTTGACGGGGTCTATCATCCGATTAATATGTATAAGCACGGTAGTCCCCTATTCGGAAACTACAAGTTAGACAAGCTGCAATCATTTTGCACGCGACCATGGCGTTAGAGCCAAAGGTGATCTGCAAATCCCTGTGTGCCTACAGAGGATTGGAAAACGTAACAACTTTCTATGTATAGAACAACGAAACAGAAACTGGTGCATGTATTATTCTCAGTCACTTTGTTAGTCATTATGATGATTTGCTCATTGCAGTTCCGGAATCTCAGCTCGAGGGACTCGAATTGATCACCCAAAACAAACTCTGAATACATAACCATGATAACTGCGATTCTGCCTAGTCTCCACTGGTAGCCCATAAGGTCTGGTATCAAGTTCGATTTTCATATTATAATTATACCTTGTATTTAGATGTTTTCATCGAAATGCCCGTATACCTGAATATGGTATGCGTATGTCACTTAAGTATCTAAACCATAATGAATTGTAGTCGTAATCTAAGTGCCAAGAATCTCATGATTTGAATAAGTGTGAACACCAAGACATGTCGTGATAAGGACTTTAAGACAATTGGCATCGTCATTATAAAACAAACTCCTAATTGTAAGACATGTTTTAAATTTTAGATAAATTCATGTCTATGCTGGAAACATATCTTTTTGATGATTCATGATGACGTCACTGTTACATGAATATTGTACGCATGGAAATATGTAGGCCTATTCGTTTAAATGCATACAAACAACTTGTTAAATCCTCTTACATTTTTTTTTTTTTAGATAAGGTGCATACTTTAGAAATGTACGTAGCATGCTTTTGTTTTTGAGGCTTTGTGTACTGGCAAAAAGCATATCTTATTCTTATAGATTATGTGAATAAGTACGTATTCAAGTACGTTTTGAATAAAACGTATCCAGACAAATGTATATCATATTTTTACCTCTTCCTTCATGCAGATGTATGCTCTTGCCTAGAGGGTTTGTTTGATAGATAGTGATAGTGCTCACCTCATTGGAAAGGTAATTGGGTAAATATTTGGTTTTAGTATGTCATTCAAACACAACTATAAGTTAACTTCTACATTAGCATTTCAAAACTCACAAATTCCACGCACACATTTCATGATTCACAGGATCCAAATTACACCAATCTTATTTACTTTGCAGAGTGCAGCAACAGCATAAGTTTGATATACTGAGCAAACAGGCTTGCATTAGTTCGCACTATTCAAGGTTTAAAGTAGTTAAGTAACCAAATTGTACCTTGTTATGTATATTAAGTATATTTACCTTATAGGTATAATGTTGCAAATATGTGGTGCTTATTTCATCCATAACTGCTGCAAAATTGCTTCTTTAAAGGAGCCAATCAGTGTCACTGCCTGTTCCTCTAGAGACGCAATATTGCCCAGTAATCTCAAGGTTCACTTGAGGTTATACTGGGCAACATTGCGCCTCTAAAGGCGTAGACAGTGACACTGACTGGCTCCTTTAAAGAAGCAATTTTGCTGCAGTCATGGATCAAATAAGCACCACATAGGTGCAACATTATACCTATATATATGGCACAAAATCGCACCCTCAAAAGAGGCTACAATCTTGGAACTTAGGGTGCTTCTTTGCACCCTCACGAAAGGTGTAAAGTTGCACCAAAAGTAGAGGCAAGAGAGGGTGCAAATTTGCGCCGAAAATTAAAGGGAGAAAGATCGCACCCTCAAGAAAGGTGCATCTCAGCACCAATTAGTGTGGGTGGAAAGATGCACCCTCAAGAAAAGGGTGCAACTTAGCACCACTTAGTGTGGGTGGAAATATGCACCCAAGGGAACCACTTCGCACCCTCACTAAAGGGTGCAATGTTGCACCTTCTTTGGCGGTGCAAAGGTGCACCCACAGGTTGCAAGGTTATACCCTTGCGCAAGGTACCACTTTTGCACCCATTTCTCGAGGGTGCAAGATAACACCCATAGGGAGCCACCAGTGTGACATCACTTTGCACCCTTAAAAGGTGCAAGAATGAATCATTTTTTCTTAGTGTGTAGGATGGCTGCAGATGCGAGGTCAAAGTAATATCGAAATGAAGAGGGAAAATGGACTATATAGTCGGTTGACAAGCAATTATTACCCGATCGATCGCGGACATAACTATGCAAGATCATTATTTATCATCATCATAACGGTATGGTTTTCAGTGGAAATGACTATTATAATGCAAGTACTAATACCAAGAGTGGATAATAATGTCACCTCTGAAATGCAATGCAGGTCCCTGGACATGGGACCAACTTAATATCATCGCCTAGAATCAAGACAAGCATTGAACAATATACAGGATGTCACTTTTCAAAGTAATTCACATCTTTTACAACATATTTTCGTTTCTTTGTCACAACAGACCAGTTTAGAAACATAAGCTACATTATTAAATGACGGGCAGGTATGGTTGAAATCAGGCTTGTGTCAATATCAAGTGTGTTAAATGTTTTAGATATATCAAATACCACTAATATCTTGTTACACTTAGTTATTTGGAGTATACGTTATTCGGAAGGTTTGGATCGCCGATAATGAAGTAAAGTTCGCTATTCCGAAGATACGTTAACCTGAAAAATCCGGAGGTTCGTTAATCGGGAAGTGAAATAAGGTTCGTGTTTCCAAAAGCCCGTTACAGTACGCACCTTCTTTCCATTTGTTTTTTGTTTTAAAGCTTATTTCAATCTTGTATTAGTGAACATTCGAAATAACGACTTTTTTTTTCGTTCTCGGATCAACGATTCTTCGGAGTTTGATATCGTTGGTATCTCTTTTAGGAGCTGATGATGAGTAATTTTGAGTAAGTTTGTTGCCTTGTCTCCGGCGAAGTAGTCGGTGGAACCCAGCATCTTCTCCAGGAATGAAAGGATCCGAGAAGTGGTCTCTTCGACGAATTTCTTCTTCAACTCGGCCTAGGGGTGGTGGAGTGGAAACAATGATAATTTCTAAATCATTTCAAGGTATTTAATATTCCCAAGGTTTACACAATCCTTTTCTTCTCAAAATTCTGTGGAAGGTTGTTGGTTGGTTGTTCTTTGTTTTTGTTTGCTTGATTTTTGTTTTATTTCATATTGTTTCGGTTTTGTTTTGTTTTTTAGCTACAGAAGAGCGTGTGGCTTAAAATGTAAATACAGAAAAAATGCTGAACCATTCAGTGAAAGGTTGAGGAAAATCAAACATACCGTTAAAAGTTATGAATGTTTTTATCAATTTCACTCATATCATCCGTTCTAGATGGAAACGTTATGATAATTTGCCATGTTACGACAGTACCATGAAATCAAGAAAAAACATGGACAAAATTTTCACAGATTTAGGGAAGCACGGATGATATCAATTGCCTCGCCACTTCTTGGCAACAACTTGAATGAATATTTGTTTTTTAATCAAAATTCATAAAAAATATTCTTCAAGAAACGGAACTTGAAATGCTCGAGAGTGGAGTACCATCGGAAATTTATCTTCATAAACGTCAGTTATCTTTATTTTATTTTCTTTTGTAACATTGAAACTAAGGCATTCTAATACCGTGTCATATCATAAAATGTCGAAAACTTGTGGTCAGGGACTTTTGTTTGAATTGGAGTAGGGGAATGCAAGGTCTGTGTTTTTGCAATGCATTTTACTAGAGTAATCAACGGTTAAGTGATTTGTTTTAGTTAAAGATTCATGCCAAAACAGCTAGGTAATCTCTTCATATGAATAAACAGTTCAATAAGGCATCCAAATTGGTGTAGTTTTCAGGGATAAACGAAAACTAAGCATTAAAACATAAGTCATGATAAATATTGTAGGGAGAAAAAAGAATGAAAGAGGGAAAATGAAATTTTGAGCAAAGATATTAAGAATCATGGTATATCAATACCAGTTCGAAATAGGTGCCGCAGAGCGATATGCTTGATGCGTGATAAGATGTATGAATATCGTGATGTCCACAGAGCTCTGTGATACCTTCTTCGCCTCGTCGGGCTCGTAGAAGAGGAACCTATACCTTGCTTCGTGAAACTCGTCGCATGTCTCGGCCACCATGTCGATGAGAGTTGCATCCTTGTTGTTGCTGCCATAGAGACCTGCAATGCAATTAATAACGACACAGCACCGTTTAAAAAGTAAGATTTTGCAAGCACAGCAATGAAAAGTCTGATCAAAATCGATTGAATATTACGGAAATTCTGAAATAGCGAAGTTTCATTTCGTTCTCGAATAAGTTGCTGATAGTAAACAGGCGTAGGCCCTATATAAATATCAAGAAGTCGCCACCTGTTGCAGGATTGAGTTGTTGTTGAGTTGTTGGTGGGAAGAGGTTGCTTTTTGTCCAGCAACCATCGCCCTTGTTGTCGCACGCGGATACAAGCTGTGGACAAGCTGTGGACGACCAACCAACAACGAACGAACGAATAAATTAGTCAAATAATGGATATTTAATGAACAAGGAGTGAGTAAACTTTTGCATACATTTACACACACACACACACACACACACTTTTTTCCATTAGAACACGCACTGCTGTGCATTCATTTGTGGATCACGCTTTCACACAAGACTCACGATTGATTAGGGGCAGATTTGTAGAGGTAATGTAGACAAGCAACAAATTAAAAAACAAAGGAAACATACAAAGAAACAACTAAAACACCTCAGAGGTGTATCTCACCAAATTCTCGGGCGAGGTAGCGCTGAATAGCCCTGCTCTGCGGCAGGATTGGTTGGCCCTCAACCTCCAGAATGGGTAACTGGCCTAGCGGGGATTCTGTCGGCGTGTAGATTGAGAGACAAAAACTGACCATCGTATCACTCAACCTTAATGATGTGCAAGATTATGCACATTTTTAATAAGTATTTCAGGACATCTGAAAGCTTGCATTAGCACGCCCAACCTTGCAACATCTGACATTTTTAGCATCTATTCTGATGTGTCGAGACAAAATAATGTTGGTTGTATGTAAAGGATGAGAATAAACAGCTGGCTTGGTTTTCAAAATGAAACGAAGGGTCGACTCTTGAATGAATTGGAAACAGTTTGTGTTCAATTAGGCCTCCATTCACCGGTTTAGCTACAGATGGCAGGCTAATGCAAAGACCAGACAGTTCCTGGCAAGAATAACAAGAACAAGAACAACAGGTACTCATAAAATCTTTGAAGGTTTCCATGGTGGTAGAACGATGGTAGAATAAGACAGGTTTTAGAATTAAAGGACAAGTCCACCTTCATATACTATGGATTGAGTGAATGCAGCAATATTAGTAGAACACATCAGTGAAAGTTTGGGGAAAATCGGACAATACGTTCAAAAGTATGAATTTTTAAAGTATCTGGGCAGTCACTGCTGGATGAGAAGACTACTACAGTGTATGATGTCATATGCGTACAAAGATATAAAGAAAATATAAAGAGAATTTCACAAAACTTCACTTTTTGAATAAAGTGCACATTTCTTCGACTTGTTACTGACATATATCAAGGGTAATATTATTCCCCCTGCCTTCTGAAAGAGAGAAGTCAAGTGTTCATTTGTTATGCGAGAAAAGTGGAAATATGTTGAATTTTCTTTATTCTTTCTTTATATCGTTGTACACATGTGACATCACAAGCTATAGTAGTCTTCTCATCCAGTCTTGACTGAGTAGAAACTTCAAATATTCATAACTTTTGAACGGTTTGTCCGATTTTCCTCAAACTCTCACTGATGTGCCTCTACTAATATTGCTGCATTCACTCAACCCACATGTCTATGAAGGTGAACTTGTCCTTTGACGAGGAAACACGGGACTGTCTGATCGAATCCACTTTGCAGAGATGGAGGGCGAGGTGTGTATAGTTCATTAATCCGAAGATTCGTTAATCCGAAAAAGAAATAAGTCTCTTAGTTCTGAAGGTTCGTTTATATGCACGTATTTTTCATTTTTTTATTTTTTTTTTCAAGATAAACAAACATTGTGCGTGTAATCTTTTAATATCTAAAGCCTGATTACAATCTCAGGGTACGCGGACCATGTATCCCATTAGACAGTCTGTGTAACAAGTAACATGCACGGACTCCGGAGTCTTACACAGGTTCAGAGAAAGGATTGGGGTTAGGGCTTGGGTTGGTTTCCGAGTTAGACTGTACAATAACAGATTAATTTTAAGACGGTGGTGCATATGGAAGTCTTTCCGTATGTTGTTTTACCCCCCCCCCCTCCACACACACACACACCCAGCCCTCCTCTCAATCCACCAAAGTCGTTCGACCACTCAAAGGACACTCACTCTTTCTGTAGTCGGATTCGGCAAACGCGGTGAGTGATTCCAAGCGCACATCGTCGAACTCGACGCCCTTCAGGACGAACAGGAGCCGGGCGATTTCCACTCGACCTCGCGAGTTGAAATAGACAACTAGTAGGACGGCATCTTTCTCGCCTTTCTTGTCTTTTGATAGTAGGAGGTTTATGGACTGATGAGCAAAGACGATGAAACACATCGAAAAATGAGAGAAAAAGGAGAGGGAGGGAATAGGAAATAGAGATTGATAATTATGCAGTTGAGGAGCTACAGAATTGAATCAGCGACTAGTAGTATTTGCTTATTTCATGAGCTACAATTACTTTTTTTTTGGTGTGTATTTCTTGTTGATTAAATCCATGTACTAGTAGTTGATTGCAGTTCAATCCGACTGATTTCATTATTTTGATTTGTAAAAAGTTTTCAAGCTGGGTGCATGTTAAGTGATACTCAACTGACGCATTTATGGTATGGTATTTCCTGTGGTATTTCTGCAGTTATATTGTGTGGTAATTCTGAGGTAGAACCCTATAAAGTGTGTGGTGATCCTGTGGTAACTGTCCTGTGGTAATGTCCCCAAATACCACAGGAATATTCCTGTGGTATATCATGTAGTACTGATCCTGTGGTACCACAGCACTTTGTAAGGGTGTGAAAGGTTTGTTTTTAACTTTACCCTTATGATTTCTCTACCAAAGATTATTAATATATTCCATGTATCAAACGAAGAAAAGCGAAGAATAAGCGAGAAGCAATCATGAAGTATAATGCAACGCAAAGATATTAACGGAGCACTGTCACTTGCCAGATTGAGCTAACACCAGCAGGCCAGTACAGCGCAATGACTGATATATTATGATAATCAGTTTTCCATCGTCGAGTGCTGCCTATGTTAACACACTGACTATATACGACTTGCAAGGTTTTGAGTTACATGCTCAAGCGGACCATTCATATGCAGGCAAGGCGACCCTGGGCAAATAGGTCAGTCAATGTCGGTCCATAGGGCATCATGACTCGACTATTTTTACTTTCCGCTCTGGATCTCAATATTCATTCCTGTATTATACGCACCAGATTGTTTGTCGAATTGTATTATCAGGTTCTGTACAGCAGTGTTCGTGCGCGTTTGCACTTTATAACAATGTAGAAGGTTAAGTGTACAGCCTGCTCAGACAAGTGGTGTAGGTCTGTGGAGCCGGGATTTGTACAAATGCCGGGAAATGTACAAATCTCAAAAAATGGCATCGACGTAAAATGTATTACAAACGTTCATTTTTGACGGGAAATGTACAAAGACTGTCGGGCCGGCATTGTACAAATACGTACCACTGGTAGATAACTCGATCCGTATCAAACTAGGCATGAACCTTTAGCGTTTTCATTTTCTTGAAAACCCCACAATGGATATTCAGTTCAATTCAAATCAATTCAATCCAAGTGATTGATAATTATTCAAAGAAAAACGGAAATATGTACAACGTAAAATGTAAGGGGGAGTTCACAGAGAAAGCCAAAGGCCTGATGCAAATTTGATGCCCTTTGTAGAATAATACATGAAATTATATAAATACAGATTCAGAGTTGAAGTCAGCCAATCAAAGATATCGGAAAGAAAATCGAACGTTATCATACGTTTGAAAATGGCTATGAACTCATTTCAGATTTCACTCTTCAAGGGATCGTATAGTTTTGCTTGAGACCTAACTTCAGGTTTCGCTTTCTAACATTCTTTGATGAGATAACGAGAAACCTCTTATGAAATATGAAAGAGCATGTGATTCCAAGAGGAGTTCAACATTTATTTGATGAAAATTGGTGTGGAAACGGCTGAGATATTCAAAACAGAGTGATCATAATAAAGGGTGGGACCCACCTTTTATTATGATCTCTTTGTTTTATTTTGTTTTTGGATGTCTCAACGATTCCAAAAACTTACTCAAATAAACTTTGAATTCCTCTTAGAATGATATGCTCTGTACTTGATTTTATGAGTGATTTCTTGACATCTAGCTAAAAGTTAAAAGGCCATTCCTCTTCTGCACCAAAACTATTCCATCCCTTTTAACAATATTCAGAATAAGAATATGAAACACTAAATGTTGGGGTACTTTATACACAATATTAGGCAGGGTTCGACGTTTTCTTCGATACTACATAATATCGATATTGTGTTATTATGTATGCGTATATGTACACTTTGCACTGGAAACAGAATAAAATGAAATGAATGAATGAATGAACTTTTTTTTCACTGCTGGCCGTTCGGGCCACTAAAAACTTTAAATTTGAAATTTTGGTGGCCCGAAAAAAGCAATGTTGTGACCTGAAATAACCCGAAACATAGCGAACCATTTTAAATCTTAGTTGCCCTATCGGGATACAAAGAGATAAATTTGGTGGCCCGACACCAATTTTTAATGACCCCGGGTCATCAATAATAGTCTAGTGGGATTTGGGGAAAATATGACTGTTAGAGGCATTTTTTAGTAAAAGTTGGGAACCGGTCTATTTTGTATAATTGAAGTACGCTGAATCCAAAAATTCCGGTTCCCAAGCGGAATTTTGAGTCTAAGAGCATCTAATTTGCATAAACAAAATGGCTGCCAACTCATTGCTTTTTAAGGTGTTTCGATGATCTAATTTTCATAAAATCTCCTTAGACATGCAGAAATAGTAATAATTTCAGAAATTAAGGTGCAAAGACAATAGCTAGGTCATCAGTTGTTCATAACTTTCATCTATATATGCAAATTAAGATGTGAAATATGCAAATTAGCAGTTGCCGCTGATACAGCAATGCATTAAGGCATATACAGTGTACACTGTACATGCACATGTAGTACCTACGTGTTCACTTCTGTTTTTAATCATTTTAACAAGTTATCGGGCAATCAAAAAGTACTTGGTGTAGGAAGAGTCGAATAAAAAATTAATCAATACAAAAGAATTGAATTACACTTATGCAAATATCTATGCAAATTGGTATACAGGAGGATACATAACTGGCAGGATTCTGGATTCTACAATGCATTGCCGCAATATATGATGATAGATATCATTGTATCAAGACCAGTTCACGATTCTTAGTGTAATAAAGAGATACAAGAACCAATTTTTAGTGTTAAAATAAAACATGTATCTCATTTGCATAATGAATTATGCAAATATTTTTCAATTTTCTCAACATCGCTATCAATTTTCCCCTAAAACAAAGTTTTGCTATCAAAATGTACATTGGCGTACTGAAAAATAGATATGCTATCGGTCAAATAAAGTGTACATAGTGTCATCTGAGTCCGAGAAAAGTACTGGCATCAACCAATTCAGAATAAAAAAATGAATAACAATATTTGCAATAACGTATGCAAATTGCTAATACTACGACAGGCTTCGAGATTCTACAACACATTGCCGCGATATATGAATCTGAATCATAGTTATAATATCAAGTTGATGATTCTTTTGTGATAAAGAGATACAAAAAACAGGTATTAGACATACCCTAATAATCTAATTTCCATAATGAATTATATAAATAGTTGGCCATTTCTATGGATATATTCCCTAAAACAAAGTCTTGCTATCAAAATGTACCTTGACGTACTGAAATACAGCTAAGTTATTGGGCAAACAAGTTGCACATTATGATGTCGTCAGAGTCCGAAGTAAATCAAGTACTGGAATCAATCAATAAAGGAGAACTGAATGACACTGAAAGGAAATATGTTTGCAAATTGATATTCAAGAGGCCGTAGACCAGGCAGGTTTCTAGATTCTACAACGCACTGCAGCAATATATGAAAATGTGTGTGTGTTTTTTTTTAACAGTTATAACATCATGACCTGTTAATGATTCCAGGTGTGATTAAGAGATGCAAAAAATAACTGCAACTACTAAAGAACACACATCTATTATCTCATTTACATAATAAATGATGCAAATATTCACCATTTTCCATGCATATTTACCACCAAATCAAGGCCTTGCCATCAAAGTTATCGGGCAATCACATCAATATACATTAGATTTAAAATCAAGTGGCAACTTTCATAAATCTCATCTGCAAACACAATTTCTGTGGGTTTTTTATTTATCTCTTTACCCACTCTGCAGGCTCAAGCAAAAAAAAAAAAAAAGAATCGTAAGAAAAATCCTGGTATCTCGGACAGTGTCGGAAACAGAAACGAAGGATGAACTTTGTAATTCTAGTCATCAACGCTTTTATATTTTGGCTGAAAAGAAACATAGTCTGAGTCGAAAAGTTTGTTTCTCAATCGAGTTAAATTGATCTACGTTCCTGCAAGGTTTGCACCATCACATTGTTGTTAACATGCACACTCTGCTGTACATCGTAGGCCTGATTTGTGACATTGCATCGAAATGTTCTGCATTGCTTTCGCATGCACATGAAATCATCTCAATGCAACTTTGCAGGACTGGAGCTAGATATATCAGTTGTACAAGCTGTATACCAGATCAAAACGTCCCTACCCATTGTCGAATGGGGAAGAAAGATCAGGTCTGGCACAGTGGGCAGGATTTTCTTTTTTTTTTCTTCTTCTTCTTCTTTTTTTTTTTTTTTTGATACAGGAGTATTGTCGTTGAGCTGCTTCCGCGAGCGTTCAGTATACTTCTGTCGGTAAAATGGCGGAACATATTTTGTATCAAACGAGCTTGTGTGATGCATCTTTTGAATCGAATAAGTTTATTCTTATAAAGACGACTGATAACAACCATGTTCTTGGAACCCTTTAGTTTTCTTCTCGTACAAGCAGCATCCTTGATGATTGTGAGTCATTGATCACTTGCTTTAATAAGAGTGCTACTGTCAGTATCAATTTGGCAGAAATTGCACAACTCCAGTATCTACGGAAGAAGGTCTCTTTAAGGTAGTTTTTTTTTTAGTTTGGTAGATACTTTATTTTCTGCAAATCAATATATACATAGATTGAATAATCGTGAACATGGGAAACATACAAAGTATATTTGAAACAGAGTCGTTTGACTTGCATAAACAACGATATAAAAGGAAATTAATGATATTACAGTATGCATGTCTTTGCAGCTGATTACAATAACAATATTATATTCAAGAAGTGATAATGCAGAGGGCCGCCATTGTAAGCATTGCTTGAAAAGATGGCCGGCCCGAGGAAAAGGTAGGTAGGTAAATTGGTAACAATACAAATTCTGCTGCGAAGATAGCAGGGGAAAATAAACTCTGATGTGTGATGGTGGTGAATGTGCGTGGGAGTGCTTGAGAGTGCACAGGGGCAGATAGGCTGGGATTTAGAATAATAAAATTGGTTTGCTGGAAGAGGGAATGACTTACGATGTTGCTACTATCGGGAGACCAACATGAGTCATATTAAAAAAATTAATCGTGCTTAATTCGTATTTGAAGTATACTGTGATAAAATATGCTTCTTTAAGTTTGCTTTGAATGAAAACAAGGAGGCACACTGTTTCAACTCCTCAGGAAGAGTGTTCCATGTATCCGGTAGCTATCGGATCGATGTTATCTCTCAAGGGAACAAAAGTAACTTCATGTTCGCAAGGTGGTGGAAAACCCTGGTCCTCCATGAAAAGATCCATTTCCTATATAATTCTTGGGCAGAAATTCAAGTGACAACATGGATATTCAAAACTTTACTTGATAAAGCATATAATGAGAGGCAAAATGGCGACCATTTACGTCTGATACGAAGTGGAATCTTCTGTATGTAACATGGTTTCTAATGATTTTTCATTATTCCTTAGTTCTTACAATCCACTGGCCCTTAAAGCTAGAGGCCTGTTTGCTAATAATGTCATTTCTATGATCTGAATCACACCAGGTGAGATATATCATAAGTCAGACAGACAAGGGAGCGTGGCGTCGTCCAGTTAAGAATAAATTGAAATGCATCGTACCTGCATGGTGGTTATCACTGGCGGCATGTTATCCACGCATATTGAAAACATAAACAAAAAGGAACAGGAAGGTGTAAACCCCTTATTTCGCAGATTGCACTGGCCGAGGCAATTTCAGAGTTCGAACTGTCTTGGAAGTTGACTAAGTTACATTCTTATACAGATGTATAGAAGGATAAAATATAGGTAGATGTTTGCCACACTTTTTCCGTTTCTTCTCCCTCACTGCTATTCTAACATCGTTATTTAATTTTATCATGATAACGCGCGATCAGAGTGGCAAAAGATCGCAAAGTTTAAGATCGCGAAGTCTTCACGATCTTTTGTTGTCCGGTCACCATGGCAAGAGATCGAGAAGTTTGGCGGGGACAGCATTATAAAATGAAATATACCTAGCTGTAGTGGGAAGTTTAGAGGAAAGTTTGCAGTCACACGCACTTGAAAAACTTCAAGATCTTATAAATTGCGATCTTAAACTTTCCGATAATTTGCCAATTTGGCCACGCCTTTTGAGATCTTGGAGATCGCGATTTTAAACTTCTTGATCTTTTGCCAGTGTGTGATCGCGCCTATTCTATAACTTTCCAATTGATCCTTCTCCAGTCTTAATATATATATATATATATATATAAAACGGACTTACAACATAATTTGGTTTATTCATTGGGGCATCAGTAATGTTTGTTGTGACATTAAAGGTATTTTTCGTCAATTTGCAAGGAAAAAAAAACACGCTTCAAGAGAAAATAGAATAAAACCACCTATCCCATTTCAATCTATATAGACGAATGTTTGCTATATATATATAAAATCATATGTAATCATATATTCAAATCTTTATACTGTATATGAATATATATATATATATATATATATATATATATATGATTATCATGCTCTGGTTAATTGGGAACAATACAATAATGGATGTTGCATATGAACAAAATGGCATTGATCGATGACATTCCTCCATCCCATAAAAAGTTGGGTCATGATCCGCGTAGAGAGAGTTTTCATCAATTCGTTTTGCGATTATCAATATACTAAAATCTTTTTCATGGAATTGACAATTATATGGCAATATTGCAGCTATTTTGTATGTATTATGCAAATTAGATGTTAAAGTGCATTTGCTTGTAAAAGACATTTTTTTTCCCCTAGCGCAATCAATTTTGGTTAAGAATCGGGTTCCTAACTTGAATTCTTTAAAAAAAAAAGACCTTTTAAGAGGCTGAATGAACTGCATGCACACAAACCTCATGAAGCCTAAATATAATTTGCATACCAATCAAAATATTTGCATTTATTTTGATACCACTGAGACGGGATTCTGGTTTTTATCTAACCCTCAAACCCTTAAAGTCTACATATCTAGTGTTTTTAACTTCCCTCTCATGAAAAAAAAAAAATCTTCCAGTGTTACTATATTATTATTTGCATATTTCAGTACTCATTTGCATAATTATGAAAGAAATATACTATTTACCACCTGAGAAACGTTTATCCCTCAAGTTGGTAATACCAGTGTAAGTACATAGATTTCAAATCACTTCTCCAGCTCGTTTACAAAAAAAAAAAAAAAAAAAAAATCTAGAAAATGCATGTCTGAAACGGTAAGCACTATTTGGGCACCCGTCTTCATCATGAATATTCATCATCTACATGTATCCGTAATACCGTGGAAATGCATGATTTTTACATTTCCCGGCAGCGTTTTTACATTTCCCGACAAAACCGAACATTTTTCCCTCTCCCGGCGAGACGTTTTAACATTCCCCGTTGATGCAATTTTTCGAGATTTTTATATTTCCCGGCAATACGTTTTTACATTCTATGGCACGTATCCAGCGTTCTGCCATTTACTAGTACAGTATCTTACTGCCTGATGATATTCATGATGAAGCGGGACGGGTGCCCAAATAGTGCTTACCGTCTGAAACTCACAATTTCTGTCGCTTGGCAGCCATTTTGTTTATGCAAATTAGATGGTCAAGATCCATGAATTTTGCTTGGGAACCGGAGTTTTCCTAACCCTCAAAACCTTAAAGTCTACATATTTAGTGTTTAACTTGCCTCTCAAGAAAAAAATTTTAACGATTACTCTTCCAGTGTTAATATATATTTGTCTGCATATTTCAGTACTAATTTGCATAATTATGAATAAAATATACGGTCTACCACCTGAGAAACGTTTATCCCTTAAATTGGTAATTCTATTCTCTGTACAAAAATTTCAAATCACTTTTTTCCAGCTCGTTTGCAAGAAAAATTATAGAAAATGCGTGTCTGAAACTGATAATGTCTGTGGCTTGGCAGCCATTTTGTTTATGCAAATTAGATGGTCAAGATCGGTGAATTTCGCTTGGGTACCGGATTTTTCCTAACCCTCAAAACCTTAAAGTCTGCATACTTAGTATTTAATTTGCCTCTCAAAAAAAAATGTCAAAATTACTCTTCCAGTGTTAATGTATATATATATATATATATATATATATATTTATCTGCATTTTTCCGTCTTAATTTGCATACTTATGAATAAAATATACTATTTACCACCCGAGAAACGTTTATCCCTTAAATTGATAATTCTATTCTCTGAACAAACATTTCAAATCACTTTTTTTCCAGCTCTTTTGCAAAGAATTTCTTGAAAATGCGTGTCTGAAACTGATCATTTCTGTGGCTTGGCAGCCATTTTGTTTATGCAAATTAGATGGTCAAGATCGGTGAATTTCGCTTGGGAACCGGATTTTTCGGATTCAGCATACTCAAATTAGGTAAAAGAGACCGGTTCAAAACTTTTACTCAAAAATGCCTCTAACACCATTTTAGAGAGCCCTTTTTCAGAAATCCCACTAGACTATAATGTCGAGCCCTTTATTATGCGTGTGTTCAATCAGACGAGTTCACGAGACCTTTATCAACATTTTGTCTGTTTACTTTTGCATTAGCTGTTTACCTAAGGCTCATGGTTCACTTTGTCTGTAACCATAATTACCTCCGCCATGGGAGGAGGTTATGTTTTCGTTACCTTTGGTTTGTTCGTTAGTTAGTTCGTTAGTTACCTCCGCCAAGGGAGGAGGTTATGTTTTCGTCACCGTTGGTTTGTTCGTTAGTTCGTTATTGGCCGAGGTCTGCGCTCTCAGAGTGCTTTTCTAGTTAGTTAGTTAGTTTGTCTGTGTGCAAAATAACTCAAAAAGTAGTGAACGGATTGGGATGAAACTTGCAGGAAAGGTTGAGAATGACACAAGTACCAAACGATTAACTTTTGGCAGTGATCCGAGAATTTTGGGGGAATTTATGAAGGATTTTTGACATTTTGGCAGGTAGGGTCAATGAACTTGGGAGTTCAGGCTGCGCATATTTGAGGTTTGCCTGCGCGCACTGTCTGCTGCTGGGGTGAGGCGCGCCGTGCAGCTGAGGGTTTATGACGTAACAAAGGCTAGCAATGCAGTACGTACGGGTGGAAATTACTGATATCTCTACGGAAGAACAAGATCAGTGGTAATAATATAAAAATGATTTGCATGCTTGGCGGAGGTCTGCGCTCTCAGAGCGCTTCTCTAGTTTGATTAGTGATCTGTAAATAGAACCATACAGCGTACATTCAATGTTTACTTTTCATTTCTCGTTCCCTCTCTTGGCACGTACATGATCAGCAATACAGCTCTTCCGCAGTAATGGACATGCAACCCATCAAGTAATGACGTCACAGATCCAGAATCCCTGATACCAAAGATTTCCAATGTGCGCTTCAGAGCGCTTCTCTAGTTTGATTAGTGATCTGTAAATAGAACCATACAGCGTACATTCAATGTTTACTTTTCATTTCTCGTTCCCTCTCTTGGCACGTACATGATCAGCAATACAGCTCTTCCGCAGTAATGGACATGCAACCCATCAAGTAATGACGTCACAGATCCAGACTGCTTCATATCCCTCCGCCAAGATACCAAAGATTTCCAATGTTTGTAAAGCCCTCGTTGCAGAGGGAGGAGAGAATGTGAAACCGAACTGTGCAGGTAGACCCATTGTCTGGGATAACATTTCAATCCGTACGAAAGTATACATAATGTTAAATCCATGCTTGCAACTCATTCACTGATACAATAAATCATGTATGTACTTCACTGAGGAATCCCTTAAATCTAACACTTTTTATATTCATCGTCGTTTTAATCCCATATATATAAACGTACATACACACACAAATACATTCATACACACAGGCACGCACACACATAATGGAAATAATGCATATACATACGTGTAATATATATATATATATATATATATATATATGAAGAGCTTGCAACCAAAAGGTGCTAACTCCATTGAAAAATGATGGATTTAGCGCCTTTTGGAAGGAAGCTCTTCATATAATGAAGGGTTTGTTTTCAAAAACCGATAAGTCCATTTTTGAAGATTTTGAAGTATGATCTCTTTTATAAAGTACAAAATAATACCTTTTAAATGATATATTGGTCACTACATAAAAAGGTATATTTTTAAAGTTATGGTCAAAAGAAGCAAAAATTTTCTTATTATTCTCTTTATTTTTCTTGACCTTTAATCGCAAATATCTCCATTTGGCAAATATGGACTTATCGGTTTTTGCAAACAAACTCTTCATATATATATATATATATATATATATATATATTCATAACTGTAACTATAAAGTCCTACATGACTATGAGGTAGACCCCTCCTCCCGAGCCCCGTCTTCACCTTACAACGAAAACAAAGTATGTTATCAATGCAATCAAGCTGAGTTATGTGATTTTTATTTCAAATTAATGTTATAATATGACACTACAGCCTGTTGTTTCTTTTCCCTTTCTAAAACTTTGAAAATGTGTAAGTAATTCTTGTCAGGACCCGATTTCAACGAAAATACTCATGTTGCGTACATGCTTGCTTGTAGTCTAATCAAGAAAATCAAGAAAGATCGGATTGTAGTTTTCACTATAGTTTGTCCCTCGGTGCAGAATCGTTTGTAATTAGTCATAAGCGATTAAACTCCACGCCAATACAAAAGAACAATTTGATTTCCTAGTAACGTGAATGAAGACTTTCGAAATAAGCTTGCTAGCACAATTTATCAAGAGAGGTTTACCATGAACTCACAAAGCCTAAATAACTTGGGCAGCGGAAATGGCAAAGGGGCTAAACCGAATTACACGTTTCTTTAGCGAACACGTCAAGTCAGTGTAACCGGATATAATTCATTCAAAAAATTGCTCTTTCTTCTTCTTCTTCTCGATGAGATTGATTTTCGCAATGTTGTCAGACACTCCATGGTGACACTGCTTTGTAATGCAGTCCATCGTTTAACCCTAATCCCACCGGGTTTTTTGAGGGACTTGAAACCACTGGGGGGGGGGGGGGAGAGGGGGCCTTTTTGGCCAACCCCCCCTTCAGATCTCGGTCGTGGATCGCGCGATCCTCGCGAAAATTTGCACTATGGTAGAGGCTAATGTAATCTACAAGACTGTTTAGTTAGATTTTTCAAATTTTAATCTATGTATTTTATATTAATTAGTTAATGCTAATTTCTGCAAAACTTATATTTTTTGGCCTATAAATCTAAGAATAAAGCTCCAAGACTTCTAACTTTTGGTGAACATATTCTTTTCAATATCTTCAAGAATAATATTGAAGCAAAAATTCGGCATCATGATTATTTCTTATGTATTTTATTGTTTATTGAATTTCTTATGTACTTCTGTTTTTCACTTTTTGTTTTTGTTTTTTTCGTCAAAATTTGTCGCAGAAACTTTTTAAAGCATAATCAGGCTAAAATAAATCATTATCAGCCATATATTTTTATATGAATTAATTGCAAAAACACGATTTACATTGGATTTGTACACAAAATCATGTTTTTGAGCAATTTTGGGGTCGACGAACTTTTTTCAAAGGGGTGTGACTTCAAAACGGTATGCCCGGGAGCAACAAATTTGGTCTCAAAAGTTGCGCGATACTTGAAAGAAAAAAGTCATAAAATGTCGCGGCGAGAGCATCACGCGTTGCGGAATAATCACGCGAAACGTCGAGGGGGGGGGGTGCCCCCCCCCCGCCCTCCCGTGGGAATAGGGTTAAATAGTTTTACATTCTTATAGTTGGATAAAAAAGTTAACTTTTTTACACAGCTGTACTCAACAAATTCCTGTTAGAACGTGAACTATCGCACACAACGTTTGTCTTGCTTGTGCCTTTGCTGCCCCATTATCTGGAATGTTCCATGCCCATCAATCATAAATGCTCCAACTCTAGAACGTTCTGCACATCGGCTTAAATTGCGCTACAATAATCCAAATCAGCCACTTTAACTGCTATCTTTTCTGGCTTTGAATCTAAACGCACATGTCGACACAGGTCAGCGTATTACGCGAATTTAAAATCTAAGTATTCTTTTCATCATTGTCCGGCTATCTATGTAACCATGAATGTGAAAACTCGATTCAGATTTATCTCTGGATTCTGTTGCGATGCAGGGCAAGTCTTCACATCCCTCAGGTGCGTGAAGGAGAGTCTTAGTACTGACATTTCGGTCGTTTGTCCAGATAGGCCTTAACGCTGGGAATTTCTGAGACGCGCTGTTTCAGCTCCACGAGTTTGGGATATTTAGAGAAGAGGTCTTCGCCAAGATGGTCCACACCAACGTCGACGAGGTTGAAGACGGTCACATCAGCGAAGGATGCCTGCAGATAAGAGGACAAAGTAAAATCGAAAATGAGAAAGGGAAATCAGCTGAATCTGTTGACAGATAAATTTCTTATCGAGCGCGGAACCCAGCTTTACAAGGTCAGTATTGATTCGTTATCATTATAATTTTTCAGTACGGTTTTAAATGGTAGTGATAATCAAAATGGAAATAATAATGCCAAAAGTGGGCATTCTTGCCTCTAAGTTACAGTAACGCAACTTACTATCGTTTTCAATTTTAGTCATTGGATAAGACATGCGATACACAAAACCATTCCTCGAACGTTACTTTGTAAAAGTAATTCAAATCTTCTTTTTTTTTTTTTTTAATCAGGGATGTTCTCTTCTTTGCCGCAACACACTCTTTTAAAAACATGTATTGCTGCTTGGTTGTATTAATGCCAAAGAGATCTTACCATGTATGGTTGTCAGTCTATAATTGCAGTGCAAAATGCTCATTTTACACCACTTTATACGTCTTTCATTACAACCAAGTTTTACTCAGACGATGATATAAGATCACTTGACACACGAATTATTTACCTTGTCTCCAACGAAGTAGGCGGAAGAACTCTGGCCCAACAACTTCTCCAGGAACGCGAGGAGCCGTGGAGCGGACTCTTCCATGAATTTCTTCTTCGCTTCAGCCTGGGGATGATGGAGAGGAGAAAACGAGACGTTCTACATCATTTCAAGGTATTCAGCACTTTCTAGGGTTATGTAAACCATTTTGCTTAATATCTCCTAGTCTTACCCGATTCTTTTCTGCGTTACGCTTGATGAAAGTTGAGACAATTCGCACAATTCTTGTAAAAAAAAAGCTTTGAATGTTTGTATTAATATACCGTGTTGCAATTTCCTAATCGAACGTTATGATAATTTGCTGTGTTACAACAGTATCAAGAAATCGAGAAGAATTGAAGAGTTGAAGGGAGCGAATAGTTTTGGTAGAGACCTAACTTCAGGTTTCTAATATCTTTTGGTGAGATAATGAGAAACCTTTCACGAAATATGAAAGAGCATGTAATTCCGAGAGGGATTCAACGTTTATTTGATGAAAATCGGTTTTAAAATGCCTGAGATATTAAAAAAAAAAGAGCATTCCTAATAAAAAGCGGGACCCACCTTTTGTTAGGATCGCTTTGTTTTTCTTTGTTTTTGGATGTCTCAGCAATTCCAGTACCGATTTTCATCTAATAAACCTTGAATTCCTCTTAAAATGGTATGCTCTGTAATATTTTATAAGTGGTTTCTTGATATCTCACAAAAAGTTAAAAGCCCATTTCTCATCTCCACAAATACTATACAATCCCTTTAATGGAGAATACAATTTGCCTTTGCATAACTATACATACGGAACAACTCGAAGAAACGCAGTTTTCAAGAACAAAATAAAACACAACACCCAAATCGCAACTGATTGACAAATTGCCCTACATCGACGTAAATAAGCACTGAATTGATCAGTTTTTTTAGTAGTAGCCATGATAAAAAAATCATGGGCGTACATACTCGAACAGGATTCGAACCTACGACCTCCGGAGATCAGAAGGTTGTAGGTTAGAATCCTACTCGAGTATGTATATTTCATATATGAAAATTAAGTGTGTGAATTTCTTGACATTTAGTGTATAACCTTGACAGATTATAGTGATACCTTTTTGGCTGGATCACTCTCGTAATAGATGAACTTTGACATTCCTTCCGTGAAGTCGTCGTAGGTCTCGACCACGAGGTCCATGAAAGTTGCCTCCTTGTTGTTGCTGCCATAGAAACCTACAACATGATCAATCATAAAACAACGTCGTTCACGTCGGGCTTCAAAGTGACACTAGCAGGGTCGTGGTTTCGTCGAAAGACATTCATGACCCTCTGTGCACAGTCAGGTGCATTATTGAAACATGGATGGACTCCAGCCATCGAAGAGTCCAGTCAATTTTAATACAACTCAAGTGACTTTGCATTCTTTAAATCTACATGTATTGCGTTAGATGCCTTCATATTTTGATAAATCGCTTCATCTGTATCGAATACAGTAGAATGAAATAGCCGCCAACATTCTGGAACGTGTGTGTGTGGGGGGGGGGGGGGGGGGACGTAAATCTGTAAATAGTGAACCTTTGAAGGAGTGAAGGGACCGAGGTTCCAGACAATGAAACCAAAGGGAGATTCGCACAAGTGACACAGACAAACAGGTAATACAGACTGACAAGGAAACAGAAACAGACACGAATTAAACGGGGTCATCCCACAAGACCGACACCCATGAGTGATACATCCCACGAGTCCTACAGCCCATGAGTTCGACACTAGGCAAATAAAGCCCATGAGACCGACACTAGGTAAAAACAGCCCACGAGTTAGACAGATACAACACTGGGTTTAATGTGTCGGTCTCGTGGACCTTGTTGTGTCGAACTCATGGGTTGTATGACTCGTGGGCTGTATGATTCGTGGGCTGTATGACTCGTGGGTGTCGGTCTCGTGACGTGCACTCGAATTAAACACCTCAGAGGTTTATCTCACCAAATTCTCGGGCGAGGTAGCGCTGAATAGCCCGGCTCTGCGGCAGGATTGGTCGGCCCTCAATTTCCAGAATGGGCAACTGGCCTAGCGGGGCTTCTGTCGGCGTTTAGATTGAGAGACAAAAACTGATGATCGTATTAATCAACCTTGATGATTTTTGCCCAATCTCTAAAAAAAAGGACATCTCAACGCTCACAGGAGGACTACCTAACCAAGAAATATATACCAATAATTAGTATATAAATATTCATATAACAGTATAACATATACAGATCTATTAAGAACAATAATCCTATCAAGTAATGCATTTCTGCTTGACAAATCTACACGTAAAACGTAGAAAAAGAATTTTATGTAGAAGCATGTAAATTGAACAGATTAATGTCAGGTCTAGAGAGGAATATTTATGGAATTAAAAAAAATGGTGAAACTGTCTCTACTTTTTTATTCTAAATCTAAAGTGAACATCACGTGAAAATATTATATTCATAGATACATTTTATTTTGATTTTCATGTAATAAGCCAGTTCGGGGTTCCACTTTGAACATTGTATGTAAAAAAAAAAAAGTCATCTATACCAGCAGAGCGTGTTGGCTTTTAACTTTCACTGATTACTACATATATATATATATACTACTCAAAAAAAGTTAAGGACCACTTTTTAAAACGTACACATTTGTACACATTTGTACCACTTCACAATGGGCCCACTTTTCAGGATATGCAATAATGCGAGAGACATCATGCAACAACTGAAACCACCCATGTGTGAAATTGTTACAGGGTGTTTGAGGAGATTCAAGACAGCCATATTCGGGTATTTCTAGAAATACAACACCCGGTTTGAAAATTGTATACACACATTAAAAAGTGGTCCTTAACTTTTTTTGAGTAGTGTATATATATATATATATATATATATATATATATATGCATCTCAAGTAATCCTTATAGGTGGTGCTTGGCAGCACATCCACCTGACAGCAAAAGCGGTATTTGACAATATCAATAAAAAGAAAATTGTTAATGAAATGGCTGCTTTCCAAAGTGCTAATTGATGGATCATTCTGGTCACCTGGTAAACGCAAATTCATTCTTTGTTTGTACATGACTGATGAATTCCATAAATTGCCTTCTGTAACTTGAAAACTTTAGAGGAATGCTTAATAAACTGAGAAAGAAGAAAGGTCATTTTTACCCATGTACACATGGGCTAACCTTGAACTGGCATATTATGCGTATGTCATACCAGCATGTTTGGAAATTATCGTGTTCGTTTGTCAATCTCGTAAACAAAATCATTGATATACGACGTCAAAAATGCGAAGAAAGATGAAATATAATCAGTTGATAATGGGGGAAATATCAAGATGCGGGTAGGGAATCAAGACAACACAGTAACACAAAAAGTAAGAACATTCACTTGATAACTCAGCATTAGGAGAAGCATTACAAATCCTGTTGCAGAAGGAGCATGCCATTCCTATATGGTTTCTGTTTTGGCCCCCTTTTTCGGTGGGTTGGGAGAGTTTATTTTGTGGGTTTACCCACGAATACCATGTAAGTTCTGATGGTTTAGCTGCGCGGGTCCAAAGCTTGGTTGGATCCTTTAATAGTTTTACAGATCGATGTAGAGGTTATTTCACAGTGGGTTATGTTTTCCTTTTTTGCAGCTAATGAAAAGAGATTCGCTTAATATTATTGTTGCTCTCCCCCCCCCCAAAAAAAAAAAATACTGATGGGATACAATATTTATGAAAACCAATGGCACCGACGAAGTAAATACATGTACCCTAGAGCAGAGTGTATCCAGCAACAATATTAATTTTTAGCATTATGATTTGTTTGAAATAGCTGCTGAGGAAGACATGAATGTTTTTTTTTTTCCGAACCGCGGACCTCCGATTGATAGTCCGTTGTCTTATCCACTGCGCCACAATAGAAAGAGCAGAGTATCTCATTGAACGTTTTCTTTACGCTTTCACAGGATATTACATAACCACAAACATTCACGTCGGGTTCATAATCTAATAAAGCTAAAACTAGATGGATTTATGAAGGATTTTGAATAACACGGTGGTCATGAACATATTCTTGATGGAGATTTCGTTAAATTAATGTTATGTTATGTATTTTATGTTGTTCTACAACCCCATCCCAGTCCTCAATATGAAATATCAACTGCTCATCGTCTGATCATGGGACACGTACTCTTTTTCTCTTCCGAGGTGGCAAACGTGGTATAGTCGACGCGCACGTCGTCGAACTCGACGCCTTTTAGGGCGAACAAGAGCCGGGCGATTTCCACTCGACCTCGCGCGTCAAAATAAGTCAACTTGTAGGACGGCATCTTTCTCGCGTTTCTTGTCTTTTGATTTTTTTCAAGAAATGGTAGGCGGAAGTGTTGCACAGACGATGAAACCCTGTATTAACGAAAAGAAAGAGGAAAAGGAGGGAATGGAGAAAATGATAGATTTATGATAAATTGATAACATTCAGTGATATATGCGAGGAGGTGCAGACATAAATCGCCATTTTGCTACAAATTATGCACCATCTACATGTGCATAATACAACATGTAGTTCAGTGGAGCTTTGGCAGGCCCATCTCTACTGCACGTAGCAAAAGGTCCACCCTAAATGATTAAATTTCCTGCGAGTATGGTTGGATGCAGTTGGATGCGAGCATGTTTCATGACTGGCGTGTAGTCTTTTTGTTACTAGTATTACTTTTCCCTTTATCATATCCCTACAAACGATGATTAACACCCTCCATGTAACACACTTAGTATAGAAAAGAATGAGCAAAGATCAATCCTTAGTAACCTAGAACATAGCAAAGTTTTTTTTTTTTTCCACAAAAACAAAAGCAGCACCGCCACTTACCAGAATGGACGAACACCGCAGGGAGCGCAAAGACTGTGAAACCAGTCGTCCGTCAGCTATAGTCAACGCCCTACCAGTACTAGCACAGCCTGCTCACATGGATCATGAAGGCACGGATCTTTTATGTGAGTGCAATACGACCTTGGACAAACTGTTCGGTGCACCGCAAAGCATGACACAGTCTGTTTTTTTTCCCACTCCGCTCTCCATATCTCATTATTCATACACATTCATTACGATCTATACGCAGCAAAAGGTGCACCAGACGATGCGCTGCAGGACCTGGAAGAAAAATAGTGTGTGACGCCGCGCGAACAAAGCATGGAAGGTCGGAAGCAGGTGGTGGACGTGCAAAGGTCTCTTCGATCATTGTCAATTGAGAAAAAAAAAATATAGGAACGTCCATGCGAAAATTAACAAAGGAATCTGCTTTGTGTTAATTCTGTGTCTTCTGACAATATTAATACCCAGGTAAATACGTTTCTTTCACACTGATTCCTAACATTTTTGAATCGACAAAGTAGTCGCTGGAGCCTTGCTTGAGTACTAAAGGACAAACTTTATTTTATTTCATCATTTTTGTTTGACAAAGGATATGACTTCAAGGTATGCAAAACGTATCAATAATGCTGATAGGAAGGGGATGGGAAAGGATGTGTCTCGGATATCTGAATATTGCAATGTTGTGATAACGCATTTAAATCATTTCTTATTCATATTTCCCGTATGTAACCTTGACAGATCTTCCTCTCCTAGCACCAACTTATACATAGTTATAGCCCTTTTTACACTTGTGTTTCTTAACCCCCTACTTTCTCTGACCCAGGACTATTGTTAATCCCGTACCAATTTTTTCAGCTTTTTACACTCGTCAATTAATCCCGTACTAAGCTCTTGTCCCGGGCTAAAGAGAAAACTGACCTTTTTACACTCGTATTTCTTAGTCCCATACTTTCCAAACCACATGAATATTCATAATTACGCTGTGCACTGTACACGTATACGCACGCACCGGAAGCACTTGATTACCTCGTTTCTGATTGGTCAGTGGGGTTCGGGCTTCGTCTCCGTCGCTTAACCCCGGACTATTTCTTCGTTCTGTTAACACTCGCTTGCTTGGCACCGCAATTGCTGTGCTAACCCTGCTTTTTGTGCAGAGCCAGATAGTACGGGATTAAGGGTGGGGCTAGCCCACTTTGGCAAAAACAAAACAGAAAGTGGGCTAAGGAAAGTCCGGTACCAAAGGTGGGACTAAGGCTCCTCCTTAGCCCCATCGTTGGTACGGGACTAAGCAAAAATTTGCAAGTGTAAAAATCGCTATAGAGTGCATTCCGATGCATTCAGGATAATTCAACTTCCTTGGAATGTAACAGGTAAGGCAACTGCTAAAGAAAATGTCAGGATGAAGCATGCATACATGTTATTATGAATGCATTATTTTGTGGTTAAAAAATCGTTTATGTCGACCCCATCATCCATAATCAGTTACAAAGAAAACATTCCTTTATTACGTGTTATGTGCTTGATATTTTAAACGTGGTTTCAAAGCTATTTAAAAAAGAAATCATCGGTATAAACACTTCAGGTACTGTTTTAATAGGACTGCTGTTGTGTCAAATGTCTAATAGTGTCTGTGCCATAATGTGCTATGTTATATAGTTTATATCTTTGCATTCTAAAATCATATAGTAAGTACTGTTTATAGTATCAGCATCATTATGTCAGTGAGCAAATGTACAATGGTACACAGAGAAGGATTTGATATGAATATATTTTATCGGTGTAACAAATTGGTGCTGTCGTTGATTTGTTCCCAGTGTTCCACGTCTTACATCGGGCTTGGCTTTTAGTGGAACACTGAAAAACAAATTGACAACATATACCGCTTTGAATCATGTTCTTTTTCTTTTTTGATAATCGAAATAAACAATTGAATTGAATTGAATTGAATTGAATAATTATTTTATACATTATAAAAAAATAATATGATACCCATTAATTTATTGAATTCATTATACCATCATCACATTCATGATCTATACACAAATGTCTGAACATTATGTAATCGTACATTATACGATACTGGTGCGTCGATTCAAAAATTTACCCCTTAAAATTAAAACAGTTTCTCCCTCTTTGTTTGATATCATTATCCTCTGCCTGCTGTGATTAAAGTCATGGATAGAAAATTGATAAACCCTTCTGATCAGATGATCATCTCCTTGTCGTATCTGATTTCTTGTCAATCTTAAAGGAATGATGCAGCTTCGGTTGAGAATGGGTTTGAGGTTTCCAACCTTTCTTAATGATGATTTTTTTTTTTTGGTTAGATAATGAAAAACTTTATGAAATATGAGAGAGCATTAATTTTAAGGCGAATTCAAATTTCATTTGATAAAAATGGGTTTTTGAATGGCTGGGATATCCAAAACAAAGCAATCCAAATATAAGGTGGGACTCATCTTTTATTAGAATCGTTTTGATTTAATTTGTTTTTGGATATCTCAGCCATTTTAAAACCAATTTTCATCAAATAAACTTTGAAATCCTACTAGAATTGAAGGCTTCTTAACACTTCATTCAGCGGTTTTGAAATATCTCACAAAAAGCTAAAAGCCCTATTTTCACCTCACCCAATACCATATCATCCCTTTAACCCTGTGTTCTGTGACAGAATAAATCCTTATTCCCCATCACTAACATTTTGTCTTTTGGAACATTTATTGTTTGCACAAGCTTCTGGTTTAATTTTGTCTCTGTAGCTATATGTTCTAGTCGCAACGTTTATCTAACCTGTGCCTTTGCTTTAACATTAGCGGGAATAGCCCTTGCCTATCAATTATAGATGCTCCAACTCTAGAACGTTCTGCACATCGGCTTAAATTGCGTTACAATAATCCAAATCAGCCACTTTTACTGTTATCTTTTCTCGCTCTGACTCTAAATACACATGTAGACACAAGTCAGTGTATTACGCGAATTTAAAATCTAAGTATCCTTTTCATCATTGTCCGGCTATCTATGTGACCATGATGTGAAAATTCGACATGGATTTATCTCTGCATACATTCTGCTGCAATGCAGGGCAAGCCATCACAACCCTCAGGTGCGTAAAGGAGAGTGTTCCTCATAGTACAGACATGTGGGTCATTTGTCCAGGTAGGCCCTGACGGTGGGAATTTTTGAGACGCGCTGTTTTCCATTTTCTTGAAAACCCCATAACGGATATTCAATTCAGTTCAATTCAATTCAGTTCACTGATAATCATAAAAAGAGAATATGTATCCAAAATACAGTGTAAAATGTGTTGGGGTGTTCACAGAGAGGCTTGATGCAAATGTGATCCTCTTTGTAGAATTAAATACACATGAAATTATACAAATTAATACAGATTCAGAAACGAATTCAGGCAATCAAAGATATCGAAAAGAAAATCGAATGTGATTATTTTTTTTACGTTGAAAATGGCTATGAATCAATTTTATATTTCGCTCTTAAACAATAAGAATGTAAAACACTATGGGGATAGTCGTATACACAATATTAGGCAGAGTTCGACATTATTTTTTCTTCGTCACTACATTGTATTGATATTGTGTTATTATATGTATGTAAATGCTTTGCACTGTCGGAAACCGTATAAAATGAAATTAATGCATGAATTAACTTTTTTTTTCTATGCTTGCAGTTCGGGGCACTAAAATCTTTAAATCTGAAATTTGGGGGGTCCGAAAAAAACAAATGTTGTGACCTAAAATAATCTGAAACATAGCAATCCATTTGAATCTTAGTTGCCTAATCGGGCTACCAAACGATAAAGTTGGGGGCCCGACACCAATTTTCAGTGACCCCGCGCGGACCACCGATAATGTCGAGCCCTTTATTATGTATGTATTCAATCAGACGAGTTCACGAGACCTTTATTAACATTTTGTCTGTTTACTTTTGCATTAACTGTTTACCTAAGGCTCATGGTTCACTTTGTCTGTTACCATAATTTGATTAGTGATCTGTAAATAGAACCATACAGCGTACATTCAATGTTTACTTTTCATTTCTCGTTCCCTCTCTTGACACGTACATGATCAGCAATACAGCTCTTCCGCAGTAATGGACATGTAACCCATCAAGTAATGACGTCACAGATCCAGACTGCTTCATATCCCTCCGCCAAGATACCAAAGGTTTCCAATGTTTGTAAAGCCCTCGTTGCAGAGGGAGGAGGGAAAGTGAAACCGAACTATATGCAGGTATAGACCCATTGTCTAGGATATCATTCAATCCGTACGAAAGTATACATAATGTTAAATTCATGCTTGCAACTCATTCACTGATACATGTACTTCCCTGAGGAATCCCTTAAATCTAACACTTTCATTTCAATTGTCTTTATGATCCCATATATATATATATATATATATGTATATATATATACATATATATATATACATTGTATATATATATATACATATATATGTATATACATACATATATATGTATATTGTGTATATATATATATATACATGTAATTATATATATACGTACAAATGTACACACGCACACATAGAGGCCTATTCATACACACAGACACGCACACGTAATGAAAATAATGTATAAAAATGTAGATACGTATATGATATATATATATATATATATATATATATATATAATATATATGAATATGCATATACATACATATTTATAGAAAGTCCTACATGAATATAGGGCAGACCCCTCCTCCCGAGCCCCGTCTTCACCTCACAACGAAAATAAAGTATAGCATCATTGCAATCAAGCTGAGTTATGTGATTTTTATTCTAAATCAAGGTTATAATATGACGCTACAGCCTGTTGTTTCTTTTCCCTTTCTAAAACTTTGAAAAAGGTGTAAATGATTCTTGTCAGGACCTGGTTTCAACGAAAACACTCATGTTGTGTACATTCCTGCTTGTAGTCTAATCAAGAAAGTCAACTTAAAGTCGGATTGAAATTTTCACTTTAGTTTGTCCTTTAGTGTCGAATCGTTTGTAATTACTGGTAAGAGATTAGACTGCACGCCAACTCAATAGAATGATTTGATTTCCTACTAACGTGAATACAGACTTTCGAAAGAAGCTTGTTAGCACATTTTAACAACAGAGGTTTACCACGAACTCACAAATCCTATAAATAATTTGAACCGAAGAAAATAGGGGATGAGCTGAGCGGCTTTTCCCGTTTCATGAGTGAACACGTCAATTTAGTTCAACCGGATATAATTCATGAAAATTTGCTCTTTACTCTTCCTCTCGATGAGAGCTATTTTAACAATGGTGTTCACTCTTCATGATTGCACTGATATGATTAGAAAAAATGTTAACTCTCTAAGACAGCTGTACTCAACAAATTCTACAGATACGCAAACCAACACTCACAACGTTGATCTTGCCTGTGCCTGTGCCCCATTATCTGGAATAGTCCATGCCTATCAATCATAAATGCTCTCACTCTAGAACGTTCTGCACATCGGCTTGAATTGCGTTACAATAATCCAAATCAGCCACTTTGATTATTATCTTTTCTCGGTTTGAATCTAAATGCATATGTCGACACAGGTCAGTGTATAACGCGAATTTAAAATTTTGTGTATCTAATACACAAAAGTATCCTTTTCATCATTGTCCGGCTATCTATGTGACCATGAATGTGAAAACTCGATTTGGTTTTATCTCTTGATTCTGCTGCGATGCAGGGCAAGCCATCACATCCCTCAGGTGCGTGAAGGAGAGTCTTAGTACAGAGTTTTGGGTCGTTTGGCCAGATAGGCTTTTACACTGGGTATTTGTGAGACGCGCTGTTTCAGCTCCACGAGTTTGGGATATTTAGAGAAGAGGTCTTCGCCAAGGTGGTCCACACCAACGTCGACAAGGTTGAAGACTGTCACATCAGCGTAGGATGGCTGCAGATAAGAGGACAAAGTAATATCGAAAATGAGAAAGGGAAATCAGCTGAATCTGTTGACAGACAAATACCTTATCAAGCGCGGAACACAGCTTTATATATCAAAGGTCAGTATTGATTCGTTACCATTATAGTTTTGCAGTTAGGTTTTAAGTGGTAGTGATAATCAAAATGGGAATAATAATACCAAAAGTGGACATTCTTGCCTTTGAGTTACAGAAACGGAACTTACTAACGTTTTCAATTCTAGTCATTGGACAAGTATTAGATACACAAAACCCTTCCTCGAACCTTACTTTGTAAAAGTAATTCAAATCTTCTTTTGTTTAAAATAAAAAAATCAAGGATATTCGCTTCTTTGCCGCAACACACCAATTTAAAAACATGTATTGCAGCTTGCATGGTTGCATTAATACCAAAGATATCTGGCCCTGTATAGTCAGATAGTTATCAGTCTGTAACAGCATTGCAAAATGCTCATTTTACACCATGTTAAACGCCTCTCATTACAACCAAGTTTTACTCAGACGATGATCAAAGATCGCTTAACACATCATGTAAACGACACCCACGAGTCATACAGCCCACGAGTCTTACAGCTCACAAGTCATACAGCCCATGGGTTATACAGCTCGCGAGTCATACAGCCCATTAGTTCGATACTAAGCTAACAAGGCCCACGAGACCGACACATTAAGCCCCAGTGTTGTATTTGTCGAACTCATGGGCTGTTTTTACCTGGTGTCGAACTCACGGGCTTTGTTTGCCTATAGTGTCGAACTCATGGGCTGTATGACTCGTGAGCTGAATGACTCATGGACCTGTCTTCAATGTCGAACTCGTGTGCTGTATGACTCGTGGGTGTCGGTCTAGTGGGATGACCCCATGCATGTAATCATCCTCCCAAGTCCCATGTGACTTGACTAAAATCTAAATGTCAGACGATGGAGTTCCCTCTTTCCAACATTAGACTGGTCAAAGGTCCTAAACCTTATTAGGGTCGTTGGTTGTTGATTTACAAACACGGCAAAGGAGGAGCTATCAATGTGTAACATGTTGTTGAGCAAAAATTAAGAGTCCTTTTTTTTTCTCCCCTCCAGGCCGTGGTACTATTTTTTATGATAATATTTATGGAAATAGATAAGTTCTGCCAAAGCAGATCAATTTCTTTGTGAGTAATCGTGTCATCGGTTGTTACTTTGATTAATGTGAAAAGTGAAATGTTTCTGTTTCTAAGGTTGTGATAATTGCATGCTTGAGTGTAGGGTGCAACTTGTCCAGACGACAGACGTGGTGGGGGGGGGGGGGGGGGGGGGGGGGGGTCAAAACAATATTTTGACGTCTATCTTAAGGTCGTGTATGGATGAATTATTAGCCATTACCCTTAAGTTTATTTGGTTGATATTAAAATGTCCCATATGCACCAGTTTGTCGTTTGTCAGGCGCATTTTGGAGGTTCGATCGCACTGAGAAATAACTTCAAGACGTATTTTAACTTCAAAACGGATTTTCTCTCGTCCATGTTGTCCTAAGACACTCGCAGAGTAGATTTAATTTTATTCATAATACTTCTGCATCTATTTCTCTAATTATTTCCGTGTCCTTTTCACGCATCCCATTATATCTTCGATATGCATCTGTCGAGGATCGCTGGATCATTCTGTTTTGCCTTTCTGTCCGTTGTATTGTCTTCCTATTATGTTAGTCTTGTCTCTCAGTCTCCCAGTCTCGCTTAATGTTTATTCGCGTTTGTATGTGTGTCTGTTTGTTACTTTGTCTTCTTAGTGGGCTTCCAGACTTTTTTCAGACTTTTTTTTTCCAGCCTTTTATCCTTTGTGCATCACTTTACTTTTCTATTTGACATTCTACTTCTTTGTTTTGATTATGCAACCTTATTCTCTGTTAACAAAGAAAGTGCTTTGTCTATCTTCTTTTCGAAAAATAAAATACAATTTGAACTGAATTGAATTGAAGACCTCATTGTCAGTGAAAAACATGGGAAACAGATGATCGTTACTGCTTCATTTCCGTGGTGTCGAATTTTCAACGCAAAGGGATGATGTTCAACATTGGTGGCATTTTGAAATTTCGCTTGAAGCTAGCGATGGGTGAAGTTATTTACCTTGTCTCCAACGAAGTAGGCAGAAGAACTCTGGCCTCGTAACTTCTCTAGGAACGTGAGGAGCCGTGGAGCGGTCTCCTCCATGAATTTCTTCTTCGCTTCGGCCTGAGGGTGATGGAGAGGAGAAAACGAGAAGTTCTACAGCATTTAAAGGTATTCAACATTTTCTAGGGTTCCGAGTCTTACCCAATTCTTTTCTGGGTTAAACTTTATGAAAGTTTGATGAAAGTTTGATGCAAATCGCGCAATTCTTGTTAAAAAAAAAGCTTTGAATGTTTGTATCAATTTAGCGTGTTGCAATTTCGTAATGGGACGTTATGATAATTTGTCGTGAATTGAAGAGTTACAGGGAGCGAATAGTTTTGGTTGAGACGTAACTTCAGGTTTCTAATATCTTTTAGTGAGATGATGAGAAATCTTTCATGAAATGTGGAAGAGCATGTCATTCCAAGAGGGATTCAACGTTTATTCGATGAAAATTTGTTTTAAAATGTCTGAGATATTCAATAAAGACCAATCCAAATAAAAATGGGACCCACCTTTTAGTGGCATCGCTTTGTTTTACTTGTTTTTGGATGTCTCATCAATTCCAAAACCGATTTTCATTTAATAAACCTTGAATTCCTCTTAAAAGGGTATGCTCTGTACTATTTTATAAGTGGTTTCTTGGTATTTCACAAAAAAAGTTAAAAGCCCAATTTTCATCTCCACAAATACTGTACAATCCCTTTAATTGAGAATACAATTTGCCTTCGCATAACTATAAATACGTAAAAACTCGAAGAAACGCAGTTTCCAAACAAACAAACAAACAAACAAAAAACCCGAAAACAACGCCCGAATCGTAAGTATTAGGGTGTTTTTCTTTTTTTTTTGTCATGATAACGTGACGCAGCAAGCTTGAGGTTGGAATATGTACCATTAGTGTATACTGATTTTCATAAAGGTCAGATGTTGCTGGTTTTTCTATCTTTTAGGTATAATATTACACTGTCAAATATTACATTGAAAATAAGCGTTACTAAGCATGTCACATCACACGTCAGAATTCAGTGGCATCGGGTCTTTGTTCGAGTTGCAGTCTCAGAGTGCAAGGTATCTTTGGCAATATAATGATTCTTTAATACGAGAGTGATAACAGTAACAGCGATTCTTTTCGTTTAAGATTCTTGACGAAAAGAACCATAGGCCTTTTAACAACACAGACAGTCTGATAAGCCAGTTCACAGCTACTCTAATTTGTGCACACGAGCAGAACAGGTCGATATTATTCAATCATAATTTTATGTGGTTTTTAAATTCACAGAGGTTTGAGCATCCCTGGAGTAATGGTTATTCATGTGATTCTTTTTTTTATATAAACAATCTGCACGTACCTCCACCTGACAGCAAGCCTGTTATTTAGCAAAATCGATAGACAAAGATTGTTCATGTATTCAGTAAAGAGAAATGAAATAGGTGCTTGTTGAACTTTCAACAAGATAGACTATTCTGGCCTCGTGCACCGGGTCTATACGCAAGTTTATCCTTTGTTTCAACGATGAATTTGATACTGTTGCGTCGGCCAAGCTTATGCATAACACCGGTTTGAAAACAAAAGAAGTGCCTAACCCACTGCGAAAAGAAGTCAATATTTCAATACATGTAGTGGGCGCTTGAGCTAACTGTGAACTGGCTGATACTGATAATCCATCAAAATTGATGCACTCAGTCGCATTAAGTCCATAAGCAATCAATAATCAACGGAATATATTTCTGGTGAATGTGTGTGAAGAGAAAAGAATGAAGAAAGAAACAGAAAAATACAGTTTGAGCAAACAAACAAAAAATAATCTATGCACTCTCTCCAATTCGTTCTCGAAGGAAACTATTTCATATATGAAAATTAAGTGTGTGAATTTCTTGACATTTTAGTGTAACCTTGAGAGATCACTGATACCTTTTTCGCTTCATCGCTATCGGAAGCGATGAACTTTGACAGTCCCTCTACGAAGTCGTCGAAGGTCTCGACCACGAGGTCCATGATAGTTGCCTCCTTGTTGTTGCTGCCATAGAAACCTACAACGTGATCAATCATAAAACGGGTGCTGTTCGTTATTCCGAAGGTTCGTTAATCCGAACATTTGTGGTGTTATTCCGTAGGTTCGTTATTCCAAAGTTTCGTTATTCCGAAGGCTCGTTTATCCGAAAATGAAATAGGGTCCATTGTTCCGAAGATTCGTTAATCCGAAAATGAAATAGGGTCCGTAACGAATCTTCGGAATAACGAGCTTTGTTTTATTTTCGGATTAACGAACCTTCGGAATAACGAACCTTATTTCATTTTCGAATTAACGAACCTTCGGAATAACAAACCTTATCACATTTTCGGATTAACGAACCTTCGGAATAACGAACCTTCGGACTAAGCAACCTTCGGAATAACGAACCTTCAGAATAACGGACTGTAACCCATAAAACAACGCTGTTCACGTCGGGCTTCAAAGTGACACTAGCCAGTTCTTGCTTTCGTCAACAGACATTCATGACCCCCTGTGCACAGTCAGGTGCATTATTTGAACATGTATGGATTCTAGCCACCGAAAAAAAAAGTCAATTTCAATACAACTGAAGTGACTTTACATTCTTTAAATCCACATGTGTTGCGTTGAAATCCCCTCATATTTTGATATAATGGCTTCAATACAGTAGACTGAAATAGCCGCCAACATTCTGAAACATAAGGGGCTCAAATTTGTAAATAGTGGACCTTTGAAGGAATGAAGCGACCGAGGTTCCCCACAATGAAACCAAAGGGCAGATTTGCACAAGTAATACAGGCAAACAGGTCATACAGACTGACAAGGAAACGGAGACAGACACAAATTAAACACCTCAGAGATTTATCTCACCAAATTCTCGGGCGAGGTAGCGCTGAATAGCTCGGCTCTGTGGCAGGATTGGTCGGCCCTCTATCTCCAGAATGGGCAGCTGGCCTAGCGGGGCTTCTGTCGGCGTGTAGATTGAGAGACAAAAACTGATCATAGTATAAATCAACCTTGATGATTTTTGTCCCATCTCAAGAAAAAAAAAAGACATCTCAAAGCTTACAGGAGGAATACACAACCAACCAACAAAATATAATATATCAATAAATATATAAATAGATATAACATATTTAAATTGTATCAATAACAATAGTTCCTGTGAAATAATGCATTTATGCTTGACAAATCCACACGTAAAACACACAAAAAAGGAATGTTATGTAGAAGCAGGCGAATTGAACAAATCAATGTCAGGTCCAGAGAGAAAAATATTTATGAAATTTGAAAATTTTGTGAAAATATATAGAATTATAACTTGTTCATTGAAAATCAAAGTGAACTTCACGTGCAAATATTATATTCTTTAAAAAAATTTTAACGCAAAATAATAAAATGGCTGCATTCCAAAGTGCTAATTGATGGATCATTACTGTCACCTGGTCTACGCAAATTCATTCTTTGTTTGAACATGACTGAGGTATTTCATAACTGTTTCGTCGGGCAAGCTTATGCCTTCTGTCGCTTGAAAACTAGTGGAGTGCCTAATCAACTGAGAAAGAAGGAAGATCATTTGTACCCATGTACGTTTCATGAGCTAACCCCGAACTGGCATATTATGGGTATGTCATACCAGAATGTTATGGAAATTATCGTGTTTGTGTGTTGATCTCGCAAACAAAATCATTATTGTACGATGTCAAAAATGCGAATAAAGATGAAATATAATGAGGATGAAATATCAAGACGCAGGTAAAATCAAAACAACACAGTAACACAAAGATAGTGAGAACATTCATTTGATAACTCGGAGTTAAGGGAAGCATTACAAATCCTACTGCAAAAGAGAATATACCATTCCTATGGTCTCTGTTTTGCCCCCCCCCCCCCCACCCTTTTTTAGTGGGTTGGGAGAGTATATTTTGTGGACTTGCTGGTATAGGCCATATAACATGAATGTACTTAGCTGAAGGTGCAAAGCTTAGCTGGATCCTTTGATAGTTTTACAGAGATTCTCTTAATGTGATTGCCACCACCTCCCCCCCCCCCCCCAAATACTCGTGGGATATAACGATTGTCAACCAATACCACCGACGAAGTGAATACCTTGGAGCATCGTGTATCCAGCAAAAATATTAATTGTTAGCATTACAATTTGTTTGAAATAGCTGCTGAGGAAGACATGAATGCTTTAAGCAAGCAGTACCCATGGTAACAGTACTGATGGCTTTGAGTCCCTTCTGGAGGGCAAAGTGATGAGGACAAAATGCCTTCGCTACAGACATACTCCAAACCGCCGCAGTCCAGCGATTCGAACTGAGGACCTCGGATTGAAAGTTCGTTGTCTTATCCACTGCGCCACAATAGAAATAGCAGAATATGTATCTCATTGAATGTTTTCTTTACGCTTTTACAAGATATTACATAACCACAAACATTAACGTCGGGTTCATTATCAAATACAATGTAATGCGATCACAGAGTTGAATTAGATCGATTATGACGGATGCTGAATAACACTGCGGTCAAGAACATAATATTCTTGACGGAGATTTCGTTAAATTGATAAGTATAACCCAAACGAGTTGTAAAAAGTTGCGTGTAGTGACGTATCATCTTATGTTGTTCTGTAAGCCCATCCCAGTCCTCAAGCTACCAACTGTCTGTCGTCTGTTCATAGGACACATAACGTACTCTTTTTCTCTTCCGAGGTGGCAAACGCGGCATCATAGGGGAGGCGCACGTCTTCGAACTCGACGCCTTTTAGGGCGAACAGGAGCCGGGCGATCTCCACTCGACCTCGCGCGTCAAAATAAGTCAACTTGTAGGACGGCATCTTTCTCGCGTGTCTCGTCTGTTTTTCGAGAAAAGGGAGGCGGAAGTGTTGCAGAGGCGATGCAATGCTGTATAAAAGAAGAGAAAGAGGAAATGGGGGGAATGAGGGATTGGTGATAGGTTTTCCCGCCCAATTTCATCAGATTTGCATTCGATTTAACGATGCGGTCATTCAAGTACAAGTGAATTTGAATGATCACAGATATCGACATTCAAAAAGGTAACTATAGCTCATTCAATTTAATTTCATCAGCATGCGATTTCATGAGTTTTTCACAAAAAGGTGTTAAAAGGGTGGCATCCAAATTAAAAAAATGCAAGTGCAACGCATTCAAATTCGCATCAGCACCGCCGTGGAGAACGGTAAGGAATTCAAATTCACGATAAGGCAAACAACTACAAAGTATGGGCAGTCTTTTTCGTTGTTGCTTTTATTCTTTGTCGTTACTCAGCTGTTTGAATATGCCGACTTGATATACCTTGAAATGTGATTTTTCACTCACACTAACTAATAAGTCGTATTACCCCACTTTCAAACACATACATTTACATTTTATTCATACACGATTGTAGTCGCTGCTATATACATTACAGAGTATGCGTGAACGTCTCGAATACGGACAGATAAAAGAATGAAGCATTACATTAACCATCAAAACTGGCGATATAACCCTTTGGTGAAATAGGTCTATATATACAGCTGATCCGATTGCGGCAACTTATCACACGGGACCAACTAAGGAATAGAATCTAAATGGATCAATATGGATTTAGGCGTATAGTACCCCTAAGATATTCTGGAATATGTCTATTTCCTAAATGTTACATCCATAGGGATTAATTCAAAGTGACTGAAAGGTCGACAGGAAAGAAATCCATATATCCAATAAAATTAAGATAATTAAATGAGACTTGGAAATGAAAACGAAATTGTATCATTGAATCGTATAATAGTGAATAAAAAAGGCCCGTAGAAGTTGTGTATGTTGATTGAATTTGAACGTTCAAAGTGCCAAGTTGTGTTCCTGGCTATAAATGAAATTGAAACTGGTTTTGGCACGAATTTCAACGTCTATCCAGCTGGCGCGAAACTCAATGCCAACTTCTGAGTCGTTGAATTGAATGAATTTATCTCTTAATTGAATGAAATAAAGTCTAAAAGGAATGATATGGAATAGGATTGAATACTCAAAGAATTACAATTAACCTGAGAGTAGAGCAGTGACCAAAATCGCTTGAATTTGAACGCCTTTTCAGTAATTCTGATGATATTGGGCGGGAAAACCTATAACATTCAGTGTTACGTGCGAGGAGCTGCAAACATAAATCACCATTTCGATACGAATTATGCACCATCTGCTCGTGCATAATACAACATGTAGGCCTATATAGTTCAGTGGAGCTGCGACACGCCCATCTGTTTTGCACGTAGCACTAGGTCCACCCTAAATGATCGAGTGTGGTTGGATGGAGTTGGATGCGAATATGTGTCATGACTGACGTGTAGTCTTTTTGTTACTAGCATTACTTTATACCCTTATACAAACGATGATTAACACCCTCGAGGCCTCCATGTAACAGACACAGTATAGAAAAGAATGAGCAAAGATCAATCCTTAGTAACCTGGGACACAGCACGTTTTTTTTTTCACAAAAACAAAAGCAGCACCGCCACTTACCAGAATGAACGAACACCACAGGCAGCGCAAGGACTATGGAAACCACCTGTCTTGTCCGTCAGTTCAGTTTTCAAGCTCACAACCTGCGCACACGGATCTTTCCATGTGAGTGCAATGCGAACTTGAACTTACTGTTCGGTGCAACGCGATACATGACGCAGCATTTTCCCCCAATCCGCTCTCCTTATCTCATTTTTTTTTTTCATGCACATTTATACTATTATCTGTCTTTCAAAGGTACCGATCTATACGCAGCAGAAGGTGCACCGATATGCACTGCACGACGTGAAAGAAAAAATAGTGTGTGACGCCGCGCGAACAAAGCATGGAAGGTCGGAAGCAGGCGGCGGAAGGGCAAAGGTCTCTAGATCATCGTCAATAATATTGACGAAGAGAAAATCTCAAAGGGACGTCCATGCGAAAATTGACAAAGATATCTGCTTAGTATTAATTCAATGTCTTCTGACAGGTTTGATAGCCAAGTAAATACGTTTCTTTCACACTAACAGTGTTGAATTTTCGGTATCGCCAATACCTAGGTGCCGTGTGCAGAGCAGCGTTTTAGATGCATTATGGGATAGCTCAAGGGACAAACTTGCCCCGGTTTTGCCTGCATACTCGTATGCACTCAGGTCTTGTTCAGTCTTTATCCAGGGGTATCTTTTGTTGAAGATTTCTTTGCTTTCCATCATTACATACATGTGACTAGCACATTGAAGCCTTGCAGTTGTGAACCATGACTCTAGTGACCGCAAATCCGTAAAATTTAGAAACTTTCAACTCTTATAAAGCTGAATTATAGTCAAGAAAAAGGAGTAACAACGTAAAAGCATACAAATAACTCCATTAATTCGTATGGGAACTGGGACGTACGCGAGACAACCGGAAGCGACAATGGCACCGAGGAATCCCACAGTACATCTGTGACATGGCTCTTCAGCGTGCGCAGAAGTTTTCTGCTCATTGGCGATATCGGGATGTAGTCGCTTGAGCTTTTCTTGAGTAATAAAGGACAAACTTTCTTTCTTTCTTTTTTTTTGGACAAAGGATATGACTTCAAGGCATGCTAAACGTATCAATTATAAGGTTGGCAGGAAGGGGATGTGAAAAGATGTGTCTCGGATATCTGAATATTAAATTGTTGTTATAATGCATTCCATTCACATTCATATTTCCCGTAAAATGTAACCTTGACAAACCTGTCTCTCCTAGCACCAACTTAGACATAGTCAAAGAGTGCGTTATTTTTCATACCATCGTCCATAGGTTACAAAGAAAACATTTCTTCATTGCGTGTTATGTGCGTGACATTTCAAACATTGTATCGATTAGCATATTACAAGATAAATCATCGGCATACACAATTGAGAGACTGTGTCGACGGGACTCTTGTGTCAAATTTCTAATCATTATACATTACAAAAATATGATACACATTGATTGCATTCATAATACTCTCATCACAGCAATAATGATCAAAGTATATATATAATACATATATACTTTGATAATTATTGCTGTGATATATTGCGCTGTATATATATATATATATATTTTATATTGTATGTATAAATTCATTCACAATCTATACACAATCAATGTCTTGACATAATCAGACATTATAATACTGGTGCGTCGATTTCAAAATTTACCCCCAAGAATTGAAACAGTTTCTTCCCCTTTTCTTGACATCATCTGCCAACTGTGGCTAGAAAACTGATAAACACTTCTGATCAGGGGCTGGTCTCCTTGTCGAATCTGATTCTTGTCAATCTTATCCCTGGTGTTCTTTGATAGAATAAATCCTTATACGCCATCACTATCATCTTGTCTTTCGGAACAATTATGATTGTTGTTTGCCCAAGCTTCTGGTTTACTTTGTCTGAGTCACCATGCTCTTATAAGTGCTGAGCAAATAGAACCATGTTTTCTGTTCATCTTACTCAATATCCCCGCTCAAGGCACGGACAGAATTAAACAGCATGAAAGTTCTTCCTCAGTGATGAGCATGCGACCCGTCAAAATGACATCATACACTAAAACTGCTGGCCATCTGCCAAAGTAACAAAGGTTCCCAACAGCGGCAGCAGCCGTACATGTTTGCAAAGCCCTCGTTGGAAAGAGAGGAGCAGAGAATGTGAAACCGAGCTATGTAGACCCCTGGCCTGGGATGACATTAATTTTCAGTGTCTCAAGTACAGTGATATGAAGTGGTGGCTTGCAAACTCGACTAACTGAACAATATCAGAATAGACCAGTTCGGAGATAGCTCATGTTCACATGGGTACAAATGACCTTTCATTTTTCTCAGGTGGTTCAAAGCAACATAATGCATCAGTTTGCTCAACATAGGAATTTATGGAACTCGTATTCAAACAAAGGATGGAGCTGCCTTGATCAAGTGACCAGAATAGTTCGTCAATCATAACTTTGGGAATCATCCATTTCATTGTGCTGTATTAAATGCATAAATACATTTTTTTTTTGTTTTTTGCCAAATGCCAGGCTTGCTGTCAGGTGAATTTACTGGCAGGCACCATTTATTAGGATTACAGGAATACATATTGCATCACAGATGTTTATCTCAGTGAATTTAAAAACCAACCTGTCTCTCAGTACAAACGACATTTTTTCTGCTCATGCGCAAACTAGAACCCCGAACTGGCTTATATCTCATTCACTCAGGAAACAATTCGATCTGACACTTTCTTGCCACTGATGCTACATGACTGTCATGTCTACACACACACACACACACACACACACACACACACACACACACACACATACACATACACAAACACACACTCACACACACACACATACACAAACACACACTCACACTTACACACAAACACACACTCACACTTACACACGCACACACACATACACACACACATACACACACAAAGCACACAAACACACACCATTTAATATTTCACAAATATTACAACGGTGACCGGAAAAGTACTTGTGATAATAATAATATGATAATAATAATGATAAAACGACAATAAATCAGTTTATTGTCGTTTAATCATTATCGTTATCACAAGTGCCATTTTCACCAAATTCATCTTTATACTTCGTTGTTGATGAGTCTCTTTTTCGAAAAAAAACAAAAAACAGTCAGAATTATCACTGCACCTAAGAGACCAAATTCGAAACAGAGACCAGGCCTATAACACGCCTCAACCCCTCATCCCGTCTCCCCTCCCCTCCCTTTTTTATTCCGTGAGGGAAATACTCTCAGGATGAAAACAGAATAAGTGCCTGTCGTTCTGATTTGGCCCAAAAAGTGGTTATTTCAATCAAGCTGAGTTGTTTGAACATTATCATTATAATTGGAGGTTTCACAATGATCTGTTATACTAGTCTGTCGTTTTTTTTCCCCAAGTCTAGCTCCCCCCTCCTTATTTTTCTGTTCATCTCTAATCTTTCTACCGTAATGTCATCATAATGAGTGTTATATACGTGGTATCAAATGAAATCAATTAAATGTATTCACAGTCACCATTCTTGCCTGGTACAATTTTTTCACTATACCTTTTTTTTTTGCCCTCGCTAAAATCAACTGGATTCTGAGACACTAATGGAGAGATGTAACTCATCGCATATTCAGTCATATTTTCATAGCCAGTTTTAATCTAAGAATATAATATAGGAAGCGCACGCGGTGGTCTCAATGCGGCAAAATTTTTGGATTACGCCCTCTGTCGGCTCTTCCCCTGTAGATGTGAGTTGATGAAATTGATTACTTTCGGGAAAATACATATTGTTAGGCGCACCTGTCATCTGAAAGATTAATTTTCACAGCTTTCTTGTGTTTAATCATTAATTTTCCTTCAATTCAATAGGAAGATTAATTCATCTTTATCTGATATTTTGTTTTTAAGAATTGCGCATGATTAGGTGCTATACATAGATGTATTCATTTGTTAATGCTGCAAATTATCACTATCATATTCGCCATGCATTTAGTTATCAGTCTTTTTCGTTCAGTTCAACATCCAATTATATATATATATATATATATATATATATATATATATATATATGTAATGTACCATTGATAGATAATACTTAGATACAGGCAATCACTTCTAATCATGTTGCCTACAGCACATGAAAGCAAAAGGCTACTCCCCCACCCCCAACACTTTTTAAATACAGCTTCCACAATCCTTGTTCCAGGGCTACGATTGAGTGGCAGTATATCGCACGAGACAACTAGCATATCATCATCACGATCCTCCTTAGGCCTACATACCTGTCACCGAGAAACTTTCTTTTCATCATGCAGAAGAAAGGAAAGTCTCCCTTTGTTTGCGATGCTAACAGTTCACCTAAATCCCTCACCAGCTACCCGCGGGGCTCGATTTAAGACCGTTGTACGTTGAAAGCAAATACATGTACCAGTAGGTTTTAAGAAAAATCTCACCACGTCCATCCTTTTCAGATGGGAAGAAAAGAGAAACCGGTTTTATTTGGACTACTTTGAGTGAGGGGGAAGGGGGATAGGCAAATTTACTTTGTAGATTTCCGCTTTGATTGTTTCTTTGTGTGGAAAACGTCACACGCATTTTTCTCCAAGCAACTAGGAGAGGTCTGAATATATTGTGTTACCGTTACCAAGAAGGGCAGATGGGGAATTTGCAGCTCCTCATAAAGCTCAAGGCATAATTATTAACTCGAGATAGGTATGAAATAATTGATGTCATCCTTCCTTTTTTGGTCAGTTTTTGACAACCTTCATATCTGCTGACAAGATCTTATTTCGATGTCACTCTATGAGGATGTACAGCATCGTTTGGTCTTGGATGCATTACAAGGGAATAATCACACCTAGACTCCAGTAACTGATCAAGAGCCGTTTGAAAGGTAGGTCACCAAAAATGTGTATGTTTGTGTGTGTGCATGCAATCCGTTGAATTCATACTATCAGACTATTGAGAGCCCTTCATCCACCTCTTATTGGTCTTTGGTTCTTTGATTTTGGTGCGGTTTGAGATTTATATTGTCTTGTTTTTCTAAAAGTGCAACAACGAATGAAATACAAAGCAGCCAGAGAATCAAACCATAAGAGAATAGCCATTTTCGTATTGATATTGCATGTAATACTTTTTATGATTATGTAACATAAAGTAAAGTTCCACATTGGAAATTGATCACGTGCCAGTACACTGTGGGGGGAGAAATGACGACATTGCCCATGCGAGGCAGTAAATGGCCAAATTGAAAAAGACGATTTCAGTCAAACAGCATTATTCAAAACATTCGAACCCCTTGCTGTGTTTCTGAAACGGGCAACAATCGGCTGAGCATTGTTCAGATTCACTTTTTAATGGAAATCTAATGGATATTACGTGATTTACCGTATAGATAATACAATAGCAAGCGTTAGCGAAACTGGGCGGCTGATATACTGCCCTATAACCATGGACTTGGTTTCGGTTATGAATATTGGAATATGCCATCTGTAAATTGCAATTTATGAGAAGGGACGGAGTAGTAAGTCTGCTACTGCTGATGTATTCAAAATGTTTCCCACTAATAGATATACATAATATGCTCAGCACACACAAAATATTTGTACTTTTATGATTTGAATTTATCTTATTTGATTTTAGGCTGCATCTGTGACTTTGAATTCATCAGTGTAGTAGAATACAGCTCACATGATTTCGTTGATTTTCTTTAATATCGTATATTTCACCTTCTTTCGCATGCTCCCTTAGCCTTTTCTCTTTTCCTATTTTTGTCTTCTCTTTCTCGGTATTTATATCACTTATTTCACTACTTTGTCTTCATCGTGTACGCGCAGTATTCGTCCACAAACCCGCCTGATTATATAGAAATGTCTTAATTCCTCTTCTGTCTGATATTCGCCGATTGTAGCTGAGGTAGGGGTCTCATCCGCATTAGGCTAAGCCGATCCCAACACAACAGCCTTTCCATTTCTTGAGAGTCTCGAAAGTCCATAAGCTTTGTACGGGGCGTGTAGCATGCGAAACCTTAAAATATCGTAGCATTATATATCGGATCAGACGATACTGGAGCTGAATGAATATTGGGTCTGGTATATGAAAGAAGAAGAAGAGGAGGAGAAAGATGAATACAATGAGTGTTTCTGCGATTACATATATATAATATATACATATATATACATAATTATATATCATATATATATATACATATATATCATATACATATATACATACATATGATTATGTATGTACATGTAAATATATATATATATATATATATATATATGTATATATATATATATGTATATATATATGTGTGTGTGTGTGCTTGTGTGTGTGTGTGTGTGTGTAGTTTTATTATGCTCTCTGTTTCACCTGTTTCTTTTCATTATTTTCCTCGTACTATCTCCCCTCTCCAGTAATATGCAAATTCCATGCCTGTCCAATAACTATCGGTTTACAAACTTATTTATTCGAACTGCACCTTTAACAAATGCCGATCCTCAACACCAGAAAGCTTTTCGGGTGCTATGCAACGTGGTAGAAAACAATTTATGCAAGCTGCTTCCAAAGCAACGAAAAATATTCATCGGGAGCAGCGAATTATTTAATTAACGAGGTGTTCGGGGAAAATTTGTCAATCTGAATAAGGCGATTAATCCTCAACGCCGTATTTTACACCTGCTTCATTTAAAATAACTTCCTAATGTATACTTGGAATATAATTTTGTCATTGTGTCGTACATGGCACCTCAGTTGTCTCTTTTCATTTCCACCTCTGAGCCAAATGCAAGTTAAATGTCATGTTTAATTAAGCGCTTTATAAAGAATGTTATATATTATTATTAATCATTACCAGTAGGGGATGTGTAAATTCTATGAAGACTTTTTGATGTAGCGTTTTCCCCTTGTTTGCCGAGTCACTTGCTTAACATCAACAACAATAACAACAAAAATAAAATGCACAGAATTCACCCAGGATATGGTCTACCTTGCTATATCTTTCACATTTCCATGATGCCAAATTGTCAATCTTTACTGTTAACCTCCTAACGTTGATTTCTTCATTTGGTATAATGTTTTTCATATTTTCATCACAATGAATACCTCAAAATGTAAATGACTATAGAGCATGTGACCGGTAGACAGTGCAAACAAAAATCGAATTTAAAAAAGTCCAGCAACAACAGTGAATATTATTCGAGGTCTCTTCCTCTCTGGTATAATAAGTTGATGTCACAACCTTTCTGGTTTTCTTTAATCAAGAATTTATTCAAGTTCAGCGCAATGTGAAAGGAACATATATATACATACAACAACAAGATCCACTGTTTCATGCAAAAGGAATGGCAGGTCAAAATACGTATATGAGTTACAAAGTAACTGTTGAAAGTTACATTACTAAGACACAAAATACGCATATCAAAAAATATAACTGCATTACAATGACAACATATATATTCCTTGCCCGCAGTATCACAGTAACAATTCTCGATATGGATTAAACAAATGCAATACACACACATACACCATCATCTCAATCAATTAATGTAGTTCTTGCGCTATTTGTTGACTTTCTTTATTTAACGATGAGAAAAGTAAACAACCTATATTTTCCTGGAAAATCCATGTCATAGAGCTCAACCTGCTAGAAGTGTTGGTATTGCACCATACACTCCCAAAGAGGTGACCTTCAGTAGCAAATATCTTGAGGGTTTTAAACAGATAGGTGTTTATTGTCGCTTCAAAGGGCAGTTCAAATGAGAGGCATGTCGCTACGATGGAATCGTGTTTAACACGTCATGCTCATCGGGAGAAAGGAGACTCTTCCATATTACCTTGAAAGAAGGTACTCAGGGAAATTCCATCTTGGAATTTGATTTGAAAGAAAATAGAAGAATCACAGAGGTAAATCACTGAAAACTTTATTGGGAAAATGGGACTAAAAAAAGTTATAAATTGTAACAGTTTAGATTATAAAACACTTGATTACTCTCTCTCTGATCTAGTTGTTAATGAGATCTGTTTGTTAACAAACCTTCACCGATTTCAGTATCCTTTCGAGAAAAACTCCTCAGACCTGTTCTTGACATAAAATTATATCAGAGTAACACGTTCTTGCTTGTCCTTTGCGGATAAGTTCCGTCCGTGTTTAAATAATGTCTGAGAAAAGATACCATGGTATTTGGAAATTTGACAAAGTTGTAAAATTCATTGTAAACAAAAAATGAAGAGGTGATCAAACATGGATTACAAACAGCTGCCAATTTGTCTTATTATACTCTCTAAACTTTTACAATAACATTTTTATGCCTCCAATTCATTTCCGAAATTTTCACTAATCAGTTCCTCTGCTTTTATTTTGTTTTCGTAGCAAAGCGACATACAAGATGGAATTTCCCTTCAAACAATCATAGGCAATGGAAGGAGCAGTCAAGAACATTTTTCAGTTCTTCAGAAACGCAAACATTGTTGAGGATGACTGAAAGGTGAGACTTGCGGTTGTGACAGCAAATGTTGTATTCTGACGAGGTTTGGTGTTATTATTTGAAGCATACTGAGTCAGAATATTTGAAGGATAACGAAATGATTAACTAAAAGTTTTAGGGAGAGAAAACTACAACTTCTGGGAGGAACAAATGACTTACTAGTATGCATCTTACGACCTTAAATGGTTAAAACTTCAATCCAAAATATCCATACTTTTATCTGTAGAACTGTCATACTTTCATGTTATTATCCTATACAGGTCAGCCTTGCTGTGAGGGGACTAAAAGGTGATACTGGTTCCACATAGATTTGTGTCAAGTGTGCCGCCGGCAACGAAAATGGACTATGGAATGAATCTCCTGTGAATACCGCTATCATTTTATTGTAATCGATGCAGTCAAGGCGACAAGATTTTTCCAATTTTGAATTTCTTTAGAAGACGTCTAACGAAAAACTAAGGACACCATGATGAGACATTCGGCTGCACCCGCTGAAACTGGTGTTTTTGTGCACGAGCCCGAAACCGACGATGATTTACAGTCGATACCCGTTATGCGCCGACATCGTCCAGTGACAGCCCTTGTTCGACGACGCTCGTCCAAGCTTGCCCAACTCGTCCAGTCGGTGGTTGACAACGGAGGCATCCAGAGAGATGATGATGAACCGGCCGTCGAACCAAAATTGGCAAAGAGGTCTGCCTCTGCACCCCATCGCATGTCGATCACCTCATTCTATGCAGACGACAGTGAGTTTCCCGCCCATCGCGAGCCGGAGAAAATAGACGATCCTTTGTCTGTTCTCAGAGCTAGAAGAAATTCGACACAAGAGATCATAAGCCAGACATACAAACGGAGAACCTCCATGCTCCGTCCCCCACCGAAACCTCCAAGAACAAGCGCAAGACCGAAGACTGCTTTTACAAAGAACACGTTGCCAGGGAGACAAACTCGCATGTCCGCCAAAAATCAGCGCAATGAGACGTGCGCCGACGAAGAAGAAAATAAATCCGACTCAGAATCCGACGCGGACTCAGACTCGTCTCTCTCTACTCTTGAATCGTTGGTGGAACTGAAGAAGAGAGTGGACGAAATTGTGGGGACGCGGCCGGTGCACGCCAGCCGAGCAGTTCGACGGGGGTCGGCCACCAACATTCCCCGCGTCGGCATGGTGAAGAAGGAGAGATCTGAGATGGTGCCAGAATCCGTGATCCGGCGCCGACCAGCCATGATTTCCATCGAGAGAAGAAGCAAATCGATGTCAAACGTACTCAGGACTAGGGAACGAGTCACAGTTGACGTAAACGGAAGTCCTCAGGGAAGCTTAAGGGGGAGATCGGCCAGCGTCGCCGAAAATTCGCCATTGCTGCCACCGCGTGGTCGAAGAATGCGCATAACGCGTCCGTCGACCTCTGCAAAGCGCTCTCAGCAATTGAAGAGGACAGACGCGAACAGCTCGCCTGGAGTTCAGATGTTTGAGAGCAGACGAGTAAGCATCTCAGGTGCCTTCTCCGAATCGAACGGCGACGTCTCTTACAAAACGAGGAAAAATATGCGCAGGGGTTCTCTCTTCGCCGCCGATACGAGATCGCCGTCTAGACTCGGCGAGGGGGAGGACGATATTCGGCGTGATTCTCTCATACCACCGGAGGACCTACTATCGGGAATACGAGGGTCGTTCGAGGACATTCGACGAGGATCGGCGACCAGCGCGAGTCGTAGACGAACGCCCATTCCCGGCGACATGGAGCTTTCTGTGCCGGATCGAATATCTGTGGTACGTACTGCTGCAAATACTAGAAATCAGATTTTTTTTCCCCATGAGATATCTGTTTTGATAACAGTGGGTCATATACACGCACTCACACATTCGCACACACACACACACGCACACACACGCACACGCACACACACACACACACACACACATCTTATATCCTTAAGTACCGCATACAAATGCAATATTGCAGCTGTCTAGCCAAGTGAAAGTAAATTTCCCTGGTACAAAGTGTGATAGATCTTCACACGGAAATTGATAACGTTGATTACTATAGTATTAGTAAGTACTGGGGAATCGAAGTGCCTATGATCTCATTTGCCTTCCTTATTGCCGGTAAATGCATCCTATATAATGGATGGAAATCTTTTTCTGTGCTTAAGTGGTTATTAAAAAATGACATGGTAACGAATGAGGAAAGTGATAAATGTTCCAAGGTCATTTTACTTTCATTCAATTTAATGAAAATATTGTTATAATGTTTTCTTCGCAAAATACGTTCAGTTTTCAATTATGTCGAAGGATGATTGAGCTAATTCTATTGTTTTGTAGTTTTTAATGCTGTCATCGTTATCAATGATCGTATTATGATTATTATTATGTTATCATTATAACCATTATCACTAGCATCCTTTTTGCGCATGTGTATTGTCAATATTAGCTTTATTTTCATTGCAGAAATTAGCACGAGAACGATTCCGACGAATAGCAAGGCTCGTTCTAAATTGTGTGAAGATCTGTAGGAGAAGCTATCTAAAGTGAGTAAATTCCAAAAATATAAGTTTGTAATGTAAGTGAAATAATTTTAAGCTTTGACAAGAACGAACCATAATCGTGATTTATTGTTCACTCATATGCATTTTAAATGATAAATCACGATGACTTTTATTTGCATCCTTTTCCACTAATCGACATCTTTGGTGTTAAGTTAGGTTTATAACTTTCTGATTTGTGAAGGCGACTCAAATTTAATGTTTTTTTTTTTTTTGGTATGGCGATATTCTGTATCATTTTGACGTAGTGTAAAATTGTAAATGAAATTTCATCAATTGAACGATTTATTCACAAGCTCAGCTTATATAGGTGTGAAACTTAATTTTCACATTTTCGTACCCATACTTCTGTCTAGCACTGTCAAAATAACAGCAGGAAACTAATCATTTGATGAAAGTAAATCATACATTCCCTTGTATAAACAAATCCTCAGTATATTGAGTACATTTACATTCTCAGTTGTTGTTTTTTTGGCATAGCATGAAAGAAATTCTAAAATGACGAAACGTCGTATAAAGTCGTATAGTAAACAAAAAACAAAACAGACAAACCAAAACAGTACAAAACAACACCAACAGAATATGAAAATAAAAGGAATGGTACGGGGATGGGTTAATATTCGTAAATATCCAAACATTCATTGTCAACTAAATGAGTATAATAGTGACACTTGCTATGGTTTATAATTCAAATAAATCGCCAGCTCCTTCCCCCCTCTTTCTCCTTTGCTCTTTTTTTAAACCTATTCACCGATTTCCGGGTCACAAATTACATCACATGCACTCCTCTTCCTCCAGTATTGAGGAGGAAAAGTCAGAGTATATGTCTTTCATCCAAGTGGGAACACGAGCAGACGACAACGGGGACAGACTCTTCTTCGATCCGGATTACTTCAAGGCGGACAAATCGGTAAGAATTTGGCACTGATGCCCATGAATAGTTTGGGTTCATCTTTACGGGGATCCCCCTCCCCCCCCCCCCCCCAAAAAAAAAAAAAAACCCAACAACAACAACAATCTGATGAATTAGAATAAACAAGTAAACAAGTAAATAAAAATTATGTTTGCTGCTTAACAAGATGTTTATTTTCACGCGCAGCCCATGGCAGGTTGCGGCATTATACAACAAACCTACAACCAATCATCTTTTACTGTCAATGTATAACTGTTGGAGCATACGTATTTCGAAAGCTAGAACAGAAGTTTCTACTTGCAAGATTATTCAGAGTAGCACCGATTAGTGTGTGTGTGTGTATGTGTGTGTGTGTGTGTGTGTGTGTAATTGCGAGAGCGAGTGTTACCTTAATTTAGATTTTAATTTTCTTCATCATCAAGACATGCTAAACAAGCTAAATACAGCATAGAATCAGACATCTCTGTGTCATCATACGGTAAACCTGTAAAAACATTTTTCGTTCGGGCGACTTGCAGGCTCTTTCGCATCTACTCCGAATTGCAGTTAATGCATGGCATTGATCGTTTTCTGTCTACTGAATATCTAACAAAAAACATTAAACTTCCCATTCTTTCTTCCGCAGCAACGACTGTCGGAGGATACCAAACGCATTCTCACAGAACATCCGCACAAACGGACGGACAAGGAATTAAAATACGTAAGTCATTTCCACACTGTCAAGTCACCAAACAAAAAGCATAAGAAAAACAGTGTTCCAACATTCAAGCATGGAGCTTCAAGAGTAGCTTCATGATTCAAACTTTTAGCTTCACAGACCGTCCACATGGAGTGCACGCATACAAATCGTGCATCTCGTTACTTTATAGATGATATGAAACTCTCTCAAGGGTTAAAATCGGTTTCACTGTCACTGTAGGCAACCTCCGTCACAAAACATGACAATACCTTTGTATTTTCAGAATTGAGAACAGCACGCTGTATTTTCGTTTGCAGACGACTCCCTCTAGTTTGGGCAAGATGAAGTAAATGCCTTACTCTCACGGTTCGTATAACTTAATTACCAATCTTAGGTTCAAAATTATAGAAACGAAAGTAAAGTCATGCTTAGACAGTCATAGTGGAGACACAAACCCTTTAATCTATTTAATTAAAAGAATGTATAAACTTTGCTTTACTCGAAACATTACTTGATATGTTCTTCTCTCCTCAGGTTCAAATCGCGCTGAGAAACATCAAGGCCTTTGCCGAATATCCGATTCGAATGCAGGGAAGACTGTGTAAAGTAGGATGGCTGGAAACGTAAGTGGATATCACGGAACTCAAGTGACCCCACCCCAATTACGTCTCATGGCCTACGGATAGAGAAATGTTCTACAATATTTATTACCTAGCAAGAACAATCAACAAATTGGTCACCCTTTAATGTAACCAACGATGTACAGTGTAATTAGATTTGTAGCCAACAATGTAACCTACTTTCCATGATTATGTTTCAACTTTTTACCTATTGAAAAGTTTGTTTGTTTGTTTGTTTGGTTTTTCGTAGTTTCACATTTTAATTATGTCTGAATGGAGATGTAATGATGAATGATGATACAGTATAAGTTATACAACATGTATAATGGATAAATGTACTATCTTCATATCATTTGTGTGTATGTGCATGTCTGGACGTGTTTTCTCTGTGCGTGTGTTAAGTATTAATTAATGATAAACAATGTTTGTTGAACTTTCTCTTCTATAGGTATGGACCTAGTCGAGCGATTCTACGACAGGGTCATCCACCACACGCCTTCTATTTCATTCTCTCAGGAACACGTGAGTGATATGCCATTTACATTGTTATGTATAACAATAAATTATTACATGAATATATAATTTATGAAGAGATAATATAGTGTGTGTGTGGGTGTGTGTGTGTGAACTCTTTCTTGTGTTAGTTGTAATGATGATGGTGACAATAATTCTGATTATATTAGTGTTTGGTGTCTTTGGAAAGTCTTTAGATCTTCGACAATATCTTAGATTGATTCTATGTACCATTGAAAATGAAGACGAGAGAGAGAGAGAGAGGACATTATTCGAATTCTGTACAATGTATAATTGTTTTATATACATCATCTTCAATGGGAGTGCCATGTAACTAAAAGCGCTTTTACAACTTATTTCAATCCAAGCTGCGATACATATTTTTTTTTCAAAAATCAAAAATTTACAGAATTACTCACATGATAATGTTATCTGACATATAATGTGGTTTTATCTTTCTTTGTTTCAGTTGTTGTGACAATCTTCACCACCAATGGGCCTAAAGGAAAACCTTGCACACAAACTGTGGCATTCCTCAGGAGGGGCCAGAGTTTTGGGGTAAGAATTCTCTAACGTAGTACGTATATAAAGTGATAAAGATGGTTGCTATCCCATCTTCTTCTCCATATTCGCATTTCCTTCCTTTTGATACGTTCCTTTACTTTCAGTTCAACACATTCTAGAACATGGACACTCCTTGCTTTCATTTCGAGCCGTGATGGGTTAACGAGTCCTTGCTTTGGCATTAAACAGTATTACTCTTTGCGTTTGAAGTATTGAAGCTCAACCCTACATTGTCATGTCATGAAATTGCAATCATTGATTCTCTGCACAGTATCACAATGCCGATATTGTCAAACTTTACCGTATATAGTTTTACTTTTATCTTGTTGCATTAAGGAACTTGCTATTTTGAACGAGACTGTTCGCGCATCAACGGTCATCACTAAATCCAGATGTGAACTCCTTGTCATCTCAGTACAGGTAATGTTCCGTCGTTTTTATCATTCTTTATCCACACAGCAGAATTTATTGCAGCATGGATATGATATGAACAGAGAGATGAAAATGAACATTATATTTGTAGGACTCGCTGGACACACACACACACACACACACATAGATATGTACCGAAAAGCAGATTACGCAGCCACAAAGATCAGGTTCATATAAAAAGTCGACTCTTTCTTAACTGACTGTTGGAGTGATATACGTCTTTTCTTCTTCTCACCATGGAATTACACAAAGCGATTAAGCGACATCTGTTCATCATCATACCCTTAGGTAGATATTGATGAATCTGGCAAGACATCATCGTATATGTGATCTTTGTAATCTCTCGACGCCACGCTTCGCCAATAGGTCAAGCTGATCTTGATACAGACTTACAGATTTAAAATCTTTTCCCCATTCGTGACATTCAAATTGAAAATTCCCCAGGATTTCCAAGATATTTTCATGGTGTCTGGAGGGATAAAGAGCGTGAACGACCCAGATCAGAGTGCCTTCCTCACCTCACTTCGGTTCCTCACACTTTGGCCCATTCACATCTTGCCTCAACGACCGAAGGACTGCCTCTTTCACTTCTTTGCGTAAGTTCGTGAGCAATTCCTCTCGTGTTAACACCTCCACTAAAAGGCAGTGCAAATATATCAGGATTGAGAACTACTGCTCCAAATTATCAGTGAAATATCACGCAGCGTAGCTGCCGGCGATAGTAACCGGGGTAAATCAGTAATAATGGATCAGATCCGATCTGCCGATTATTGTTATTGATCTTCATACCAGTGAGACTTTCATTTCGCACCGGATGATGTCGGAAAATATCCGACCCTACGCGTTGACTGATTTATGAATTTCAGTAAAATAAGATTATTAAGAATGATGAATTTACAAACCTTTGTAGGTAGTACGTAGGACAATGAGTTGGCTTCCTCATACAGTATGACAACAATATACTTGTGGGCGCGTTTCAGAGTGTGGAGCTGCACATTAATGGATCAATCGATTTCATGAAAGTAAAGTGCCGAGTGCTATATTGGTGGGGCCAAAGCGAAACCTGTCTTCTAGAATGCAATCAATTTTCTTATCTGTAAGTGGGCCTTCACCCGAATCCAAGAACATGCGATAGATTTTTCTTCTTCTCGACTCCTCGAAGCATATGGTAGGCCTATACTTTCGATTTACCTCACCGTCATACTTCCGGGTTTCTCCTTGTAGAACCGGGGATGTCCTCGTTCAAGACAGTAACCAGTCCGACTGGATCTACATCGTCAAATCGGTAAACTTTGCCAGTAATTACAATATATCAGTAACCTTTTATAACGATGTTGGGGTGTGCAGATTTCCGAGTTAGAGTGGTTGAAGGAGCTACATACATTGGATCCCGCACACAAACACAGTTCTATCTTCTGTGTCACGTGCGTCAGAAATTTCTTCTGAGACTCGTGGTGCTTGATTGTGTGTGTGTATGTGTGTATGTGTGTGTGTGTGTGTGTGTGTGTGCGCGCGCGTGTGTTTATGGATTCTCTCCGATAGAATCAGAGAAAACAAAATGTCTGAAAAGTATATCTTGAATTCGCTCCTTATACGACTCCGTATTATATTGTAATTGATGTTTCACAGTCATATGGAATGTTTCACAGTCACAAATCAAATTAAAAAAAAAAACCCACACACACACACACACACACAAAAGCACAGCTATATCAACTTTGCAAAACTGGTCAATGAGTGTAAATTGCAAAATATGAAAAAAACAACTTCCTTGGTGTGTACAGTTCTGGTCCAGGTGAGGATTTAGCATCTAACGTTTTGCGAGATATTCAGAAACCACTCTATGAGATGTCAAATAGCATGCAATTCTAAGGGGCATCAAAAGTTTAGTTGATGAAAATCGGTTTTGAAATAGCTGAGATATCCAAAAACAAAGTGAAACAAAGAGATCCTAATAAAATTGTGGCCTGTCGCCTTTTATTATTATCACTTTTTTGGATATCTCGGCCATTTGAAAACCAATTTTCATCAAATAAACGTTGAATCCTTCTTAAAATTACATGCTCTTTAATATTTCATAAGAGGTTTCTCATTTTCACTCAAAACATGAATTCAACCATTGTACAGTCCCTTTAACATTTGTTTGAATGTAAAAGTTATCATTTTCTATTTATTTTGTTCAAAAATTCATTTTCTGCACGGCGGAAAATCAATCAGACAGAATTTAAACACGATATTTCTGAAATATCGTTACTTCTATCATTCATAATTGGTATAATATTCTTATTCATTATTCATTTCACTTGCAATATATTCACAGTGATAGCCGTCTATCTCACCACATATAAAACTGTGATATGACTCACAAGTGAATGTGTTACCGTATTAAAGGTTTATCATCTATCAGATTGTGAATAAGTATACAACTTATCATCGATGATACATTTAACTCTGAACCTTCAACATTATGATAATTTGTCTGTAATAAAGGGAAGCTGTTCGGTCATCAAGAAGTTGAAGTCTGTCTCGGAGAACGTCGACTCTGCGTACATGAGGAAAAACGTGTCAATGGCTTGGGAGAAGGGCACAATGTTAGGTAAAACATCTTTGCTTTTTTAACATCATAACTGTGAAATCGGAGAATGGCTCTGCATACAAGCAATTAAACATTGATATAACAATAGGATAACGATCATCTTTTTCTTTCAACATGTTCAGGGGGAAATGTTTCTTTCTCCCAAAATTGAGCTGAAATGGTAAAAGGAAGAAAGAGTTGGGGAGGGGGATAATTGCTCAAGAGTTTTCAGCAGTTTATCTGATGAATATGGCATGGCAATATGGAGATATAGTGTAGTGTATATAATAGGCCTACAGTAACTATTGTTCTCATTCCGATTTGAGGGTACAATGTAGTTGTGAAGGAGTGAAAGACGTCTCCTAAGATTGTCACCAAACACAAAAATCTCTCGATTTCATGGTTATCAGTAACGATTAATGCTCTCTTTACTTTAGAAAAAAAATAAGCAATATGACGCCTAAAACTAATCCCGAGTATACTCGGGCAGGTGTCTATAGGAAAATATGTATTTTAGCAAAATCAGCTCGTCCTCAACGGGTTAAACTATGCAGTGGCAAATGATTGTTGCAGACTTCTGTTTTTGGGCATCGAAGGGACGACAATGAAATCCAGAGGAAGGTTTATAAAGTACATAACAAGTCCAACCAGGATTGACATGCACTCTTCCATTATTCTGACTCAAATTTTAAAATATCTTTTCATCGCGTATATGCCACTAAAATATGCTTTATGCCCTCCTGCAGGAGAAAAGAAGGTGATTATAATTATGTTTGTAGTATTTGTATCAATTCCTGTTCACCTTTCAAAAGCCTAATACTTAAAGATTACCATCGCTCTAACAGGTGCACGCCTCGGGATCACGGGGACCGATGCTCCGAAGTCGCCGGCAAGAAAGAAGTCTAGAGGCTCAAGACGAAAATCCACGCCAGGTTCGTCAGCTGGAAAATCACATGACGATACCAGTAACACGAGCTCTCGGGGCGCCGATTCCTCAGCCATAGATTTCTCACTACAGGGCCATGGAAGCGAGACTAGCTCTGTACTGGCGGCAGTCACTCGGAAGGTATGACATCCTATAAACACCTTTCACAACTAGATACGCGCATGGCGTGCGCATGGCATGAAAGTTGCATTTATCATCCTATGGGGGTGTTGCAAGAAACTTGCAATTAATTGCATCTTGCAATTAATTACAAGCTCCCTTCTTGCAACTGTAACTTGCGATTGATTGCAAGTTGCAATAGATCTATCTATTGCAAAGTTGCAATAGACATTTGCGATTAATTGCAACTCTACTTTCTTGCAACACCCCCTATGATATGATTTTCTCTTACTTGCTCAAATCAGCAGATGGGAGGGTATGATCGCTATGCAGCGAGGCAAAACATTTTCATTGTAGATTGATGTAATGAATAATGTGGTGAAGGATCCAACATTTCAATTAAATCATACGCAATTTATTGCTGACGTTATATGTTCTTAGAATTAATGTTTCGGTTTCAAAACGACCGCAGCACGCATGCAAATTTCATTTTATGGGAATACTGTACCATTTTATTGACTATGTCTAAAGAGGACAGTAATTATTTGTAAGGCTGACAAAATGTGTTATTTCTGTCATTCTGATTCATATATGATCTGAAAGGGAGACGGTGTCTACTTGAAGACAGGCTCTCAAGGATCCTCTGACGGACGCAATGATAGTGACAATGAAGGTAACATTTAAACACTATAAATATATACAATACCATTAAGAGATATACGTCTCGGTAAACTATTGCGAACCTATATTAAGTATGGCATCTAGAGACACGGCAGGCTCTATACGGATGTAACTTCAACATACCCAAAAACTCCTCACTCCTTGCATGCTCTGAAATCCGCTGATATCTATTAAGAAACAGTACCTGGAATCAATTTTGAAAAATGACAAAATAAAGTGAGAATCCAGGAAAAGATAAGTCAAACAGAATTTTTAGAGGGCGTAATGCTTCAATTAGCGAACGTCATTGCACGACCGACACTTGGGAGTAGTGGTTAAGTGCACTGCGCAGATATCTAACTTTTTAATTTCATCCCATGCATATCTATCCAAGCATTCTCAGCAATCGCAAAATTTCATACATTCAACACGGTCAAACTTATCTAATTAAAAGAATTTGATATTCAATACACTCTATACTGTAGTAAAAAAAAATGTATACAATCATGATTATTTACCCAACACAAACAGTCGTGTCAACTACAACAACACTGCAAAGACTGAAACTTCATTTAGTGCATTTTTGCAAGAATGAATCATCATCGGTTCCCTTTTTCCCATCTTCTTCCTTGAAAAGCAGGTGATGAGAATGAGGAATTAGACGAAAATACTGGTCTTCCCAAAAACTTCGTGGATCAGCGCCGGACGTTCCATACTGACCTCGATGCTGCCAAGGCCACGGGGGTAAAGTTCATGCAAACGGCTAACATATTGTTTTAATGATTATATCATAATCGTGTATAATCTTGTGATATACATTTTCAATTTATTTATAAGTATTTCCAAACATGTTTGAAATAAAAAGTGCATTTTGTAGGCCTATAAAGCTATCTTAAAAGACGGTGTATTTTATTTTGGCGTAATTCTAACTATTTATACATTGCTTACAACCGGTTATACCGGGAAATAGAATAGGACAGGACAGGAGGGTATACGCAATCTACTTGCACTTCACATTTCGGAATTGGATATAATTAATTGGTGAATTGTTTTCATTTTCATTTATCATCTATCGATGTAAATTTCTTTGCGCTCATCTCTCAATGTACAGCCTCGTGAGTTGACGGAAGCAGACAAGCACCCAATGTTCGTCACCATCCAACTCCTGCTCAAAGGAGGGGTCTTTGTAAGTTTCGTGCAATTTAGGAGAATCTGAGCCTTATTCTAAAGCGGAGACACCGTTATCTAAACTTTTGAATTGACATCAAAAATATCATTATCATAAATATCAATGCGCTGGTGGACATCTTACTATGATTAACGAAAGACATTGCAGGAAAACATGCACGTTATGCTTGGTCTAAGCATTGCTAGGGGAAGGTGCATTTTAATGTTCTTTGCTACTCGTATGAGTACTTCAGCAATGATTGATAGATAATGTCACTGGCAGAATCTTGGTTTGGAAGGCTTTTTAGTGGGCTTTTCCAATAATCCGACGAAAAATAGTAGGAATACTATAGAATATCATGACACATATTTATATAATCGATAATTCTTTTGGCCAAAAGTGATGATCAGGGTACTATGAATCAATACAGGCCAACGTGCATTTACACTGCTTAAGTAAGTTTAGAGCATCTCCCTATTACCACACAGTAAGACCCTGCGATCTGTCCTACAGGGTATTTATTCAATTCTTCATGTTTGAGAGATTCATTTTAATGACTTTGTACAGGGTGTAAACAACATCGTATTTCCGGACCAGCCAAGCCTGAGCCTGGTCAGCAACGGTGCCGAGTGCATCATGATCAAGAAACAGTTCTACCTCGAACACGCCACCGAAGACACGCTGAGTTTACTCCGCAAAAATGTGAGTGAATTGCCACAGTGCCAACAGCTTTTTAGAACATTGGGAATATCCGAAACACATACGTAGCTGTCAACAAATTTCTTCAACGAAAAATCTAAATGATTTCGTAATTATGCATAACTCCACTGTTCAAGAAATTTTGCCGAAGAGCAGACCATTGATACTACATTCATTCAAATCGATACAAATAACCACCTCAAGATAATCTGATGGTATCAATTCAAGTATCAAAATAATAGGATGTGATTTTTTTTTTCCTGTTACGAGGGAAGATCCATTTCTTCTATTACGAGGTAGGGAAGATCCATTAAGAGTTTTCTTCGGGACAGATGGGAACATGCGAGGTGATAACATCATCAACCATCCTGTCTTGATAAGACATGCGATACTTTAAATCTCAATTTATCCTTTTCCATATCAATATAATGTTCACTGTTCTGTTCATTTGACTTCATTTCTTTCTTTTTTCTTTTTCAATTTCAGCAATAGATTAGAATTTCTTTTCAAAGATTTGACTGATTCCAGACTTGCAGTAGCCAATGAAATACGATCGACACAGAAACTGTTCACGATGTGGGGCCAGTCGTCAGGTGGCACCTGCTAGATATTCAGACTACAGGACTGGGGTGTACCCACGTATCTACTCTTATTTTTTCCAAATAGTCACTTTAATCCGCTACCTCCTAGATTTGAATTTTGATAAATCTCCAAAGAAGGCACAATGATCCAAACCAAATCCTAAAGGTGATGGTTTGATTTCCTGAGTTTTATGTGACAGGATGGATTTTATCTGGGACACAACCGTATCGAGATTTTGATTTTTTTCCCTCAAATGCAGGAGTTCCCATATCCTACGGAGGAACAGCTCCAGGAAAAGCTTCAGAAGCACATGAACTGGAACGCCTACAAAGATCACACAGTGAAGTCTGTGGTGTTTGAGTCGCGGGCACACAGGACACAGCAGCTCCGCGTTGTTCACCGATAACAACATTTTATGAGCAGATAACGACTCTGATCTTTCAGTAGTTTATATTTTCATGATATCATAAGATGATTTCTTTTTTTCAATTTTGTTACCATGTTTTTTTTAACCCCATTCCCACGGGGGGGGGGGGGGGCATTTTGCCCCCCCCCCCCTCACGTTTCGCGTGATTATTCCGCAAGGCGTGATGCTCTCGCCGCGACATTTTATGACTTCTTTCTTTCAAGCATCGCGCAGCTTTTGAGACAAAATTTGTCGCTCCCGGGCATACCGTTTTGAATCCACGCCCCTTTGAAAAAAATTCGTCGACCCAAAAATTGCTCAAAAACATGATTTTGTGTACAAATCCAATATAAATTGTGTTTTTGCAATTAATTCATATAAAAATAAATATTTTCACTTTCAATGGCTGATGATTTATTTTAGCCTGATTATGCTTTAAAAAGTTTCTGCGACAAATTTTGACGAAAAAAACAAAAACAAAGAGTAAAAAACAAAGAAATACATAAGAAATTCAATAAACAATAAAATACATAAGAAATAATTATGAAGCCGAATTTTTGCTTCAATATTAATGTTGAGGATATTGAAAAGAATATGTTCACCAAAAATTAGAAGTCTTGGAGCTTTTTTTTTTATTTATAGGCAAAAAAATATTTTTGCATAAATTAGCATAAATTAATACAAAATACATAAATTAAAATTTGAAAAATCTAACTATACAGTCTTGTAGATTACATTGGTCTCTACCTTAGTGCAAATTTTTGCGAGGATCGCGAGATCCACGACCGTGATCTGAAGTGGGGGGGGGGGGGGGGGAAAGCCCCCCCCCCCCCCCCCCCCCCCGGTGGTTTCAATCAAGTCCCTCAAAAAACCCGGTGGGATTAGGGTTAAAAGCACAGGAGTGCATGCTATCCCTGGAACGTGTGTTGGAAGAGCTGACAACAGCTAGCATCCACATGTGACCAAGAGAACACGAAGCTCGATGAGCTCAGTGCACTGTATTTTAGACCTTTGATACAGCAAAAAGCTATGATTATACCGAGGCGCGACTGACTGCGTCTAATTTCAGTCTATCTTGGTCGAGCGAGATGTACAATCCTTTGGTACAGAACCTTAATATTTCGATCACTTGTTTCAAGCGTGATCTTTTAATACTGCCTTTTATACCGCGATACAACATCTTGTGACTGCAACAAGGTTCTGCGAGTCAGTTTTCACACTGGATTTGTGTGCCATCCAACGACCTTGCAACAAGCCACGATATGGAGCAGACAGTTCGTGGACTACCATTTGTACATGGGATCCTCGACAATTTCTGTTGTATTATGTTTTCGATTACATGCCTATTTCACCTCAGGAAGTACTCTTTTTTTTTCATGACAAAGGCCCGTAATAAAACAATGACTGATGTTAAAAGAGAGTATTGTTATTTCCTTTATTTTCTTATGTCCCTAGTTTGTCGTTAGAGGGAGCAGGTGCACGTATGTTTGAGTACACGACGCTTTCATAAACTTCTTTGTATGTGTTTTGTCTGGGATGGAGGCTCTTTAGAGGTCATGGTTAGATGAAATCAAGTCAGAATTAGTATGAAAATTTACGGTTTCTCTTCTGCACATTTCCTTTGAGAGGAGAGAAAGAGAAAAAATAAAATAAAATAAACAAAATAAGAGCTTATTTACATCGATGTAGGGCAATTTGTCAACAGTTGAAATGAAAACACCTCGACGGAAGAATTTCATGAATTTGAAAAAAAAAATAAATAGTATTCCGTCACGCTGAAAGCGAGTGGGCATTCCACTGGGCTGGAGACTACTTGGCGACCTGGTGGCGACTCTAGTCCCCCTGGTCGCCGAAACGTATGTCTCCGCGGCGTCTCCTGAACGCCTCCGTGAATGTAGCCGAGTCTTCGGGGAGTCACCAGAGAATCGAACATGTTCGATTTTTTCGGAGACTCTTTCCAGGCATAAGCAGGTCTCCGCGACGTCTCCGCGACGTCTCCGCGAGGTCTCCTTGTAGTCGCGGCCAAATCGCAGAAAACCAATTTTATTCACGATCTCTCCGAGGCGCCTCTGCGACTTTGAGGTGACCCATATAGGCGACCCATCACAGACGTCTCAGAGATGTCGCGGCGACGTCTTCGCGTCTTCCGGCCGAATGATGATTACCATCTTATTTGGAGACATCTCTGAAGGAGTCACCTTCTTGGTGAGAGGACAAACCATTTTTGGTCTTTCGAGTCACACGAGTCACGACTAAGTTTCCTCACGTGAGATACACCCAAGGGTCTCGTGTCAAGAAGAATGCCAGATTCGAGGGGGAGGTGAGACACGGGGATAAATCGGCATCACTCTGTCAACGACTGTAGTATGCTTTAACAAAGAGCACGGTGTAAAACCAAACTACAGGAAATTGAATTGCGGCGAGCGTGACTTGGATAGATTACTCTAAAGAAGAGTCAGCTTACAAATAATTATACACACACACACACACCCATATACTCACACAGACACAAATTACTATACATAATATGCGTGTTTATATCATAATACATCTATTATCATTACGTCATCAGCTTTGCCTCTTAAAAGTCCCATACAAACTGACCGAAGAAATTCCTTCAACTTTCGTTAATTTTGACTTATACAACAGAATTAACAAATGTTTTTACCCAACTCAGGTAGGATTTTTCTTCGATTTCTCCAATTTTTCGACTTGTGTGAGGTTGACTGTATATATATATATATATATATATATATATATATATATATACATGACTATGGGGGAGGGGTGAAATTCATGCTACAAGTTAATTCAGATTTATATTTTTCACCGTAGTTTGCAGATACTAAGTATATGCAATAATGGCTCTCGTAGTTATTAGTGTCGGCATTGTAGAAGACATCCCAATCTAAGTTTGGTTCAAATGGCTGAAAGGTTTAGTCGCAGGTTTGAAGACATTGTGGTACATTATTTTGACTGAATTCCATAGCCTGCTTTTTGCATCATGACCTCTAACCTGCGATCCACTCCGTCCAGCAGAATAATTAAGTCAAACATAGAGAAACAATGATTTTCGTAAAAATACATTGTGCTAATTACTGTAACAAGATATTATTCTTTATAAAAATCATTTATATGGGGCAAATGGGGAGAAAGCAAATGGAAAAATAAACAAGGTAATCTCAGAAAAGTGTTCGAATAGTTTATGAGCAATTTATTCCCCCCCCCCCATAAAAAAAAGGGCATAAAATCACACATCTTTCATCTATTCAAAACATACTTTTTTTTTCCATGAGAATGGTTTTCTGGTAGTTTTAAAGAATTCACATCACAGAAAAGAAACTACTACAAGGTATACAACGCAAACACTGCTGCCTTCAGCGAAGTAGTTTGTTGGCATAGTACGCGATAATCTTTTAATGTTCAAAGATAGAACTGTATGGTACAGACAGAAATGTGTACAACAGTGCTTACACTAGTAATGGAATCATTTTGATATTCAAGTGCCTTTAATCTTGGGAGAAATACATTCAGTTTGTCAAATGACAAGACTTTTTTATTATTAGAGCCTTCAGAAAAAAAATAGTCTTCAATAAGTTGCACATTATGACAATTTTTGTGTCTGTATAGATGTTACTCTGACACACATAAACTAGAAACCATCAAGGTCTCATAAAGGCAAAAAATCACAATGTACAGCCAATATACATATTACATCGTGACAGCAAATAAGATAATACTATTACAGCATTACTTTCAGCGATGGAGTTCCGCAAGCGCAAACAGAATTCAACTTTTGAAGTTGTGAACTATTAAAGTGTCCCGCTTAAAGCAGCAATACAGCATTGTTTACATTTTCAAAGCCTTTTTCCACTTTCTTTTTTGTAAACTACACATGGGAGGGACAACAATCACTTATAAGGAAATATGAACCCATTTATCATGTTTTTTATACATCTATAATGGTCAACATCACTTAGCCACAATCTTGAGTAGACGTGCATATAATCATGAAAAATCTACAAAGTTTCACCAGAAACAAAAGTGTGCCATCACTTTGAACTCATGTATATTAGTACGTACCCCTTCTGCAGGCCACTGGTTGTGGTAAAATCAACTTGTACACCTATTTCCATCCGTGACCACTGAAATTTGTAGATCTTGTCATTTCAAGCCTAATCATCTTTGGGTATTTGTGAAGATGATTGTGATACAGACAAGCAAACATACAAAAAACAAACACACTTTTGTCGCTGTTTAGAACCAAACGCATTATTCCTCCCTTGTAAGCATTGGTGGAGTTGCACACCTGGTATTTGTGATATCCATGTCAACTATGACTGTGATTACGATGTGGATGTAAACTCTGAATGTTACTTAAAAATAAAATAACAAAAATGCAGGAAGTATAAAATGTTGACAGTGAAAAATTAGTTATAAATTATTACTGTTCCTACACAAAGTAGCTGTCAACAAATCATATTCCTGTCATCTTATACAAACAATATATTATATTGAATATCTGATGCTTATATAAGCATCAAAAATTCAGTGAACGTGGTTGAATGATATGAACATAATTTCTCACGCTTTGTTCAGGGCCAGCCACCTTCTTCATAGACTGTGCTTGTGTAAGTTATTTCGATGCAGATTTGTGATTACACAGAGAAACATTAAAAAAAAAAATACCATGCTTCCACTTTCTATGACAAATGTAATATCCCGTCTGCAGAAGGTTTTTGATGTGCCAGTATATTCAAAAACAAAATTAAAGAAATATAACCCTTTGGCCCTTACCGTAGATCATAGATATCTAGATGTCCGCTAAATTGTTTGGTAGTCAACATCATTCTCAATGCATAACTAATACTGTACGTGTATGTCTCCATTATTACATAAAGCATCAACTAATCAAAATGGGGCAACAATGATAGCAAAATTTCTTATCCAAAGAAGAGAAGATGTATTATATATCAACGCTAAAATTTGGTGAGTGGTACAAAATGATGAATACCGATGTGGATAGAACAGCAAAGAAATAAGTGAAAATAGCTACTGATAATGTAGGCATGAGGATTCAATACCCACACATACACATTGATACAGCAAAGCTCACAAATCATACATTGAGACTATTAAATACGTAAAGTGAAACAGGCGATTACAATGGCGGGGAAGGGAGTATCAACATCAGCATCTATAAGTTGAACACTATAGTCAATCCACATTGAAGGGTTTATGCATATATCATCACAATATTATACAAATAAATTTATAAAACGCATATCTCTGAGCTGCCATTAGTACGCGGTCAATGGTAAAAACTAATGACCGCTGGACATGTTAAGCAAAATAAAAAACTGGTCATGTGATATCTCTCGGCCAATCATTTGATTAGGATCCATATCACCATTTTATAAGGAATATGATACAGCAGCTATCACAACCATCAATTTAGAATACTATGGACATCTAGTGATGTATAGTCACTGGTGGTAAAAAGGAATTTTATGCTGAGATTTTAAATATCTCTTCACATTGCATTCTTACCATGTTCATGTGAATAGCATGACAATATACAAACCCTTATATGGCACTGTGATACTCATATGTTTACTTTTTTTTTTATAGTGAGAGTACTGTTTTAAGAGTGTCTTTTAGATTTCATAGGCTTACTAGCTAAGAAGAAATTTATGCAAAGCAATTTAATTTCAGGTCATGAAATGAAATACAACATGCTTTCTTTGGGGTTTAACTTCTTTGCTTTAGATCTTTATAGTTGAATATGAGAAAATCTGAAAAAATGAAGAAAAAGACACATAGACAGCCATAAGACCATTAATGTGACAAATGTTTTGAATTGTCTTATTTATGGGCAGATCAATTATCAAAATAATTACAAAAATGTTGTACTAGGACAGAACCACTTAATGAAAATTAAAGTGTAACTCATACAGAGCTTGTATTCCTCAGTGATGTCATCAATAAATAGATGCTTTAGCTTGAAGACTTCACGGTCACTGTGATGATAATAATAATAATAATAATAATAATAGCGAGAACAAGAAACTTGACCGTGATGTCACAATGAAAAATCTTTGACGGAAACCAGACAAACACCAAGATGCAGCATGAATGTGTCGTGTGGTTGGCTGATGCAGGATTTCATGCGAGAACTCTGCATAAACACTGTGGAAATGGCTACAAAAAAACTGTGCACTTAAGCAGAAAATAACATAAATTGATATGTACCACAGTACTCCAACAACGAGTTACTGTATCAGCATCCCTTGACAGAGATTGAGTACATATATGACTACACACTCAAGAGGATCACTGGATTATTTCTTCATATCCGTACAGACTGGAATGACGAAAGATTGAACCAAATGCGCATCAAAAGTGACAAAATGTGCTGCTTTCATGTGGTACCACTCAACACACATAGTCATATGTAAGCAAATACCACGATGGAGCTTTAGTCACACGAAACTGTGCTATTCTTCATTTAGCTTTGTTAAACAGGTGTTGACACAATCTAAGCAAATGGCAAGTCTGAGTAAAATGAAGGAAGAAATCCAAAGGGGGAAAAAAAAGATGATCATTAATTAGCATGAGCACTTGAACACACCCTCAGATGCTAAAAGTCTAACTTTCAAGTACAATGTCTGTGGCTCTAAAGATAAGAGACTCAAAGGGTAAGCAAAAAATCCATTTGCCATTTCAAAATAATCACAAAATTTTTGTATGGGGTCCTTCAGGTTATAGAGATGCCCCCCCCCCCACCTTGACCCTTTAAAGGGTCAAGGAGAAAGGTTCACATCTGTGAAATGAGTTGAATTGTTAATGGGCAATGGCCTATGACATGTAACATTTATCATTAGAAAAAAATATATTCAGGTAATCTTGGCAGAGTGCAATATTTCTACCAAATTTCTTTTTGACTCAAACCATTGCCAAGCAATTGTGAATGACATTACACACGTCATTTCACACAAATAGACACAAAACTCAAGCACAAAATGAGACAAGTGTAATTTTAAAAGAAAATACATTTTATGGTGATCCTGTAGCTAATAAGCTCTTTCCATGACCGCATAATAATTTGAATTTCCATTCATATGCAGAGCACACATTGTATTGTTTGTGTCTTACAGGTATTGTCTAATCATAAAATAACTGTGCTGTAGCAAAACTATATCTCTCATTTTTGCTTTTCTGACAGAAGTTTTGTTTGCTTGTTGTTCATATTTAGTATCAGGTAAAGTTTGACTAGTTCCAAACACACCCTTGTTTTTAATTCCCGAAGGCCATGAATAGCTTCAGTTAGACAAATTTTGAAGTCATAAATCCTGCAACATTCAAGGAATGTGTTTCAACACTCTTAAATTCCCTGAACTAGTAAGAACATTTCATATGTAACATGCATTGATATTTTCACAAAAACAACAAAACTGATTATTTAGTAATTGCTTCCTAAGATTCAGTATGGTTAGGAGTACATGTTGGTAGTGTAAAGAGCATTGTATATAATTCCATACCACTAGATTAGAATCTTTACTGACTATGGACCCATAATTTCTACTTCATTGGGATCTTCACTCTCTGTGCCAATGCCATGTACTGTGTGACAGGATATGCTTAATTCTTCAATAGTTCCAATTTGCTTTGGGTTCCAAAGGTGGACTTGGTGGATCCAAAAGCAAACGCCATGCCATGATACAGCTGGGCTGTGACAGTGTGGGCTTGCACTAAACAATAGGGAGCTTTAGATTTGCGACGCGGATGTTTGAGATGACGATTGCGCTGGACGTTCTCCTCTTTCCCTGCACCGTGCTGAAAAGTAGTTTTCGATTACGCTAGAACGCAACCATAAAAAATAAAATGGCGCCCTCACATGATCAGTGCATCAAGTAGCTCTCTGCGTCGTGAATTGAGCGGACGAAAAAATAGCCCAGAACGCATAGTGAAAACTCTACAGACGATGCGAGCTATAAATAGATCACTCTTGATAAGCGATTTTGTGCATGCTCAGAACAGGTTTTTTTTATTTCCTCCCAACATCCCCGTCACAAAAAATCTAAAGCTCCCTAATTACAGAGTTTTATTTGATGCTACTCACGGCAAGACCATGCTATATTTTTCACATGCACCTAGTGCCTCATCATGAACAGAAAATCAGCAGCGGAAGAGTTTAATCGCAAAACGGGTTAACTCCATTCTCATCCATTTGAGATATTTGCAATTAAGCCTGCTAAAAAGCAAAGAAAATGACAAGAAAATGCGGGATATTTTCAGTCACAACTTCCAGAATATCTATATGTATATTGGATGGCTATAAATGGGATACCAGAGAATACTGGCCCTAACAAGTGCAATATTCCCTGGTATTCCATGACTTAAAGTCATCCAATATAATCATTATTATTGTCAGTATCTAGAGAAAGCACAAACTGTAAAGAAAAAAAAAGTACCATACTTTTACTAGACTTTGAAGTCGACTCTGCACTGAAAACGTTGCGACTCGCACTTGTGTTATGTAGCAAGATGTGAATTGCAACAAGAGTTCTCACACTCATTACAGTAGCAAGATTTCGCGCACTCAGCAAGTGCTTGCGCATCAGATGCGACAACATACCCTACTTTAATACAACAGTAACCCAAGAGAAATCAATATACCGGTATTGGCCGATAGATGCGTTTCGTTCAATATGCTCTCGTATTGCACAGTGAAAACCAAGTGGACAAGAATGCATCTTTTTAATGCACCGCTAAAACATCCTAGATAATAACCCTTGCCATCCAACAAGCAGGGCATCTCTGGAAAGGTTATAGTCTGCTTCATCTGATGATAGGTACACTTTATGATGTTTGAAGCTGGCATTTAACCCATCTTGCGATAAACTTCTTCAGTTGTGTAATCAATACACTATGGAATTACACAGATGTTCACGTCATTTGAGCCCACTTCATCAGGGATTCTAAAATAATCTTTAACATCTTGTGCAGTATCTGCATTGATGAATTGAAATAAGTTAACCTCTTCTATCACCTATGTTAAAACCCAACAAAAAACTTTGTCCTTGTTACATCACCGATATTTTCTCTTGCTGGTAAATCCTGGTGAAGAGTTACATTGTGTTCATGTTAAGTATCAACCAATGATCACCACATACAGAAAGTTCTGGTATAGATATATATCGTGCCTACAGCAGCTCTTTCTTTGCTAGCGACGGATACGAAAACAAAATTGTCATTGCTCCTATCTACTTCGATGATATCGAGTGCTTACACATAGTTCAAGGATTAAATCCAAGCAATTGACAGACATACAAAAAAAAAACCAAGAAAACTTTGCGTTTACAATGCCACAGTTTCCCCTCAATAAGGTGAATTCGTAAAATGATTTACATCTTAAAGCATTTTTCTTAATAGTGTTCATAAATACATAAATCCAGTGCATGCTAGTTACTGTCAGTGTGTCGGTATCTTGTCGACTTCACCAAGGTCCGTGAAGGGCTGGTCGTTGAGGGAATATTGCATTTTGAATCGTAATCGGATCTTATCCTGTGGAATATGAGAAATGAAATAGAGATAGCAGGAGAAAATTTTGGTTAGGATTGGAACTCTTTCTTTTTTTTTTAACACTCTTCCATTTTCAATTTGTAGCTGTGGCCTTTACTTACTTATAACAACTTCACACCAATAAACAATGTATTACGAAATAGCCAAATGGATCAAGTGTGAAGCAAGAGGCACACTATTGGTTATCATGTACACTTTGTGCAAAGAAAAAAAATCCTAATATCTCCTGTAGACAAAATCATAATAGCCTTATCAGACACCATCTGCATCTTCATACAGAAAGAACAATAAATTGACATTTTGTACATGAATCATATAATTATGTTTGTTGCGATATACCTTTTGCTTTAAAAAAAAATGGAGCCATACTTTCGTACCTAACAGCCTAAACTGGAGACAGTATGAGAAAATTGCTCTTCTACAGTTAATAATGGTTCAACATAACTACATTCACTGGTGTTTAGAACAACTTCATTCAAATCTGAAATTGAGAAAAAAACAGTTTTTTCTCTCTTTTTTTTTTCCTGGTGCAGATTTGTGTGTGGGCATGTGTGTAGTACTGACATAGTTTCCAGTGAGTTTGAATTCTTACCTTATTAGGGTTGGCTAGGAGCATGACCTGGGTAATGGCTGATGGAGGGAGGATGGGGTTGTACGCTGGAAGATCGGTGGCCGAGGGGGGCTGGAGCTTGACCCTCATCGTCTGAAGATGCAAAGAAATAAAAAAACAACATAAAATCTGGACGACTCCTCGGTGACTAAAACACTATCAGCTTGTGTCAACAGCAATACATATGCTGCTGATGATGATGATAATAACAACAAATATAATCATCATCATCACCATCATCATCACCATCATCACCATCATCGTCACCATCATCATCACCATCACCATCACCATCATCATCACTATCATCATCATCATCACCATCATCCTCACCATCATCACCTTTATCATCATTATCGTCATCAGCAGCAGCAGCATCAGCAGCATCACCGTCATCACCATCATCATCACAATCACCTTTATCATCATTATCATCATCATCACCAGCAGCAGCAGCAATAGCAGTATCACCATCATCATCATCACCATCATCACCTTTATCATCATTATCTTCATCAGCAGCATCACCATCATCACCATCATCATCACAATCACCTTTTATCATCATTATCATCATCAGCAGCAGCAGCAGCAATAGCAGTATCACCATTATCACCATTATCACCATCATCATCATCATCACCATCATCATCATCATCACCATCATCATCATATAATAGCAGCAGTAAGAACAACACAATAATACAACTAGAGACATGTATGAGTTTAAGAGTCTATCTCCAGTCAGAGAGAGATAGAGAGAGACCATACATGTTTTTAACTGGAATAATTGATAATCATTGTTCTTTTTATATTCACTTCTACATTCTCGGTCTCACAGTGCTACATGCTTACATAACAAAAGCTGGATTTCATACACTATCACAAAGCAATGTCATATCGTCGCTTGGGTGACAAGACCTCGTATCTACAAAATATCAAATGTTCAGGAGAGCCAAAAAACGTGGCGGCCACAGCACTATAGCAAATGGGAGAGCCTTTCCTTTGATATGCCGTGGTGGCTTCATTTTTGGAGTAAGACAGTTGGGATATGGACAGGACATCACTCAACCCATTATTTGACCATTAATCCAAAAGAGTCATTTTCACTAAAATTGCAGATACAAGGTCTTGTCACCCCAGCGACGATATCAATCATAAGAGAATTGCCACCTTTGGAACAGCAGCCTGAAACATGAGATTCTTGAGGGGCGACGTGTTGGTGCTCATGGTTGAGACGACAATAACGACAATGTCCGGCCTTGGCGAATCTTTGCCAAAATGGAATACCGTCTTGACGTTATTCTTCTCGTAGGCTGTTACTGGTGCCACAGAACCTGTGATAATATGATATGAAAACAAAAATGTTTGTGTGAAGACTTACTACTCCAGTCTTATCAAGTGCTGTTTTTGTTTATGTGTACTTAAAAAAAGAAGGTAAAAACATCTCCACATGAAAGGGATTAAACAAAAGCAAAGATAGGGTTCCCTGAAGTGCACAACTCACCTGGTTGTATCGATTCGAGAGGGACAAAGACGTCTGCTAACGAGAGGACTGTCTGACTTGCAGGTGATGCTGCTGCAGGCATTGGTTGCTGCTGCTGCTGTGACTGAGTTGCTACCACAGGCGTTGCAACGGTGACATTAGCTGCAGGGGCTGCTGCCTGGACTGGTGGAGTGGATATGGCTGCAATGGCCGGTGCCTTGGCTGGGGGGGAACCCCCTAGAAAGAGGAGTTGGTCATCACCAGACGCTGCTGGGGTTGAGTTTGAGTTAGTGGCTGGTGTGACACTAGCATTCCTAGAGAAGAGAAAACAGAAGAGCAAACCCCGAAACAGAAGATTTATTACTTAATTTGTTAGGATTATAACATAAATTGTATGACCCAAGATTATTCGTTCAGTTGGGACAGCAAACTACTTCTTTTCATTGGTACTGATATCAAAAGTTGAGAAATATTTTCAGCGCTTGATGAATCAGTACAATCTTCAAAACACTATTGTTCTAAGAATCTCAGTTATTCTTTTTTTGGCTATAGTCAATGACATCTCTACACCTCAGTTTTATTCTTCATCTCGGTCACTTTTGAATATTGATATTTCTTTTGATTGCCTTATTTTTTTTTTCCAACTGCTGCATTTGTGTGTCTGTATCATATGCATGTGACACAGGTCTGAGTATTTTAACTCTTTGTGAGGCACAGTGTAAACCCCCTGTGTACTGCACTATTCTGAGATTGCAATGTGAGAGCACTTTTGGAAAACATTCTGTTTTTAAAAGCCATGCAACTTTTTTACAGAAATGGTTGTGCTAGAAATGCAGTATAGCGAAATTGTACAGAAAATTGCAAGATTGGCTGTGATGTAAATTTGTAGACAAAGCTATTGCTACTTTTTTCTTGCAAGTGGTAAATATTCAAAACAATTTGGTTTGCACATTGTTGTGCACTTGAGCAAAACATGCAAGGTTGGCAAGCCGTTGACTGAGTCAAGCATGCGAACATAGCATACAGAGAATTAAAAGCGGCATACCAATAGATGATAATGAAAGTGAAACCAGGACGAGGCTAAACAAAACTGAGAAAGGAAGCAATTGGTATGACTTCACCATATCAATGTCCATCAAAAGCCAAGCTTTCATAGATATGTACATCATAGTTATAAACCACAGCCAGCACTTACAAGTATTCCCAATACCTTGCAGTGAATAGGTACTGCTGGCTAAGAAAAGCAATAAATGGTACTCGAATGTTTCCATCCGTCTCATATGCACACAAAGCTTACAAAATTTCAGTTGTATAACAGGAAAACTTTTTTTTTTCACTTTGCAATACAATTCCATACTTTAGAGAAAGAAAGAGAGACAGACAGACATAGATACAGACAGACAGACAGACAGACAAATTCTGGTGCAGTACAGTCAAGACAACACGTGACTCACATGAATATCTATTTATGGACAAAATGAGATTATGTTGATTCAGCAAAGTCAAGCTTACTATTTAATATTCAGACCACATGACAGTTTCTTAAAGACTCTGCACAATGGCATGCTGTTTCTTCAGTGTTCCTAGGGAAAACTTTTCCGCTGTAAGTCTATAAGAAACTGTCACTACACTAGATAATTTCCCACTTGATTCTCATTCATGCATGACACTGCCAAAGTCCTAATGTATACTTTGGTTTGGGGGATGTGAATTTTAGCGCGAAACAAAAGGGTAAGGCTTGAAAATGCCAATAGCTCAGATTGGTCAGTGCTGCATCCTCTGTCTGTCTATTTGTCTCCCTATCCCTCTCTCTTTAATTAGTCCTTTTTTTTTCACTTTTTCATGTCACATATTTGCGATGTTTTTGTATTCTCTATTTGGCTTTTGCAAACTTGAACAAAATTGCACGGACTTGTTGAAGAACAGCCTGTGGCTGAAACAAGTGACCGTGTGGAAATAAAATAATGAATGAATGAATGAATGTGGAAATGCACATTAAACCCTGAATTTTAAATGCTTAACTATTTATATCTTACTCTTCTTTTGCTTTTGGTTTGATCATCCCCCTCCCTAAAGACTCGAGGTCGGCAAAGGCGTCGGATGAGATGGCCGGGGTGGCCGGCTTGCTATTTGAGGACGAAGATGATGTTGCATTCTGAGAGCTGCGCATGAAAGAGGAAACAGGACGAAATATGAGATGGAATGATGCCCATGCATGGAATGCCAAAAATACTAAGAAGACTGGAGTGCATAAGATTGATATGAAGTCATACCATGCCTCATGAGAATTCAAGCCACATAATGTCACACAGAGAAATAGAATATTTGGCCTATATGTGAGAGCTAAAATGATAGCAACCCATATTTTGAAGAGTGCTTGTCTGAGAGAATCATAGATAACAATTCCGACGACACACTTTCAATCTTTTCATGCCATACGCAATGAACGAACATCTTATAAAACCTTTTCAAAGCACAAAACTTTATGACATGATACAATCTGAGATGAAAAGCCTCCAACACCTTTTCCCTGTCTAGATTACTACAAAAAGGTTTGGAAAATGACATGTAACTGAGGAAAGAATTTTGTCTACTTCTCAAAGTTAAAAGGCTGTATGATCAGGAGAAATTTCTATCAGGACTAAAGTTTGCAGGACACTTTGGAAAATTTGCAAATGCAAGGCTGTCTTTCAAAGAATGCATTCTTGAGCAATACTTGAGCTTTCATAATTTGAGTGCACATAGCACTTTACTGAGGAACTATCTCTTTGTGCATATATGACAATTTTCTAAAATGAAAAACAAAAATGATGAAAAATCACTCTCTTCAAAGCGTTCATCAATATGCTACTTCATTCTAATTTCTCGAATAATTCTCCACATAAAACTTCTCTTGGGCAGACTACAGACATACTCAAAGCAATATGAGATAAGGTGAAAAAATGTCGCTTTCAATTGTTTCAGGTAATAAGTGCAAAAAGATAGAAGAGACTGATTTCTCATCACTTTGCAAGGCTGCGAATTCACTCATAGTTTCTCTCTCTCTATTCTTCTTCTTCGTTGTCTTGTTCTTCTTCTTCTTCTCCTCCTTTTTCTTCTCTGTATCATACTTAGAATGCAAGGTTTCGTTTTTTTGCCTACTCAGAAATGAAATAAATGAACACAATGAATCGATGAAATGAAGTTTACAGTAAAGGAATGGAGTACCTCATAGATTCATTTGCAGAAAAATGATTACGAGATGAAACAGAAAAATCCCAGAAGAATAGACAAATACAAAAAAAAACCACAATTGGATGGACAGCACACCTTGCAACTGTTGTGGGCTGCGTGGGGAACACTGACGTCACTTGTCCCGTCACCATGGGAACCCGCTGCTGCTGCTGCTGCATCATTGGAAACCCAGGGGTCATTCCCATCATGCCCATGGCTGGAGGTCGCATAGAGGGCGCCATTTGGGCCATCTGTTGCTGCTGCATGATCAGCTGCTGCTGCTGTACATTGGGGAACATTGTAGGCATCGTCTGCATAGGAAATACATTGTGACAAAATGAATGACAACTTGAATGCTACATGCTTTGGGAAAGACGAATAGAGAAAAGAAACACATTAAATTTTGGCTAGTATGCAAAAGCTGTACATTTTTGCACATTTCACAAGTCAACTGATATTCAGGAAATTAACAAGCCACAAAAACACTGCTTCCCATGACAAAAATGAAATGCATGTCTGTTCTATAGCAGAACTTTTTGCTTGAAACCTCTTGATACTTATTTCTCGTATTGTCCCAACAGTGCTTCATTGTGAATGTAACCATTTGCAAGTTTGTCTATATACAATTCCTGATTTGTGAAATATTATGCTTGCAAACTGTAAATCATTTATTGTGAAAATACTCAATTCAAATAAGATGACTGCCTTCATAATACCTCATATAATAGAAGGCAGTTATGGATGACCTCAAAATATATTTTTCTTTTTAAATCAAAGTCTTATTTTGCTATTTTCTGATGAAGTAGGTTTTAACTTGGTTGTTTGTTATTAAAGGCATTTTACAGTGCATGTCCCTCATAGCTCCGATGCCGTCATGTTAAATCTCACCAATTGTGGTATGGGCTGGCTGTTTGCTAGTGAGTTGAAGGTCTGTGTTGGAGGGACCTGGGGCTGTTGTTGCTGCTGTGGTTGTGGTACGTTGATGGGGTCTGGCCCGAGAAGCTTGTCCAAGTCTGACGAACTCGTCGGCTGGACCACTCTGTTGGCAGACTGACCATTGTCCAAGCCTGAATCACAAGTAGAGGCACGATCAGTGAGAGGGGAATACATGCTGACTTCTCTTAGATTTTTACATGTCCTATCAGAAAGCAAGTTACCATGGGACCAAGGATTTCAAGTTCCCCCTAATGGTTAAAGGAATGAGGATAGGGTGATTTGCCTGAGGGTTGCTTGTGGGTATCACTGCTGTCAACAGTAGGCTTTAAATATGGACTTTAAACTAAAGAGTTCATGGTCATATCCGAGCCATAAAGCAACTCTCCAAATATGCAATTTATGTCACAATACTTTGATTTCATCACCATAATCTTCATTATCATCATTGTTTTCCTCCTCATTTTGTGTCCATTCCACTTGTACTTATGTCGGAAGTCAAAGATGATGATGAATCTTCCACTATGACTTTATAGTGTTATGAACTCAAATCCTCAGAAAGTGTGCTCTTCTTGCCCTCCCCCCACTCAAACTCTAATCATATCTACAACCACGACTACAACCACAACTGCAACCCCCACCCCAACCACAACCACACAAATACCAAACTGCAACCACAACCACACAAAACCCAAACCACAACCACAAAGGAAACCCATGACACAACCACACTACCATAACCAGAGAATGATCGCATTTACCTAGTGATGATAGCTGAGATTCAAGGAGTGCGGCGGAGTCTTGGGCTTGAGATGGTTGAGATGGGTCCGGTGGTTTGGGCAGCGTTGGGATCGACTGCTGCTTGACGGGACTGGTGCCAGCAAAGTCGATCAGCTTGCTCCCTGCACGGACAAAATACATAATGCATACACGTATGCCCTTTGGCCCGAATTCACGAAGATGGTACAATCTTTGTCCATGGTCTGACCGTAGTTTTGTATGGGGCGCCAAGTGTCGCATGGCTTATTTCGTTTAGAAATCAGTCACTTTGTTGACCAACGAAATATTCATTTCTTTACGAAATGTTAACATTTTGTCGATGAAATCATAATTTCATCCACGAAATGGCCATTTCGTCTACAAAATGACTGATTTCGTAATGAAATAGGCCATGCGACACTTGGCGCCCCATACAAAACTACAGTCTTTGTCCATGGTTTAAACCATGGACAAAGATTGTACCACCTCAGTGAATTCGGGCCTTTGAGATTATAATGGACATCAGGTTACTTCTCTACCGTGCTTCATGCTACAGCTCTGTATGCTGCTGTTTTTACATTACTGTCAATATGCAAAAATTTCATATGCTTCACATTTTATTTCCCTGCTGATACATATTCACATATGTACACTGTTTTTTTGGTTTTTTTTAATTTTCTCTTTTTCCTAATAGAGCATTCCCTATACAAAATAGAGCCTTTGGAATTTAGATTTTTATTTGTGGATTTGTCTACAGAAAGGATGTTTACGGAATATAGAGATGAAGAAACTGGGTGTATGCTCATCCAGATGATTCTCTATCATACTCGAAACAAACATTACAGTCTTAGATTCTTTTAATTTAATATGGCTTGTATAACATATCTGTGTATTTTCGCATCTGAAGAAATATTATTTGACTTTAGACAACTCCAAATCACTAGATGATTGGTTATTTCCTCACACAGTTCCACATTAACCCGTTGAGGACAAGTCCCAAGTATACTCGGGCAAGTGTCTTTGGAAAATGCGTGTTGTAGCAAAATCAGCCCGCCCTCAACAGGTTAACATACCAAAGAGGAGTGTATTTTGTGGTGACAAATGTTCTTGACAATTGGCCAAGTACAATCCAAAACTACTTCTGAAGAGATTTAAAGGCAGACCCACCATCCAGTGTATTTGCTGACGTAGCTGAGGCTGAATTTGTGCTGCTCACATCGCCGAACTTCTCCTTGTACAGCTCCATCACTTTCACGACGGAATCGTTGGTTTCCAGAATGTCAGCTGGAAAATACAAGCATAGAAGAAAAAATATAATACACAAAGCAGGCCATGAACTGTCTGAAAGAGAGGTTTTCCCCAAACAGAGAGAACGACATGGTTCTACAGCACACTTGACACCAGTGGATACTGATCTCTTTAATCTGATTTGTCTTGATAATCAGCCCATGTCAGTTTAGTATTTACTGGATGAGCATAGACCAGTCTAGTGTATGTAGGAGGCTGCCAACCCTGGTGGCAGTCACTGTACTTTCAATATTGCACCTCTCTTGGCAGATGGAGATGTATGTATTTATTTTTTCTTCTCTTTTTTGGTGGGGGGTGGGGGGAGGGGAGGGTTCTAGGCAAATGAGCATGTGACAAAAGAGACTTTTAACAATAATATATCTGCCAAGTATTCACTCAAAAGTGCAGGATACTGTTGGAAATCAACTTTCACTTCATATCTCCCTGCTCAAAGTCTTGTTAATGTTTAGTTTGAACATGCTGATCAGATCTATTGTGTTTTGTTGTTGTAGTTGCTGCATTTAATGACATCACATGAGAATCATGTGCTAGCATGTGTTTTCACTGTAAGTGGCTTGTTGATGAATCTGGCATTTCAAAACATGAAGGGGAGGTCAAGAAGGCTCTCTTCACTTTTTACTTCCACAAGTGAATATAAAACACAGCATATTGGGGGGGTCATGTCTTATATTCCAATACAAATTTAGAGGTTACCAAGAAGGCTTACAAATGAAGGTTACTCCAATAAAAATATTTCTTATCAATATGAAGCAAGCATGACAATTATAACAATTATGACATCATCATCATAATCATAATAACAATGATAATAATAATAATAATAATGATAATAGTAATAATAATAATAATAATAATAATAATAATAATAATAATAATAATAATAATAATAATAATAATAATAATGATAATAATAGTGACATGGCTATCTGCACAGCACAATACACATTTGAACAGTTTCATAATGCTTGACAAAATTAGTATTACTATAACTTGCTAATGCATACTTATTATTACTATTTTTGATCCATTATCTTTTATTTCTTATTCTTTTTCATGCTCCCTTTTTGCCTCTGCCATAATGACTATGAATACTTAACGACAAATAAATCTAAATCAGCAATAACAATAATACCTATTAGATTGCCAGAAAGAACAAAGAGACAGTCAATAGGACTCACCGATGCAGTCGTCTTTCTCATCAGCATCACTGGCCAATCTGAAAAGGCTAGGTCTCATTCTCTCGCAAGTAAGGTATAACTCCTTTGGGGAGGGAGGGAGAAGATATGGATAGATTGATCAATAGATAGATAGATAGGAGAGAAAGATAATAGAAAGAAAGACACACATATGGATGGACAGATAGATGATTTGTTGATATTTGGTGGTTCTTGAAACTTCATACACACCAGTGATGAACTATGCTGTTAGTATATGTTTGATTCTTTAAATTGCCATACAGTTCAAAGTTTATCATGGCATTTGTCTCACACAATCACTGTTTACATTTGTCTCCTGATCCCATGACCACTGCCTCCCCCCCCCCCCCCCCCCACTGAGAGGAAACATGCCAGCCTGTCCTCAACTTCAATATTTAGAAATAAGTGGGGGAAAACAATGCAAAAATAGTCACTCTCACCCACGTCTCATACATATTTATCATTAGGTGTTTACAATAACGGGAATACTGCATTGATTAAAGCTTCTTATTCAAAAGAAAAAAAGAAAACAAATAGTGCTATTATATATGAATACTGTAAAAGTGGATATTTTCGCGTGACTAATTTTTCGCGCTAGGCCGGGTCAGAAGAGTTTCGCGTGTTTTTAATTCCGCAGAATCAAGACATCACGCACAGGAACGTATGGCAAGCAAAAATATTCGCGTGTTTTTATTTTCGCGCTAGTTTCTGGTTGCGCGAAATGCGCGAAAATTTCAACACCGCGAAAATTTTCACTTTTACAGTAGTTGGTAGGTGTGAGAGAAGGAGGGGCTAAAATGGGTGTGGTCCGTGCCCTTGGTCGCTCTCCTCCCCATCACCCCCCTCACCTTCATCAGCTCCTTCTCCTCGGGGCTGGTGGAGCCTTCCCTGTAGTGGGCCAGCATCTCATTCAGCAGCTTGACGTTGTTGTTGCAGCTCTCCAGCTCATTGGTCCGCCTCGACACCTTCTCCATCCTCTTCTGATCCTCCTTCACCATGTTCTTGATGAGACGGTTGGCGGCCTGGAGGTCCTCCGGATGTTTGCTCTTCAGTAGCCGCGCCAACAGCTGTGAGCAGGAGAATGTTTACTGTATTGTCATGTTTTGTAATGTGCTGTATTGCATTCTTACACTAGATGTTAAAAAAGAAGGTAGCTGCAAAGGTACAGTTTGTTACACAAAAATTACATTAATAGCACATTCACAATCACATCATAATAATGATGATTTCACTTTATGGTTTTCAAAATCAGATGCATTGTTTCACTAGAATCACCTGAGAAATCATATTTCATTCTACAGTTATTCATTTTTTATTTCATTATTGAGAATTATAAGACTAGAGAAGAGTTCTGGTATCTTGGAAAGCTAGGAGAGACAAATATTGTAAATGACAAGTTTTCTCACCTTTACAAACCAGAGATCACTGTTTACCATCTAATTTTCATTGTCTTACATTTTTATATCAATTTCCTCTCACACATTTGATTTTAAGAGTCATGCTGGACACTCTTCAAGGAGTACAGTATAAGTTAGTACAATTTTTTGCAATAATATCTAAACCTGTTGAGTATTACTTTCCTAAAGATAATATGATGAGTATTCCAAGCATGTTCTGGAGAAAATACAATCTACACTTTGCATGGAAGAGAATGGTATACTGGTAATTAGTCCCGTTTTCTGGTTTACAAACCTTTGATTTTTCCTCGTCTTCAAACTCAGCCATTCTGGGCTTTGGAGGAGCAGCAGGGAAAAGATCCTTGTCCAGATATGTAGGATCCTCTTTTATCAAGCCTGGAGGGAAAAAGGAAAACCAATCCAAAGTAACCGTACAGGACACATAATCTATGAATATACGCATATAGACACTGCAGTAGTCCCTATCTGCATATTGAAGAAACGAGTGCCAGAAGGATGAAAATAAACAAATCAGGTGAAATATCACAACACGAGCTCTGTCATTTTGCCTTTGAATTTAATTTTACACATTTTTGAGCTAGAGGTGGCTGAAGAATGCCTATGATTTTAAGGGTGTTGGTATTTCAAAGAACTTGAAGTACCATGAACAACTTTAATTTTTAGAGATAGACAATATTAGATGTTAGAGATAGACAATATTAGATGAGATAAAACCGAAAATTACCGAATGTTTCCTGGAGATGAAAATTTCTTTTAAACATTGCAACATTTCATTCCACATAGATCATAGAGGGACTGTCGCTTTTAAACAAACATACTCAACTGTGCACTTGGTCACTTTTACTTTCATTTTCATTCTGAGTACAGTACTCTCCGCGTAATCGGGTATCGCTTAAACGGGTACTCCGTTTAATTGGGTAGTAATGTTAAAATCAGTTCCAATGCACATTAACTTTACCTGACAATCGGGTTGCCTCTCCGCATAAATGGGTAAATAATGTTCTTCTAATATAATTTCCTACCCACATTTTATCGCAGATAAAACACTTTAAGAAACCATGAATGCCAAATTTTCCACGGCTAATCGCATAAACATGAAAATACAATAAATGTATGTGTAACAGGTAATCCCATTCTCTACTTAATTCGCAAAGGAGACCGATCATTTGGGGAGTGATTATACATGAGTTTTCTGAAGACATATTTGTCCATAAAAAGAGTGTAAATTATTGCTTGTGACTCAGCAAGTGTAAGGTACAGTATGTATTATAATGTGCCGTGCAAGCATGCGTGTTCAAGCATACAGTGTAGATGTTTGGTGCAATGTTCAATGCAATATACATACACACATTGTATGTGTCAACTGTGAATGAGACGTGTTCTTCTGTTAATCGGGTACTCCGCTTAATCGGGTAAGAAACGCTCTGCCCGAGCCTACCCGATTATGCGGAGAGTACTGTACAGTGCATCATAGTCATGAAATAGGTAATTTCCATTGGCAAAAATCAAAGAGTTGAGTGATGGATGGCACATTTGCCAGTTTCTGCTTGACAAAAGCAACATCCCCCACCCTACAGGGGAAAAAAAAAATCTCAGCAAATACTCTGTAACAGGAAACCTTTTCCAGAAAAGATAAGAAAAATGTTACAAACAATGTTGTAAATTAATTTTTGAGGTCCAAATAAGGTCAATACTATGATATGCATGTTGCATTTATAAATTCTATTATTAGTCATCTACTGCACGCATGCGAGAATACATGTTGTTGTTGTTCTTTTGGATTGTGGAGCTCTCTGCCGGGTGGGCAACTTGCTCCAAAAAATATAATTATTCAGATATGCCTTAAAGGGGAAGGCTAGTAACTGATCAGTGGGAATCAGTGGAAATGCTGGGAGATGATTGTTCCAATCCTTATGGGATTCATTCAAGAGTTCATTGTATATCTATTGTTGTGTGAAAATGATTTGCTTCAGAACGGTCTCATATTCAAGTAATGTGCAGATTAATGCTCCGTCACTGACCAGGGACGCTAACCTGGAAGCATTAAACTGCACATTACTTGAATATGAGACCATTCTGAATCAAATCATTTTCACTCAACAATAGATATACAATGAACTCTTGAATGAATCCCATAAGGATTGGAACAATCATCTCCCAGCATTTCCACTGATTCCCACTGATCAGTAACTAGCCTTCCCCTTTAAATTTGATTATAAAAACTTAAAATACTTTTAATTATTTACAAAAAAACCAATTACATTTATTTTTATATTTACAATGATAGGTACATCGGAAGGAAAGGGGACAGGGTTCCGGGAATGATGTCATCTGCCTACTCCTGCATCGAGAGAAATGCAGGGTCTATGGTTAAATAGACATGTATGTAATAAATAGACAAGCATGTAAATAATAAATAGTAAATAAATAATAAATAATAAATGCTAAATAGACAAGCATGTAACTTGGGTCTATGGCTAAATAGTGGGCACAAACTGTTCACTGCTACTTGGCCTACTAGATCACACTGCTTGGTGAAGGTTTATGTGGTATAATGATGAAACATTGAGCAAATGGCACAAACAAGTAATATCATGCCCTTCACCAAGGAGATGGTCTGTCAAGTCAGTATTGAATGGATCTCCCACCAACCTTGCTTTTTCAGCATGTCATAAGCTTCCTTCACTTTCTGCTCCTGGGGAAGGCCCTTCTGCCAGGAATACATCAGTTCTATGGTTTTCTTCTGCACCTTCTCTGAGGTCTTGTTTCCCAGATACTGTATTAGCAGAGAAGACGGTGACATAACTTGAAAACATAGGAGTATATATGTGACCGTGCATCACAAAAAAAACAAACAAACAAGTTGCATGCACTGATTTTGTGTGATGACTGAAAATGGGTGAAACGGGTCAACCTAGCCAATCTTGATTTTTTTTCATATTTTCTAAAAAAGCAAGTCTTCTTCTATATCATGCTAAAATTTGGGATCATAAAACTAACATGAAAGTGTGTTTTTAGCTGTTTATCTGGAACAAATTTTTTTAGAATAGTGTGATTAGGTGTGTCTTTAGAGTCCCTTTTACATTTCTTCAAAACTCTGTACACACTCTTCACTTTTAACTGTAATAACTTCAGACAGGATGATGTTACTGCTTTGAAAATTGGCATTAATCATGGACAGAATGTGTTAATAAAGCATGCTTAATTTCAGCTTAATCTGATAATCTCTTCATTGTTGTTACTCCAGTGGTTTGTACATCCCATTTTTTTTTGTCCCATTCATTGCACAGCTAGCACGGCTTGGTAAAGTTTAAGCGCTTGAATAGACCCTGTGCTTCAGAGCCTCTTTTCTGAGTTCACACTTTTCCTGGGTGGGTATTTTTTTTCCCAATATTTAGATAGGTTACGAGAGTCAATTTGATTTGAGTTATAAATCATTTTAAAGTTTTAATAGTCTGCTCATTCAGAATATGCTCTAAACTAAAAATCCATGTCTGGCGACTTCTTGTTGGTTTTGTGAAGCAGGGTCAGATATGCTAACACAATGAAAGCGATGCTTCAGCAACAAGAGGTAACAAACCAACTGGGCGGATGTCTCCAAATTTACCATGCACTTTGTGATAAAAGAAGAAATAATGTCTATCAAAGAAGAAAGATGTATTTTTTAAACTGATGGACAAATTGTTATCAATTTACTTTTTAGTCATATTTGGTCATTCGCTATTGACTGAGGAGTACACTTTGGTAAAAGCTCAAGTATTTAGTTCGGCACAGAAAAAAAAAATTCAAGATGCTAACTTTTCTCCTGTTCTTTTTGAGGATTCTCTTCCCAACAGATCCATTCTGAATTTAATTCCTTCATTCTCACCAATCACTGATTTGCAAAAACACACAACTTGCAAGAGCAGTGTTTTACACGTATAGCTTCATACTGTCAGTTTCTGTATCAATACACACTTTGGCAGAAAGAGAATGAATGAATATCATACTATACAGAGTGCTCAGGGAATATAGACTTACCTTGGGCGAGATCAACTTGATCATCTCGTTCAGGAAGCGAAATTTGCCCAGCTCGCGATGGAAGGGCTCCCCGCAGTTCTTGACGCAGGCCTCCAGGACCGTCAACGCCTGCAAGGACTCCCTCTCCTGGGGGGACTGAATCTTGTGGCCCAGAATGCGGCAGGCAGTCAGAGGTCTTGGGTCAAAGGTCAGAATACGCATACATACATGTAGCCTTTACATCTAATATAACTCACTTTCTCTTCCTTCCTTTGAATGAAGCAATACAGGAGCCACATGTTTTCTTCATCATTGAAGACATGGAGGAATAATCATTCACTTTTATTGACAGGGCTGAAGGTTACTTTTAGTATCTACATCATAGGTTATGTTATTACATACTTCAAAATAGAGATAAGGTTAACTCCTCTGGACAGATGTAGGATTTTTAAAGATTTGGTCTTTCTCTCGACTGTACTCAAGCTTGTTACTTGATAGGAACAGTGGTGCATAATTGTTACTCAAATGCAAGCATTATGTATGCAGCATGGATGCAATTCAGAAACTAATGAAAGAGTTTGCAAAAAGATTTCTGTCTCCATTCTTGCTCACATATGTCTCATTTAAGGCTGATATTTCTGCAAGAATAAATAGTCCTCCAAAGATATGTGCAGAGCCCAGCCACCAGATTTAAAAAAAAAGTCATCTTTTGTTGGCCTGACCTGGCAACTTTCAAAGATTGAAAATGAATCTTTACCTGTGCTTTTACTTCAGGTCACTATATGAATTGTAAGTCTTTTTTTGGGAGCACCACAAATTCAGATTTAAAGATTCAAGTGGCCTGAATAGGCCATTAGAGAAAAGAGTTAGTGTTGAGCCCTAATATATGGGTTCTGTTTTTTAAATGATTCTCTACATCTTACATTATATACTCACCCTTCTAGTTCATGATTGACCTTGTCACAGAAACTCATGATATACTCCCAATCTTCCTCCCTGTTGGCTGGATTCGTTGCTTTGTCTGAAAGGTTGACAGAGGGACACAGGAAAAAATGTTCCTGATCTAGTCAATGCAATTCAAATCCAAGTCACACAAGGTTTGACAAATGATACCTAAAATCATACATACACATGTAAGATACTGCACCTATACACATGTATTTCTACTACAGTGCAGTTATGCACACATTTGTAAGTCATAAATAAGGACTGTGATGATTGATGTCAATCAAATCATATGAACTAAGACTCCATGAGGATTACTAAACCTTGAGCATTGACAGTCTGGTCAGGATATCTGAACCAGGTGGTTAACAAACTATCATTCCCTGAAATATGTACTGAAAACTAACCATGCAGACGCTAACATCATCTTCAGCTCCTTTTGGCGCAAGAAAAAATGAACAAAATGTAGATGTGGATGTCATGTAAATAGTAACTTCTTAAAAGTTCCACAATAACATAAAATATGGTATGGATGGTAACAAAAGTGATATGTGACCCGCTGCAACAAAAGGATCCGAAAGTCGGGGAGGACAATTTTCTCCCTTACTCTTCCACTTTAATGTCATATATAACGTGACTCATAAAATTACTCAGTTGCGGAGATATCGATGATTTTATTAGCACATGTCGAGTGGTTTAAAAAATCAGCGTTTGGAGAAAAACCGCCTTCAAAGTTTTCCTTCCGATGCTATCATGATCAAGGGGAAGCAAGGCAGTTTTCACCGTTTGACAATAGAAGGTAAGCTCCTAGCAACCTCTACGATGTTCATTCAAGCTTAGCACCAGCAGTCTACGCATGACCAATCAGTAACCAGGATGCCATGCACTGACCCATGAGATCACTCCCTCGTTGCTAGGGGCGGAGTCTGGCTGCGGCGCTAAATCCAAATCTTCGGACACGTTTCTGTTCCATTGAAAGTCGAAAATCATAGCCCAGAAAAATGCTATTTTCTTGCCTTTCCTTTGATCATTTAGCTTCGAAATTTCGGCAGATGATAAAAGATACATTAGACTACAAAATCACATCAAAAACAGAAATCCGGACGTTTTGACGGATTTTGATGATCTGGCTTCAAACTTGATTTTCTCGGCTCGCCCGTCAGTGACTTTAGGATCCTTTTGTTGTAGCGGGTCACATATTCCTAACTTGATATCTGCATTCATTCTAGTTTACATACATATGAACTGACTTCACATGTGACTGATGTAATAATATGAAAAACAGAATTTCTGTTTTTCATAATATTACATCAGCAGAAATACAAATTTCATTTAGCCTCAGTGAAAGAGAGCATGGTGGTGGTTTATAACCTTAATCAATACCCTGATTCCATATTGAACTCTGTGTGTGCTGCTGCCTTTCATTAATACTATTAGTAACTTGTTACCACTTCTTCATAGGGACACAGAGAAACCAACCTTTATTAATTTATGGTTCTTTTAGTTTTCACCACACTCATTCTCCATCGCATGTGTTTACCAGTAAAATACTCATGAAATCCGTCTGTATGGAGGTGTTTATAACATTTTTGAAAAAACTTTTAATTCCCTGAAGCCAGCCAGAAATAGTCTCTGCTGAACATATTCCAAAGTCTCCAATGATTATGATATTGATAAAATAAATTTTACAGTTCTACCATTCTACACTACTCTACAGACTGATCTTTTGTAAGTTTGGTCAACTTAACCAGCAGCTATCAAATTCATTGAACTAGACTCGAGTTCTATTTGTATCGTATGTAAACTTAAGTTAGAGGTTCTATGATATAGATCTCTAACATTAGTCTATATGAAAATAATTTAATGCCATTAAATTTACTTTTTATTAGTCATTACAAATTAGAATCTAGGGAGACTGAGAGGAAGGATGAATGAAGACTGGAGCTAGTAATTCGTTGCTGAGTTCACGAGGACTGCGAAGCAAGAGTCGGGGCAGGTCCGTTCTGACAGGAAACAGGGTAGTTAAATCTACCATTTATACAGCCACAGGATTTCGCCAGGTCCAAGGTCTACCTGGGCCCTGGCCCGCACCCCCAGCTGCAGCTGGCAGGCCACGCAGGCCGCGGCCAGTCGGGAGCATTTAGACCTACTATCAATGCACCATAATCAACGAGTGGGACTGTGTGAAAGAGGCCATTAAACAGGGGGCGTTGGCAAAGTCATCATCACTTCACGAAAACTCTGTTGCAGCGACGGCTCTAGCATTAACTATGCAAATACATCTCAAGTGAATTGTTGTAGGCTCCCAAATCGGGCTGTAATTACTCTAATTCAGCACTGTGGCACTTACTTAGCAACGTTTCCAGAGTTTCCCAGTCATCAGCTTCCGCCATGTTGACGATTTTTTTTTTCTCACATGATCAACCTAAAAAACTAGAGGAGCTAGCCCGTATAAATGCATGGGAGCTGGACAATTCGACCTCAAGATAATCTGACCCATAATAATGCGACCCAAACCCTGAACAGCTCGTTCAGCTACCAAATCCGTATGCACAATAAATGAATGTATACAACCACACTAAGTAGACATCGGCATAATCGTGATATAGTCCCCACCTCTCCGTTGGGGACTATTACAATCCCACCTAAATGCCGATGACTTCTGGCATCTGAATTTAGGCCTATGGATGTAGAAAAAAATCATGGATGATAGTGGCAATAAGTGAAAACCAAATGCGACAATTACTTTTAAACAGCAAAGTTACTTACCGTGGCCGGACTGTCGGCGCCACTCCCTTTCAAAAATTGGGGGGGGGGGGGGGGGGGGTGGAGGGGGATGGGAGGACCCAGTTTATATTTCTGGTACCACTTCCAGGTTTCATAAGCTAACAAGCAAAAAAAAAAAAAAAAAAAGGCCTTCTAGGCAACTACTTTCGGCTGCTACTTCCGGGTTACATCAGCTAATAAGAAAAAAACAACAACAACAACAAAACAAACAAACAACAAAAACAAAAAAGGCCTTCAGTGCAACTTTCTGATTCCACTTCTTGGTTTCTTCAGCTGACAACCAAGCAAACAAAAAACAAAAACAAATACAAACAAACAAACAAAACCTTACCCCGCACTCCACTTCGATTCGGCAGTTACATAAACTTCACCAATGTCATGTTGTCAAGCTAAAGCATTTATTGGTTTGAATCTCCCCTCTAGATCAGGCACAATCTAAAAATTAGGCCTATATGCCTATAAAAGATGTATGTATATCATACGTACTGTATACATATTTGTATTGAAGGTAAAATGGGAAACTTATAAGAATTACAGTATGTTGTTCTGTTAGTGGGCCAGAGTGGCGGGTATTTTTTTATGACTTGAGAGGTTATTGTTATTGTTATTTTATTGAAATATGATAGAGGAAAATGAGGCCGGGTATCACAGGGAACTGTGTGAATCGTTTGTTGTGTTGCATATTAAAGATTAATATAAGTGGCAAAACACTGTATAGGGCCTTCATAAGATGAATGATAAACCTTAAACGGCGTATTTTTTATCATAGTTTTTCATTAATCAAATAATGTTGTTACCCTAATAATATATAAGTACATCAGGGTACCTTTCAACGGAATACCGATGTTTGTTTCATTAGTAGCATTCCTATTTTCGATAGTGCTCTTCCCACTGCTTCTTTGACGGTTTTGGCCGCAGCCTTTATTTTTTTTTTTTCAATTTCAATTCAGTTCAATTCATTTTCTAAGCATAAAATCCATGACAAGTAAGTATTAAAAATTGATTTCTCTAGTGTAGCCGCACTTCAGAATTGTTGTTGTTCTTTAGGCTGCTATATATCTTCAAAGGGCTCACTATTATAGTCCCATATAGTGCATCCTGTTCAGGAAGATGATCCATACCACAGGTGTACGGCACAGGAGCGGATCCAGTAATTCTGTAAAGGGGGGCGTGACTAATATTTCTGGTGCCACTACCGGGTTTCATTTCATTGTTTTTATTTTTATTTCTTTTGTTTTTTACGAAAAATAAAAGGAGGGGGGGGGGTTGTGCACCATTTGCGTCCCCCTCTGGATCCGCCACTGCGGCACATCTATAAACAATCGTATCCGGTGTCGAGCTTACTTAGAGAGTCAGTTCGCTTCCCATTATGTCCATACCATTCAATTACTTGTGAAAATGTGAAGATGCCAGATGAAGTTGCATATAGAGGTCTTACACGATCTATGTGAGTCGGGGGCATAGCATGGCCATACACAGGGGCCACACAGCTAGACAAAGCAGCGAATTGCTTGAAAATTCAGTATTTTTTTCCATACAATAATTATCTTATCTTATACACATTTTGTGGCAAATACTTTTCTTTAATGCGAAAGAAGAAGAAGAAGAAGAAGAAGAAGAAGAAGAAGAAGAAGAAGAAGAAGAAGAAGAAGAAGAAGAAGAAGAAGAAGAAGAAGAAGAAGAAGAAGAAGAAGAAGAAGAAGAAGAAGAAGAAAAGAAAACAGAGCTGATAACACATTTTAGGTATAGGTCGAGGAGTGCGAACTCGACTTGGACAATTCGACCCATTGGACCTGTCAAGGACTTGGGTCGGATTATCCAGGGGTCGAATTGTCCAGGAACCGTCCACATCGCAGGCAAAGGTAGGGGTACACTCCGTGTGCACTCGTGCGCTGACGGTGCTGTGAAGCCTAGACCCATGTGTGATTTTATGTGTAGGGTTCTATGTAAACTCAGTCTAGGCGCAGGCCCTACCACTTGCCAGTGCTGATTATGTCGTGATCTAGCGGGGGCTCTTGGCGTAATAATTGCGTACTTTATTAGATCGATATATCATTTCCTGTACATGCTAAACATGGCAGTAGCCCATGCTCATCCCTGGAGAACTGGAAAGAGTCTCTTTGATATCCTGACACAGCTGCCGAAATTTGGAGTAGGCCGAGTGGTGACAAGAACAAGATGGCAGCATCTGTGGCCAGACCAACCTAGCTACTACCGGATAACTCGTGTGAAGATTGACTGTGAGAGTTTGGTAAGACTAGTTCCCGGACTCTGTTTCTCATGGGATACTTCAGGTGCTTTTGCTGGCTGTCAACATTGAGTAAATTTACAAAAGTTATTGCATAAGCACGCACGTTCATGTAACTGCAGAAATAGCTTAGCGATAGTGATCGGTGATGATGATCATGAATGACATGATGATGATGGTGATGATGATGATCAGATGATGTTGATGATGATGATGATGATGATGTCGATGATGATGATAAAAATAATTTATATATTTTACATTGTATATAATATTATTAGCAGTGATTAGGTCTAACAAATAGTCTAACAAGTTAGAATGGAAATGATGAAAATCATGATAATGAACTAAATTAATGTTGAATGTATGACCTTTGTGGAACAGTCCTCCCTTTCTGAATTCTCTGAAGAGCAATTAAATGTTTTAGTTTTGCTAAATTTAAATTTTAATTGAAATTAGTCTCATGACCTCCTGATTAAAGCCTGCCCAGTGGAGGTCCCAGCTCTCTCCACCATCCTCCTCCCCCCCCCCCCCCCCCCATTCTAACATGAAGAGCAGGGACCACGGAAGACGGAACATTTTTCAGTGGGGGGATGTCAAAGCCCCCCTCCCCTTTTCTGCAGCCCCTGAGGAGTTCTGCTTCCTGTGGAGTGGATCTATATGTACATCCTTTAGGCTTTAGTGTGATTGTGAAAGTTATAGGTTTTAATCTCAAGAGTCAGACTCATCCCAGTAGTTGTTTATTGTGTGTTAAATACATACACTGTATATTTTTATTATTCTACAACATTTCAAAGACTGTGTTTGTTTGTTTTTTAGCATTCTATATCTTTTTCTTTTATGTCACACTACCGGTACTTTTTTTCTCATTCTGTCTTTATCTTTTCTCTCACTCTGTTTCCCTCTTTCTTTTGCTCATGTATCTATTTATCTGCATTATTCTATCCACTGGTGCCTTTCTCTCTATCTCGTCCACTTTGCTTTAACAAATGTTTTATTCCCTTTTCCATAGAATCTTGGCCAGGGAGAAGCATGGGGAATCCCTACTGTAAAGGGTGAGTAGAATTCCATCTCCCCTGGAACCCTCTTTTTAAAAGATTTGTTTTAAAAAGAGACATTTAATTTAAAGTGAAAGTAAATTCTTACCTGTTATTTTCAGGAACATGTTTCACTAAGAGCCTTACAGTCACTGTTACAGGAGGTTACATAATTGCAATTGGTATGATGGTCAGTGTTCACATTTTGTTTAGTGTTGATTAGCTCTAGCTAGTGCTGACTAGGTGACTGCTCTTACTGTAAATTACGGTGGTTACAAAGGCCATTGTAAATCAGTCACACAGACCATAGAAGAGAGGAAATGCCAATTGGATGTAGTTTCTCTTACACTTGTGTATATGTGATTCTTGTTTCTACCTTTGTACCTGGCGATGGTATTCATCTTCATAGTAGACAAAGGGTTGTACCAGTCACAAGGTCTATGTGTGTTCACGAGCTCAGCTAAAATGAGATGATTAATGAAAAATTTTCAACTAAGGCAACAGGCAATTGAAGGTGTTAAACTGAATATTATTGTTCAATATTTGCTGGTTTGTTTTTTTTAATGAATTTACTTGATTTAATTCATTCATAGTTTAGTTGTAGATAATGTATCTAATTTGTCAGAAATAGATTATTCATTTTGTCATTCTCAGGGCATGGAAAGTGTTGTGGAGATATCATTTGGCATTGTTGTTTGGGGCATTATTGTCTTCTTCAAACTAAAATGTGTTCAGCCATTTAAAGAAGTGTCACGTTCCAAAAGTACTTGATCCAAATTCCTTTGTCTCTTTTTGCTCGAATATAAATGAACATTAAAACAAAGGTTATTCCAGTGATGGCATTGAAGTGCGTATTGGAGCGTGGTGGAAGAGAGAGTGGCGTCTCATCAGAAAGAGTGAGGAGGAGGAGTTCTGCGCCTACACCCCCAAGGAGACCGACTTCCACCAGGTACCCACCAAGGTGCCCATGCCGCCCCTCCTGGCAGCCATGATGAAGGAGGAGAGGACTTCCAAGGGACTTCCCCCTCTCGGTGAGGAGGGAAAGCCCCTCCTCTTGGACATCGGCATCCGAGGAGGCTACAGGAACAGGGCCTTTCAGATTCCTGAGGATGAACTCGTCGGGTGCAGCTCCGGTGAATTTCACCTGCCGGATGTGACGAGGGATGTAAAGAGCTAGACCACTGCTCCTGGACATATATGAACCGTACAGTGTGTTCATGATGTGAAATGGAACACGAGGAACATTGGCAGAAAGATTTGCCTGCTTGATTACTTGCGTGGAATGTATTTCCTGACAGTAGGAGACCATGTTGGTATGACTGAGCCTCTTTATTAGCAGAGCAAAAGTGGCAATAGTCTTGAATTGGTATCGGACGTATGTATTCCAGAGAGTACTGTGGGAATGTTAAATATGTGAGGATAGTAAATGAAAGGTATGCAAATTTGGGTGCTGAATCAGATAGCAAAAAAAGAGAAGTAAATAAATAAATAACCACCAAGGAAGCACAAAAATGTTCAGAATGATTTGTTCACCCTGTTGGATGAGTAAACTGGAATACAGCTACTATCCTCACATTGCAATTTACTAGCCCCAGCTGAAGGACCAGCAGGCTGGTACAATTGTAGTACATTTACAGGGAAACTGAGTTATGGTGAGGGTCACCCTCGATGGCTGAATTCACCTTGTTAAAGCGTTACATCATTCTGAGTGAACCTGTTATAATGAGATTCCCCTTTTTGCTGCTCAGTGATTTGTGTTAAGTTAAAATCTGTGAGAGCATTCTGAAGTTTTACGAGGGATCCAGAAAGAGGAGTACCCGATTTCTGCAGGTAACCATTCACATTATCGAAACAGCTATAGTATGGCTTGTGTTATGATCATCATGCAGAATTTCATGTCAGAGTGAGGGAGATTGTTCAAGCAAAAACTCAGCAATCATGATAAAGATGTAAACTGTCATCAAAATATGTATCAAGAACTTCTGATATAACAGTGCATCTATCTCCGTTGAAATTATCCATGAAATTCATTGTGTAGGCTGCTTGTGACTTTTTGACTGAATACCAAGTTCAAGGCAGCATTGCTTTCTGGTGTGTACAGTATAAAGGATCCTTCAAGCTTGTTGCTTACATCAAATTTGTACCTCATGAAGTGTGTGAATCTTTTGGCCACTTCAAGACGAAGACTGGATGAATTCATGAATAAATTTTTAAAATGCAAACTGCACTCACGAAGAATCATCTTACCATTTTCATTATTTTCATACACAACCCTCTTTGTAACATTTCATACATGTATGTCTTTGTGTGTTGTGCTTGTGCATTTGCTTACACTTACTATGCATACATCATTATGTAACTTATGTACAGTATATGTATGTATATATACAGTTGAACCTCTCGTATCCGGACAAGTCGGGACCGGGGCTCATCCGGATAAGGGATTTGGCCGGATACGGGAGACTCAATGCTTTATACATGGACATAATATATTGTATACACATGTACTGATGTAGCCCATTGTAGTACCACATGTAGTAATGTGTATACTGCAACCTTTTCATTGTTACACTCAGTAACAGACCCAAAAATAGAGGTTTGTGTTTGCAAGAATGAAATCATTTTCTTTTATAAATTCTTGGGATGATTTACCTAAATAATTATTAAGAAATGTATCAAGTAGATCTTGAAAATAAACAGTACGAGTCGACGAAACTACGCTTCAAAATTCGATCCATCTCGAAAACAATGCATGTCTATCTAGATCTAGTCATATCGACGGCTGTGTATGGACCTACATGTGGCAATGCGATATGTCACTGAGAGGACTTGAGCGCATAATCTGTCCATGTTCTTGCGATGATTTGGGGATGTTTGGGGATGTTAATATGTCTGAAGGTAAGCAATTGGAAGGAAATTTGATGTAATACATGTTAATCATGTTGGAAGTAATATGTAATTCATATGTGTTTGTGTAAGAGTTCTCAAGGAGTTGGGAATCCCCCTTTCCTCCCGTAATTATAAAAAAAAAAAAATCACGGCGAGATTGCATCCGTATAATAGAGAGATCCGGATAAAGGGAGGCCGGATAAGAGAGGTTCAACTGTATATAGATATATATATATATATATATATATATATATATATATTTATTTATCTGCAAAATTATTTATACCCCTGAACATTTTTATTTTTTTCCTGATAAGTGAATGATGGAATGATTGTACTTCAGTGTGACTTTTGTGTATTTAGTTGTCATCTACCAGTTACAGTAAATTTGGAATTGATTTCATTTTTATAACAATAGAGACATAGAGATTTCCAGATTTTTGGCTGTCATTAATTATTTGAGTATTTTGTTGGAATGTAAGAATTCTCACTGGGAACATAGTAAAATCCAGTGCATTGAATGCTGGTATCACAAACAAATGGCTGGGGATCTATATTGATGACTCATGTCCAAGTTGGCAGGATAAAGTTTGTAAAGCCTTTAAAATGAATATTTCTTTTGTTGTACTAGTGAGATTAAACTGAAAATGTAGTGATTTTTAATATGACAGTGTAAGGTATTAAATCAGTGCTGGAGGGCCACAGTAATTAATTTTATTAGAAATTGGCATATTTGAAAAAAAATCAGAGGTATGCATGATTTTGTAGACAACTATATACATACATAATACATGTATATATATATATATATATATATATATATATATATATATATATATTACTGATTATACTGAATTATAGATGTAGAGATTTCTATAAATGAAATAGATAAAATGATTTGTGTGTGTGAAATCAGACAAAGTAAATTAGAGAAAGAATGAGTTTTACAGTTAAAATCTTCTCATCTAAAATAGCTTGTATCCATGTTTGTTAAGATATTTATATATATATATATATATATATATATATATATATATATATACAGTATATAAAATACATACATACATGTTATGCATAATATTTACAAGTCTGGAGTATGCAAAGACATGCATGAAATTTTCTCTATTCTTCTGTGCGTATGTCTTCTCTCTTGTTATGACACCAAGTTTGGCACACACTGACTCTAAGAAATCATTGGGTTGCCAGAGTCATTAATTGACAAAAGCATGTAGCTGAAAAATAGAAATAATCATTTCAGCTTATATTTCACCATCTCATGTGCCTTGTGTATGTAATCAATGCAGAACACTTCTTGACTTGAAACAAACATACACACATACATAACACATAAAACATGCACAATTTAAAAAGCACACACACACACACACAAACCGGTAGACAAAAGCGAATGACGATGTGTATACATATACTTCTTTTCCAGAACAATCACCAAGTTTGAATAGATCCTTTAATCTTTGCTTATTCCTCCACCATATCAAACGTCTACACTTGAGCATTACACATTATTCCATTGCAATGCCAAAAGTCGAGGGCTAACGTTTCATTCTCCTTTTCATTTTCAGTATTTGCATTATTATGATGTCCTATCTTGTGATACTTTGCAGACATGATTATTACACAATGTATTCAGACAATTGTCATCAAATCATCATGAAACCATGATCATGATTTCCATACACAAACTGAAAATACACCCAAGATTGAATCCTCTGTATACATGAAAAAATTTTGATACATGGAATATAGTATTTGACAAAATTATTCATGACTACCATTTGGGCTACAACTACTTCGGTTTTTTTACAGTGTCTGTGAAGTCGTCTTGTAATAAAATATTTGCACTACAGTAAAGAAAATAAGTAAATGAATAGATAAAGATAAAACATTTAGTCACTTAATTTTCAGTTTATATCAGAGGTGACATATCATGGATAGTCAAATTACTCAGCATTCAAACAAAACCAGAAATAATAAATTCTTATTGTAAAGTACTCTTCATAAAAAAGGACAAATCGTCCATTGTCATGCATGATACTCAACCTTTTAACTTTTGCTCACACCTTTGCTCACACATGGTTCAAGATGAAGATGGCAGAAATTGCTGTGACACCATAAATTATTAGCTTAAACTGACCTGTAGAGGCCTAGAGACGACATTCCTGTAGTTTTGTGCTGTACCACAAGTTTTATTATCCATCGCTAGTGTTTACATGGATGGTTTCTGATGCAGAATTGTCTTAAGAACTTAACTTGATTAAGTAATAACTTATTCTTGAAGTGAAAACATGTTATAAAAGATAATAAATTCTTGTACAGTGCACTCCTTTTATACCAAACACGGTTTACGTCAAAGTTCTTGAAATAAAAAAAAAATCTCAATATAACAAAATTCTTGTTACAATGAAATCAAAATTCATGTCCCAAAATTATCTATATAACTTTATAGACTACACTGTTTGGTTACTAGTATAATGAAATTTCAATGTAAGGCAAGAAAACCACCAGTCCCGAAGACTTTGTTAATATGAGAGTACACTTTACTTTGAAAGGACATATTCTTCTTCTTTTTTTGAGTAAATTTCTGTCGGACTTTGTGCAGATTTCATGATTTTAACCAGTTTAATCTTAAATAAACTTATTCCAATATAAGACAGGAATTGAAATTCAGTGGTGTAGCTCTCAGGATAACAAGATGAAGAATTCTGGTAAAAAATTTTGCGAGGACTAGATGGAATTACGGTGTCATTTTTGGTTTGACTTCTGGCTACCCTCTCAACAAATGCATTTTCCTGGTGTCCTGGGTCAGAATAACTTATGTACAAAAGGAAGCTGGACTCCATGACACACACATACACACAACACACCCACACACATCCACACACAGACACACAGACACACACACAGACACACACACACACACAGAAAAAAAAATAATCCAAACAATCTCTGTTACAAACTACCAGTGATGGGAAAGCCATAACTACCACACATATTATTCTGAACAATGGACTCTGCCCCACCCTTGGAGAACTCGAGAGCAATCAACAGATCATTCAGCTTGAAATCTCCATACAATCATCCCATCATTCTTTGTGGATAGGCAGAAAAAGGTCTTACTCTGCTATTAACATAGTACATTAAACTGCATGCCTTTTTCATAGCACAAGATTTTGTCAGAGACAGACTATGTGTTGCATTTATTTCTAGATGCTGATATTTCAAATTAATCTGTAGCTCCTCACAGCTTCTTGTTTACAAAAGAAACCATCGAGCCATCTTGCACATAATTTCATGTGGAAATCCAGCGACTTACGACATTGCACTACAAGACACTCGGAGAAACATTCAGATGACCTGCCTGTCTACATGTCCAAGAATAATCTCACAGTCTCATAAAAAACAAGAAGAAAGAAGAAAAAAATATCACATCAGTTCAAAGAAATTGATCCAGCAATTTTTATAATTGTAAAGTCCTCTCTGTAAAGTGTAAAAGACACACATTTCCTGTTCAGATACACTTTTTGATAGATATATTCATATTATGGTATAGTTTTCACATTGAATTTGAGACAATATCATGGTACTATTGAACAATCTGATAAATGATCTGTAATATAACAGCTGATATAATAGCTTCAATTTATCATAATAAACCATCCCAAATATACATAAGTATCCGTGATATAATCATACATGAAATTGGCAACCGGTAGTCGAAAATGGCTATTCTAATTACACACCTGGTCTACACGATTTCCTTAAATAAGAAATAAAGAGTTTCTACACTAAAGATTGAGGATAAAGATGACAAAAACAGAAAGAAAAAAACAAACAAACAAAGCCCAGAGAAGTTCCATTCACAGGAATATTTGATCTTCTAATAAATGTATTCATAATACTCTATATGATAATGGGTATACACCAGTAATATATATTGCATAAAAAATAATCAGGTTACCTGAATAGACACTTGAATATCTTCAAAAATGATTCACTACAAATTAGTGTATACTATTGTGATAACTTTCACACTTGTCAGTACTTTCTAGTTGAAAAGAAATTATAGGACACAACACGTTTGGAAAGAAATATCGTGAATCATATCTTCACATAGGCAGATGAAACATATTCACAGATGATCCATTTTCACATCTTTTAAACATTATTTACAGGTGGTATTTAAAAGTTGTATTCTAGTACTTGAATCTCACTAACACTCAGGTCGTGATCTACAGAAAGCATATAGTATATGTGATGAGATCTCTTAAAGCCCTTTATCTATACATCTTATCTACCACTACTTGTTCACTAAATATCAAATGTTGACAATACTTAGTCCATCTCTCTCAAAACATACTTCGTACATAGTTCTTTTTCCTTTCTCTCTTCCTCTCTCTCCCTCCTTCTCTCTCTCTCTCTCCCCCTTTCTCTCACACAGTGCAAGGCACACACACATGTCCACACACACACACCTTTCATGCCTCTCTTTATCTGTAGGAGTACATATACCTACAAATTTCCATGTCGGTGAAAATAATCATTTGTAATATTTTCTTCATTTTTTTTTTCCTTTTCTTATATGTCTAAACGATATCGTCCAAATTTCAAGGTTCAACACTAAGCTCAAGGAATATCAAGCACTTAACAAGCATTTTGTGTGCATGTGTGTGTGTGTGTTCTCAGGAGTATTACACTGTAACGGATATACCATGTTTATGCCAGCTTATATATGCATTTACAAACACTGAGAGAAATAGAGCTATTCAGTTTGTCCATTCTTTCTTTCAGCCCCCTTAACAGTGTGGCAATTTCTGGGTTTTTTTTTTTCCATTTTTCATTATTTTTTTTATCACCATTTGTTAGCTGATTATAAAAGACTTCTTTAACAAAAGACATTTTTATGTTGCTAGTAATCCCTTGTATCAGACAAATTCAAGGCCAAAGGGGTATAACAAGAATAAATGAAAAAAAAAAATGGTGGTGACTGTACTGATGATGCAATAGTAGAAGTAGCAGCAGTGCTAATCATAATAATAATGAAATGAGGTAATGAAATTAATGTTTATTATCATCATCATCACTATTATCTACTTATCCTCATTAACAATTCAATAGACATGATTTAATTTGTTTACTTTTGATATATCACATTATTTCCATCGTTATGGTAGTGACGATTAAGAGAACTGAATATTTTCGTCTGTGTGGATGCATGAAGGGTTGAAACCAAACCAACTGCCTACTTTACAAAAGTCTCCTAATACTCCATATTCTCTCATTGGCAAAAAAAAGAAAAGAAAAAGAAAAGAAAAGAAAAAAAAAACACCTCATTGGTATGTAATTCTTCTGTAACACAGACACACAGAACCAGTCTTTCAAGGGAAAATATGAAAGGTGGCTGTAAACCATTCTATTGTCTGTCTATTTGTTTGTTTTGGGGTTTTAGGCTTTTCTAAAGTCTATATTTCAGCCAGTCTATGTATGCTTTTACTGTCAAATTAATGATAATTCTGACAGACTGATAAATGGGAGAATTTGGATATACCTTTGGAAGGGAAATGCAAAGACCTCACCACGAATGTTTTTGAGATAACTTAGCAGCAAACAACAGAAACATGGCTGGTTGCTTGCATCCTGGAAAGGATGAAATAGTCATTCTTCCCCCCCCCCCCCCCCCCCTTTTTGAGCACATAGAATCACGAGTTGCCAATTTGATTACAGTTTGAACTGTAGTGACTGTATTGCACTCATACACGAGATGATATCAAACCCGTATTATTTTCAGACAGATTTGTGTGTTTGTGTGTGTGTGTGTGTTTTTTATAGAACTGCTTGTCCCTTAAAGGTATGGTTAAAACAGACAGAATATGACTTAAAATCAGCAGATCATACATTTAGAGATTTTGTTGTTGTTGTTTTTGTCATGGATACAAACAACATCACATTCATCCACTATCTACTTATAACTAGCTACATAGAAAAATATCTTATTTAAGCCTGTGATGCACTGACTTTACTTAGTAAGCTGTATCAATTAATATACTGAATTTTCCAGTACCTAATGGGGTTCATCGCCTATTAAATAATTCATCTAGCTTTAATAAAAGAGGATAAAACACAAGTGAACTTAATGTATCTTGCAAAATACAAAGAGAGAGAGAGAAAAATTATCATGCTAAAATTTGACCCCAGTCCCTTTAAACTCCAAAATATAGAACCCCTTGAATGAAAGGTGACCTTACCATTCACAAGACAACAAAACAATTGTGACCCGCTACAACAAAAAGATCCTAAAGTCGGGCGAGGTCGATTATTTGAAAATTGCAAGATATAATCCTGTAATCTTTCTGCTTTAAATTGATATATAACACATTTTATAAAAATAATCGGCTGCGGAGATATCGATGTTTAAAAGAGAGCATGTCGAGACGTCTGGAAAATCACTGTTTCGAGAAAAGCGCCCTAAAAGTCTTCCTTTCGACGCAATCGCGATCAAGAGACACGCAAATCAGTTTTCACCTCTGGACAATAGAAGGTAAGCCCTAGCAACCCCCGAAGAGTTCATTCAAGCACATCAGCGTCGGCGGTCTCCTCACCAACCAATCAGTGACCACATTGAGAGAAGCGGCTGAGCATAGCGCACCCCGCCCGCACGCACCAGTCGACTGGGCCGTGTGCGAGCTTCACGCTTCGGTTAACAGCAAGCAGCAAACTGACCAATGAGATCACTCTGGTCGTTGTTAGGGGCGGAGCCTATCTGTGGCGCTCAATCCAAATTTTCGAACCAGTTTCTGCTTCGTTGAAACGCCAAAAAACATGGCTCAGCAAAACGCTATTTTTAAATCTTTCCTTTGTTCGTTCTGCTTCAAAATTTCGACAGATGATAGAAGACATGTGAGACTCCAATAATATATCAAAATCAGAAAATCGTAAGTTTTGACCAATTTTAATGCTCTGACTTCAAACTCGATTTTCGCGGCTTCGACCTTGCGCGACTTTAGGACCTTTTTGTTGTAGCGGGTCACAATTGAACCTACTATTAAAGGCACACGTCACAGGATAATGAGAGAAATGGGGGATAATACTCTCTCCTCCTCAATTATGAACAACATGCCTGCCTTCGAGCAACACTTAACTTTATCGCAAGCTATTCCTCTATGCTTATCAGCTGGTTATGTGGAAAATGAACACACTACAAAATGTTTCTATCCACAATGAAAACAAAAATGATTGTTGAAGTAATTACCACAGCACACAAAATGGTCCTTGGATGGAAAGTGTATAAACTAAGTGATTTTGATTCAGCTATGAAAGCAAAAAGTGCTTCACAAGCACTGAAAAGATGGGGGAATGTGTTTTAAGGTTTCCAACACTCTGGATTGATTGGAAATACATTAACTGTTGACGACGTAGGGATTCTCCCAGTAACATGGATGTGACTGATTCAGACATGTTCCCTAAGATTTACATTGGATTTGAGGAAAATGTGATTTTCAAAATAAGCCCAAACTAGTATTGAATTCACACACTGGATCTATTCCTACACTCACCTTACCTACAGGTTGTAAAAAAAACATTATGTGATGGTGTTAAGAAAAAAAAAAAAATTCCCTGACCCATCATTGACGATGTGGGGATAATTTTGTATATTTCAACACCAGTGATTACCAGAAATTTTGTATGTAATGACTGGAGTGAATTCTTCACAGTCATACGTATCATCCCGGGGTCCCTATTCGGAGTATCACTAGTGCTTCACTCGTAAAGGCTCTCAAGGCTTATTCCAGTTGCTTCAGTGAAAAAAAAAAGTCATGTGCTAACGGAAGTGGAATGTTGGAATACACGCAATACACGATCTAAAATCTGAAAAACAGCTACTGAGCAAAGTATTTATGCAGATGTCATCTCCTTAATATACCTCTTTAATGCAGCTATTGTCTTTCCAGCTTTTCACAGTGGAAAATAATACCATTGTGATTTGCCAAAATCTGACTTTGCCCAGAGGGCAAAAAGAAACTGTAAATAAAAATAAAACAGGCTGTAACTATAGAACTCTTCAAATTATTGATTACTCCTGCCAGCAGAATGTCTATATTGTCATGCATTGTCATACAGTCCCACATATAGAATTATCTAGAAGGACCCTCAGTCAGAACTTTGCCTTTGCCATCAAGTTTTAGAGGACCGACACAAACTCACTGCTTCTCCTTCTCCTTCTCCTTCTCCTTCTCCTTCTCCTCCTTAAACTCTGAGTTTATAAATGAGAAGCCGTCAAACTCTGTCTGATCAAGATTCATTATAAAGAGTTTGTCCGTCGGGGTGAGGGTCGTCGACTCGCGCGTGAACTCCTTGTCAAAATTGCATAGGTCTCGAGGATTGTCCTGTATAGGATGCAAAACGAGAAGCAAAAAGGGGGAAGGGGTACAGGGATGGGAATTCCATGAAGTAGCAAGGGAGTGGGGATAAAAAGAAGACATACATGCATCAATGATGACCGTTAAATGTCATTGTGAATGGGCTTACACCTGATTGATAAAGGCTCCTACTTGTCGTTTTTTTTTTTTTTCTCAAATTGAATTCCTTCTGCTCTTACATTCCTTCACTTCCTCATAGTAAACAACATGTCAAGATATACTTCATATCTAAAGTAGATTCTGCTTTGGTCTACTACTGATCAACAGCAAGAAAAGGTCACACCGACTCTTTACAGCCAAGCGAATGATTCACAAATCTGTTAGCTTTCCTGTGGAATGTTCAGCTCAGAACATACACAAAACACAAATGTCTCTCAATCTCCTAGTTTTAAGAAGATATTTCCGCCACTGTATACAATTGCAACCTTGACAAGGCACAAAAATACATCAGGAGACTTTAAAACAATTTGCACACATGAGATGCATTGGAATGAGCTGCACAAAGCAAAGAAAATCTCACTAGTTAATCTTTCTAGTCACGTCACCTCGTTAGTAATCACACAATCAGATATTCAAATTCCACAGCAATGATTGCACGACCTATGAACTGAGAGTTTTGAAGCTTCACTTTCACTTGCAAAGACATGAGAAGGAGAGGTGGGGGGGGGGGGGACCCGGAATAAAATTAGTTTACATGTACGTATATCTATTCACTTTAATCCATACTTAAAGAGTTGCTTGGTGACTACGTGCTCAAAACATACTGTAAAACACAACATTTTTGCGGCATGAAATTTTCGCGAATTGGAGCCGACGGCCTTTTATGCGGCATGAAATTTTCATGAGTTGCCTCCAACATTCAATGCATATAGTGCAGACAAGAACTTTTGCGTGCATTTTAATTTCTCGAATCTTGCCTCTCACGAAATTCGCGAAATTAAAATGCACGCGAACATTTCTCGTTTTACAGTATACTGCTGCCATTTCCTCATTGTATGTTGTCAGTAATGAGGTGTCGATATCATGATTAACAAAGCACTTGTTCTTCTTTCACTGTTTTATACATGTGATGGGGAATGACTTGAAAACCACTGGTCAAGGTATTAAAAACACAGAATTAAAGTACAACTTCCCCCAGAAATTTGGGTAATTATCTTTCCCTTTCACCCTTATAAAATTACATCAATCTACCGAACACTTGAACCCCCCCCCCTCCAAAAAAAAACCAACAACTCACAACTTGACAGCTATTACTCCTGCCTTCTCCAAATGTGTAGCTACATTTTTTCTATAGATTTATCGTTTAGAATTGACAATTTTCTGACTTGTATAAATATCAAGAATATACAACTCTACCAAATTCATTGGAATTTATTGATCTCTTTGTGTGTGTTTTTCTTTTCTAGAAGGCCTGCCCCATAAAATAGTGATTTGATTGACATAGGAGGCAAAATGTTTGAGTAATTGTACACTGAATAAGACATAACAGCTGTGACTTGACTGGTCACAATCCATGAATATTACAACTCAAAGCGTCTGGAAGCAGAAGGAAAAAAAAATACTGAGAATTGTTATGGGGTCAAAGGTCAAGGCATTACACCTGTCACCATAACCAGTAACAGTACAGTATTCATCGCATAATCGGGCATCTGATAATCGGGAACCTCGCTTAAATGACATACGCTTCCCAGAAACATTTCCAATGCATGTTATTTTCACTGGATAATCGGGCGGGGACCTCTGATAAACGGGACAATTTTTCTTCAAGCGATCTTTGATTTTGTTGATACATGTATCTAAAAAACATGCCTCGCTGTGTACGTTGTTTAATCTCAGTCATACACTTTGAGGGCAAAGTCCAAATTCCTCGTCTCTGAGTGTTTCAACTTTCAATACACTGTGATCTGTGCGTACGTCACAATCTTCCTCAGTTGTGAATGAGCTAGAGGATCGCGCCGAGGGGTAGCGTGGTAGTGTATTCATGTACATGTACAGTACGTCAGTATGCATGTGTGTGTGTGCACTACATGTACATGTCGTATGCTGTTTAATAGTGTATGGTGAGTGCTCATCGCGAAATCGGGCACCTCGCTTAAAGGGGCCGTGTTTGCTACTCCCAACCTGTCCCGATTATGCGATGAATACTGTACTATGAATACGGAATGACAGTGATACTTCTCTCTCAATATGTCAGCTGCCCTAAACTGGTATGAGAAGTTAACGGCAAAATAACTGATACTCACTTCCATCCATTTTGAAAGAGCTGTACCCTCTCATACATATTATTCTCCAACCCTCAACCCCTCCCTCCTCCATCCAACCATGCTCCTACCCACGCATATACAGTATACATGTACACACACACAGAGCCTTCAACGAAATATTACTATAATACTGAGCTGTTTTACAAGATGTCTGTATCAATGACTTGTGTTCATCGATGAAAAACACAATATATCAGACAAGTTCATTCTTAGCACATAGCCTCGACTCAAGAGTCAGATTTGTACAAGGTTTGGTCAGTTTTCTGAAATGGTGTGACAGTATTCCAACTTCATGTTCACTGGAACAGCACACAGACATGATATGACATGATAATGCTGTGTTGAAGGAGAGGATACAGAATGGCAGAAAGGTGACAAGTGCAACATGTTTTTTGTTTCCTACACACATTTGTACGACTAGAATGATTTCTTCTCTATCTGAAACGAAACCAAACTACAAAGACTGTGCTACGACACATATTTTTGACACGTACATGTACAGCTACTCTAGCTAATTACACTACCACATGGCAGGGGTGGGTGGGGGGTACAACCACGAAATTTACATCAGATAGACAGTGTAGATTTAAAAAAAAAATGAGATCAAAACCAAGTATATGCACCGTGTTTCATTTCATATACAACAGTTGTATATACTGGGCATATACAAAACTCCTAATGGCTCATTTCACACTGTGAACCAATATACTGTCATGTTTCATATTATGTAGGCACTTGATTCAACACAAAATACATAACGTGTCATTGAATATATTTTGCAAGACATAACGAGCTCAGACATCTCTACCATACACATATCTACAAAGTGACTGTACTCTTGAATGCAAAGAATGCATTTGTTGTTGTTTTTTCAAACCTCATTGTTCAGTATCACAAACCCTGCACTATACACAGATGCAACTGAATCTCAAGATTGCTTGTAGCATGGGCTCCTTGGCTGATGAAAGATTAGCCAACCTGAATTCAATTCTGACTTCCTCCAATACAGCGCAGCCCCCTCCCCCTTAAATTCATGCTCAAACATTTCTCCTTTTCTTACTATTACATTCTACATTCTGCTTGGTCCATTAGTTTGGCAAAGCATATAATTGTCTTTTCACTGCAGATTTCTGAAGGACTGATGCAAATTCCAGCTATAGATTGACTTATAACTGGAAAAACATTTTTTATTGTTTGCTGTAAAACTAACACCCTGGAAAATTCACCTACTGATTGATAAAATCGGTTGTATTATTACAAGTGAAACCACAAAATTATTGACCAGCCATTTCTGTCACTTGCAAAACTCTTTATTCACAACAATCTTCTAAGAAATTTCAGCACACTTTTCCCTTCATCAAACAATGCTTGTTGGCTTATAGTTCTCATTTGAGGTCCTTCCAATAATATCACATTTTTGAATATTTCATCATTAGCATAGCTTCATACAAATGTTGACCCAAATTGTGTGAATGCTTCCTAAAATGCTGATATACAAGTTTATTGCAGACAATCATTTCTCCCAAAATCTGGCTTGCACGTTAGCCCTAGGAACCCCAAGATATGACAACTTCCATTGCTTTCAATACATGACATACCCAGTTCCTATAGATGGTGGGTTACGTATGTACAGTTTGGGTCACATGATATTTGCAGTGGTAGCACACGCTTTGACTGTTGGGGTTCATCGATCTAAAATAACCCACCAACATTAACACAATGAGCAAAAGCCGAGCGAGGTAAAATATTAAATGCTGATAGGTGCACCAGACACTCTTATGTCATTGGACAAATGCAATGCACATTTGCATCTACCCTGCAACAAAGAAGTATGCATTTTTTGAGGGGAGGGGGGCATTTGATTTTAATATCATGGGACATTAGCAATTTTGCTACAATTAACAAGAACATAGGGGGTAGGAATGCAACTAAGACAGAATTTATCACGTTGCTCTTTCTTTTTTTTTACCATTGATATCATGTACAGTAATAAAGCATCAGGATTCAAACTTTATTGAATAATGTTTGAAGTCAGTCATAAGTTGTGCAGCAATGAGTGCAGTTTCCTAAAACAGTCAAGATTGGTGAAAAATCCTCTCAGAAGCTGAGACCAGATGCCAGGTTGAAACGCACTATATGTACAAATAATATACTATGGTATCAATCAGATAGAATTCGCTCTAGAAGCATCTACTCTACGGTATACACAAAGCTCACTCAATAATTTGAGTCTCGGTCTAAAGACTGCACACACTGTTGCAACATTCCAAACCAGAAAGACACTGTGTACAGATCTAGTGGTGTTGCAGTTCACACGAACTGGTAAATCTACCCTTCAAATGCACTCATGATTGTTTGCACATGTGAAAAGACAGGAATGACATATAGTTGTACAGGAGTTAAAACCTGTATTCACTTCAGACTGCTACACATTCTATATCCTATCTCTAACTAATCAAGCACTGTTTGCATGAACAGGAGACAAACAATGAAATTAAGAAAAAACAAAGGCTGGAAAGATAAAGATTTAACGAAAAAAAAGGTGGGCTCATTCTTTGCTCTTGGTCTTCTTCTCTTCACACTCAGGAATGTCATATTCACACAAATAACCCTTCTCTAGATTAACAATTCATCCACTGCCGACTGTGCACAATTCATGTTGCAACTAAAGACTAATGTACAAGTATAAACTACAAAAAAAGAAAAAGAAAAAAAGTACAAGGCTAATCACAGAAAGCCAAGGATGAAGTTCCAAGCAAAACTGGGGAGAACTATCCCAAGGTTTGGTCACAAGGGCATAGGACACAGGACCAGGGCTGCATGAAGAGGAACAGGACTCCATGAAGAGGGCCAGGACCAACAAGGGGGTGTGGGGTGGGGGTGAGGTAAACTAGGACTATACATATCTACACTAGCTAGCTTCTCCAGTGACATCAACAGGACACACACTGCCAAAGCGGATTTGAGGCGGGCCACGACGACACTACGAAGGAGTCGTGGTTGAGTGCACATAGCTGGCGAAGCTGGGGTTGGCGTAGGAGAAGCCGTGGAATTCCTCCTGTATGTTCATTATTATGAGTTTGTCTGTTGGGGTTAGCGCACACGGGATCTTTGTGAAATAGGGGTCAAAGTTTTCTGCTGCTCGGGGGTTTTTCTGCATGGGATAAAAAAACGAAAAAACAAAACAAAGACAACAAAAATACAGAGAAGAGCCATGAATGTGATATCAGGGACTTAACAGCAACAACAACAACTAAACAGTATGTAAAAGCTAAGGATACGTTAAACTATGGTCAAAGGTAACAACAATGCAAACAACATGAACTTACCAATCTGAACATGAATGAGTGGTCAAGCTAAGATCAAAAACTACCATCTATACATCTTGCACCTCAGGGAAAAAAAGGGACAGCTTGTTTTGCATGCTTGGAGGCAATATCAAGAATTTGATGAAATAGTAATGGACACACATGACTAAGTAGTGGGGGGGGGGGGGAGAGGAGGGTGAAGGGTGGGGCATGGGGGAAGGCTATCGTCATCACCAAAATATTGACCCAAAATGTTTCAGCACCACAGATTAAGACAGCTTTGACCATATTCTTACAAAGCTTACAATAGCTTGTTAAACTGAATGATCACTTTGCACCCCTGAAAAATATCATATTTGAATATACTACATTTTGAACCCTTGCATTATGACACAATGATTTATTTAGACTTCAATTTAGAAATCTGAAAATTGATAAATCAATAAAGTTATTTTGATCACAAAAATCTTCAGTGTTTCACATATTTCTGAAATCAATATGAAACAAAGAATGAAAAGTATATTGAAAAAAAAAAAAAAACCTTTTAACCATTGACAATTGATCCTAAATTTCTTTGGGCTATCTCGGCAAAACGTGGCATACAAATTTACACTAGACTTTGAGTGAAATCATTTTTGAATATCTACAACTGTTTCCAAACAGTCACATGATAAATTTTAGGTAGGGGTGGGGGAGGGTATCCAATGCCTCTTTTAAACCTCTTTTGCTAGTTGGGATATGAAGCAAACACAACACACTTCTGATGTAGGACTCTGAGATAAGCAAATTCTTCTGCAATATTCATATCAAAGTTTTCTGACTAAAGACAGAATTAACTTGATGCAGACAAAGTAGAAAATGTACAAGAAGAACAAGCATGTTATTAACCTGTAGAAGACTAGTACCGAGTACAAGTGTATACTCGGGGAGGTGTCTATGGGAAATGCACATTACAGCAAAATTGGCTCATCCTCAGTGGGTTAAAGAAGAAGTAGGAGGAGGAAGGAGAATGAAGAAGGAGATGAGTAAGAGGATAAAAAGGACGAGGAGGAGGAGGAGGAGGAGTAGGATGAGGAAGAGGAGGAGGAGGAGGAAGAGGAGGAGGAAGAGGAGGAGGAGGAAGAGAAGGAGGAAGAGGAGGAGGAAGAGGAGGACGGGGAGGAGGAGGAGGAGAAGGAGGAGGAGGAGGAGGAAGAGAAGGAGGAGGAAGAGGAGGAAGAGGAGGAGGACGAGGAGGAAGAGGAGGAAAGGACAAAGTGAAGGTTGTTGATGCTGTTTCACAAAATTCAGACATTTGCTATCAATCTTTTCCACAAGATAATGTGAGTATACTGTCTGATGGTCAATATGAACTTTTAACATCAGATGTACATGTATAACACCTAGACACCTATGGTTTGAGGCTGCAGCTTTGCATTGATACCACAGCAAAGGTAAAATATTTTTACCGATAAACCTAAAATGTTTCATTGTGGTATCCATACAAACTTCAAATATATAGTTCCATGAACATGCAGACATGCTAAATCAAACACGGAAAACAACAATGAAGTCTTGAACACTAGCCATAATGACTGCTATATGCAATTAAGAAGCATTTCCAAGATAATAGTACAAAATTACCATCATTGGACATTTTGGCTGATTTACACAATTCTGCTATCATTTCTAAATGGTAATAAATCAAAATGTCCATGTTTATGTTTGAATATGAGTAAAAATTTGCATATCACTGAAGTAACTTTCCTATGTCAAGAAAAAGCTGCAAGAGATTGGAAGTTTAATAATTTTGTTGTTGTTGTAAAGATTAGAACCTTGAATAAATTTCAAATGAATGACAACTGTCTTTCCTTGTCATTTTGGTCTCCCCTTCCCCAACATATCAAAGACGTACATTGTCTGTGGTATTATAAGCGATAAAGTGTCCCTTTCATTTATCATCTTAACCATAACAATTCTTTGTTTAATCATCCTTTTCTTACATGTAGACGATTTGAACAAAAAAATTAGCATTTGGCTGTTAGCCTGAAATATATATTGACTAGGATGGCTTGACAAAAAAAGAAGAAGAAAAAAAAAAGAAGATCATGCCAACAAGACTGTATGCAAAGAAATCTTCCATCATTCTCGGGGACACAAAACGTGCAAATTGTGAAGAGTTAACACAAAGACATCATAAGCTCTTGCTTTGAGACATGCAGTGCTTAACCGGACAAGTACAAAGAAGGAAGGAAAGGGTTAAGATGGAGGTCTATACCACCAAGTTTTTGGACACAGGTTCTTTTACATGCTAAGTAGAACCTGGCTCTTTCTAACATTGACACCTGCACATATTCCAAGAGATTCTGTTCAAGCATCTTATGAAAGGATTATCCAGACAATCGAGGAAAATTGTAAAACAGGCAGAAAACAAGCACAGAACAGGCAGTGAGGCCACATTGTGCAGTGAAGTGAACAGAGAGAGGAGACAGAAATGCAGACGATAGATACCACCACCTGCCCCATGAAGGGGGTAAAGGGACCACGCCCCGTTGCTAAGATACGTACCACTGAGGGGACAAAGGGGGGCTGCACTTCCCTGTTGGCCAGCTTCTCCCAGTCGATGCGTCGGAAGAACTGGTGCTCACGAATGTCCTGCTCTCCTGTCGGTCCGCTTCCTAACCGCTTGCCTGGGTGCTTGGTCAAGAACTTTAAGGGAGAGGGAAGAACGAGGAAGTTTTTACTTCCTCTGGTATTAGTGTAAATGCTCAAAAATTGGGCAAAAAACAAAATTGGAGCACATTGTCAGGAGCTGATACGAAAACCAAATATTCTGCTCAAGCTGGTGAATTTTGACACAGTTCTGGCTTGTGGCATTACTAAAAAAAAAAAAATGCCTCCCCCATTGAAAAGAGACATGGCGGGTTAAATATTTGCACACAAACTAAATGAGGCCAGTCTTGCATGGCCACAGACTACATCAAGATGGAGACTGAAATGAGGCTAGATAAAGTCGCCTTCACACCGAACCTGTCTCTGATCAGCATTCTTTTATCAGTCAAGGCTTCTGTGTATCATATCTAGCGGTCCAAATGTGATAAAGATCATTGTATTAAATCTTTCAGATATGCAAAACGGGGAGAAAATCTTGTCAGCACATGCCATCGAATGACATCCAAAATTTGAGACCTGGGCCCCATTTCATAAAAAGTTGATATGATAACAACTAATGCTGGAATGGCAATTGTCATGGTAGTGACAAGAAGCAAGCTTCCTGATTGGCTGTTGCTATGGGAATTTGCCATTCCAGCAAGAGTTGCTATCTCAACATCTTTTATGAAATGGGACCCTGGATAATTTTTTTTCATATTTTCTTTTTTTCTTTTTAGTGATGTCCTTTAAACACATAAATCATGTTTGATGGGACTCATTCCTTAATGCATTGTATCTCCTTCACACATCTGCTGGTAATGCGCATTCTTGCTAGCACATGACACAAAGGACAGCCTTTATAAAACTCAGAGAACCAAGAGTCGGATGAATGAGTTGGAATACTCACGCCTTTGCATATTGATACCGATTCCTTGGACATGGACTTTGGATAGGAAGGAACGTGTTCCATGATGGACTGGAACAACTCGTCTTCATCCTCACCATCAAAGGGAGGCTGGACAAAATGAAAAAAAAAAAGAATGCAACAAATTAATTTTTTTTTTTACATGGACTGAAGGGCCATTTCACTAACACACATACAAATGCTTTTATATTTCCTGTTTCACTATCAAAGTATCAGACTAGCAAAATACCTATACAAATAAAAAACAATGACTTCTTTTTGAGACAGTCTCAATCAATGTACATCTATAAAGCAGCTTTTGATAGCAATGTCAGTCTGCACCGTACATGTATGTTGCTGTTGGTGACAAACTAAGAGCAATAAAATACAACATGTTCATATTTCACGTGGGTGCCAAGCCACAAGTTATCCCATTTCTGAGTTCTGTATAGAAGTCAATGCTGTACAGATGAAGTTTATTGAGGTAACCACTTGTCCACATGGAGGTACCCTCTTGTCAACAACAAGGTGTTCTCTTGCCCAATTCTTGGCATCACAAATGTGCAGAAAACTTTTGCGCGAGCTGAAGAGCCCTGTCACTAATGCATTGTGGGATTCCTCGGTGCCATTGTCGGTTCCGGTTGTCTCGCACACGTCGCAGTTGCCATATGATTCAATGGAGTTATTTGTCTGCTTTTCCGTTGTTACTCCTTTTTTTTTTGGCTATAATTCAGCTTCAAAAAAGAGTTGAAAGTGTCAAAATTTTACTGATTTGCTGTCACTATCTGAGTCATGGTTCACTACTGCAAGGCTTCAATGTGCTGGTCACATGATGGAAAGCGAAGAAATCTTCAACAAAAAATACCCCTGGATAAAGACAGAACATGATCTGAGTGCATATGCAGCGAAAACCGAGAGAAAGTTTGTCCCCTGAGCTATCCCATAATGCATAAAAAATGCTGCTCTGCGCACGGCACCTACATAGTGGCGGTACCGAGAACTCAGACAAGATCTTCTTACTCACCTGCCCTGCTAGCATTTCATAGAGTAACACACCAAATGCCCACCAGTCCACAGCCTTGCCGTAGGGTTGGTATGCTACAATCTGGTGGTACAAAATCAAGTCAGATGGGATTAGAAGATGCATTGGAGTCTCAGATACATTCGAAGATTTGCAGTTTGAGAATCTCTTTGCAATCAAAGATTGTATAATGAGTAAATCATTATCCATGAAAACAATGGTTTCTGATATATTTCTATTTCTTGAGTTATCCAATTTTGATGATATATATGTGACCCTGCACCTCCAAACAAACAAAAAGTCGCCAGACATGAATTTTTAGTTAAGACCATATTCTGAAAGAGCAGACTTTAAGCTTTAAAATGATGTATAACTCAAATCAAATGGACTCTCCTAACCTATCTTAATATTGAAAAGAAAGCACAAACTCAGGAAAAGTGTGAACTGAGAAAAGAGGCTCTGAAGTACAGTGTCTATTCAAGCGCTTAATCTTTACCAAACCGTGCTGGCTGTTCGATGAATGGGACAAAAAACAGGAAGTAAACCACCAGAGTAATAACAATGAAGAGATTATTAGATTAAACTGAAATTAAGCATGCCTCATTAACACATTCTCTCCATAATTAATGCCAACTTTCAAAGCATAAGCACTATCTTTTCAAAAGTTATTAGAGTTGAAAGTGAAAAATATGGACAAGGTTTTTCAGAAATGAAAAAGGGATTCTAAAGACACACCTAATCACACTATTCTACCAAAAATGTTCAAGATAAACTGCTAAAAAACACACTTTCCTGCCTGTTTAATGATACCAAATATTATTATAATGTAAAAGAGGACCCGCTCTTTCAGAAAATATGAAAAAGTCAAGTTCGGTTAGGTTGACCCATTTCACTTATTTTCAGTTCTCACGCAAAATCAGTGTGTGCGACTTTATGTTCGTTTTGAGGTGCACGGTCACATATTCTCTCTCTCTCTTTATTGTTCAGCAGTCTTGCTTGTTTGCCGTAGGTAATGTGGTCTGACTTGATGTTTTGGTTGTTGTTGTTTTTTTTTTCAATTGAAAAAAACTGCAATAAGTGCTCAGTTAAATTGTATCCCCTGCATTGGGGAGAAGTTTGATATTTTGATTTATCTTGAATACGGACTTAACTTGAGAAAAACATCTCATCATCTTGTCTACACGATCTCTTCCGCATCTCTTTTAATCTCCCAAATCTTACGATGCCAATGCCAGCTTAAAACAGAGGAAGACAATTACAAGGGACATTTTTCACTTTTCTCTCAGGATAGGCAAATAGAAGCACAGTCAATAACGAACGAAGTCCAAAGTCTTCTACTTGTCGTGTGTGAGGCAGACAATCTGTTTGAAGCTTATTGAGAATGAGTATTAGCCCTGCTAGCCAAGAATTTCCTTTTGGGCATTCACCTCTGGCGCGATGTAGTCGGGCGTGCCACAGAATGTCCGCGTTGTGTCACCCTCGTTCATGTCCTCCTTGCACATGCCGAAGTCGGCAATCTTGATGTGTCCCTCGGCGTCGAGGAGTACGTTGTCCAGCTTGAGGTCCCGGTAGATCACACCCTGCATGTGGAGGTAGAAGAGCCCCACGGCGATTTCTGCAGCATAGAACCTGAGGTGCAAATAGTCAAGGGATCAAAGGGCAGGAAAGGGTACAAAGGTCAAAGGGCATACGTCCTGGAGCAGTCAGAATCATTTTTTCAAAGACTGCTACAACATTCTCAAGATGTGACAATTAACCCATTGAGGATGAGTCTAGAGTATACTCGGGCAGGTGTCTATGGGAAATGCGTTTTGTAGCAAAATTAGTCCGTCCTCAATGGATTAACTGAAAAAATGGTGGCAACATAAAAATTACATTTCACAGGAACCTTGCAGTACACAGAGGAAGGCATTATAAAATTTGACAGTGCAGCGCACACTTCTTGTGACTACAGTGCAATGTCATAGCCTTTCATCGCAATGGAAACTGGTTCTAGACAACCTCACCTGGTTCCAACCCAAGCTCAAAAAAGACTATGACATCATCACTACAGTATACTATAAAACTTTTCACATTTATTTGGGTACTTTTGGTTTGTTGGGCGAAATCTGGGCTCACAGACACTTCGAAATCAGGCAGAGTGAACTGTCCTATGTAACTTTAAAAATACAAGAGTTCTATCATCACTCACACAGCATGGGGCTCCTTGAACTTGCCAACTTTCTGGATCTGGAACATGAGGTCGCCGCCGTTGACGAACTCCATGACGAAGAAGAGCCGGTCCATCGTCTGGAAGCAGGAATGGAGTGCCGTCAGGAAAGCCGGCTTGCTGGGCAGCGCCAGCACCCGCTTCTCCGTCATCGTGCACTCGACGTCGTCGTCCTGAATGATGACGTCCTTCTTCAGGATCTTGATGGCGTAGAGTTCATCCGTTCCCTTCTTTTCTGCCAGCATGACCTGATGACAAGAAGTGGTGGTGTCACTTTTCTTATCAATCAACTTGCTAAAGGGAAAAATCCTCTTCATATTCACATTGATATCGATAAAGACAGTGAAGTCAAATGAAGAGACCAATGAAAGTGTTATCTGCCTTGGACATAAAGAAGAAAATCTCATTTACCACAATTCCTTGGTTCCTTCTTCGTTTAGTGGTATTTAATGCTATTACATCATGTACATGTATGTCATGTAACAATAGCTACTAAGGCAATGTTTTAATAGTAAGCTCATTCTTTTTTTCCTTTTACTGTTTAACATGCTACAACATCATCTACAGGGCAAGGTTATCTACTTTTCAGGAACACTTCACGATAAGTCATGCATCTGACTCTTTGTTGCTTTCACTTTTTTGATGTCACTAGGTTGCAAAACTGCAAAGGTTCCCCTTTGACCTTTGCCCTCCGACAATGTTTTCCACTCACCTTGCCAAAGCTTCCCTTGCCAAGCACCGACAGAAAGTTAAAGTCGCTCGCCCTCACAAGTCCCGTACCGACGTTGGCGGAGTTTGCGTTTGCTTTGGTGGGTTCCCTTGAGGGGAGTGGCAATTTCTAGGATAAAAAGATGCAGAGAAAATGATGAAAATGAAAATACATGACTATTACCTGACTTGCATAACTTGTGCATATGTGCGCTGGTGCTTGCTGCATTCTTTTGCTGTCGTGCATGATGAAAGAGTAGATTCTGGCAGATGAAGGGTTAAACAGTCATCAGAATCATAAGTCACATGCAATTGTCAAATCACAACAACAACAGCTCAGACTATTCATTTCTGACATGATGCACATATCAAAACAGAAATTATGTAGTGACAGACTGGTATAGTAGTTAACTTCATGATGCTTAAATCCAGTGTTTGCTCGGTCACATACTCATCAAAAACTTTGTTAGAAATCTCCAGGTTTCTTTGAGATAAAGCCTTCCACCGTCCCTACAGTCAGTAGCGTCCTCATGCAACCTGCAATCAAATGTTTCGTGTTAGTTCAGAGATTACCACATGTCATTTCTGCTGTGAAGTGAAGTTGTGTGCTTAGTACTGAATATCAGTACTTGTGCACTACTTGTGTCTATACTCAGGTCATATTGTTGTCACACTAAAAAAAAAAAAATACTTCACCGACTGTATGCAGGGTCTTGTTATCTTGTGCTATGAAGGAAGAATTCTTGAAGGGACGTCAAGCAAGAAATATAAAGAGACCTGGCCTGTCATCCCAGAGAAGTGGGGGATAGAAACAGAGAGAGGGAGAAATGAAGGACAGATGAGGAGGATGAAAAGGAAGGAGAGATCAGAGGAGGACAATTATGAGATCAGACAGATACAGAAGAAGATCTGGAGAAAGAGCAAGAGGAGGAAGAGGAGCAGAAGGAAGGGTTGGAGGAGAGGATGGGAGAGAAGATAAATAAGGAAAAAGAGGAAAAATAGAAGAAGAGTAGAAAAGGAAGAGAAGAAAGAGGAAGAGGAAGGGAAGATGAGGAGCAAGTGGGAGAGTGGGATAGAGGAAAGAAGAAAAGGAGGAGGAGAAAGGGAAAGAAGAAGAACACAACGAGCTGGAGAGGGGTGATAGGTGTACCAGTACTAAAAACATCCCAATACTCCACTTCCACCGGTGTCTGAGGAAGGAAGATTGGAAACACGCCCCTCTCCTCCATTCTCGCTCTCTTTGCCCTGAATCCATTAGCTCCTTGGAGGCAGGAGGACGGATTCAAACATGGGAAAAGGGCAGAGGAGAAAAACCGAGACTGACAGGTACGTGAGAAAGGATTGAATTCGTCTTCCTGCAGGACTTGCTCAAGACCTTCTTTCAGCTCTAATTGGGAACGAGTTGATGCATTGTTGAATAGATTGATACAGACGAGGGTATTCAGAAGACAGAAACACACGAAGGAAAGGAAAGGACGGAGAGAGAGACAAAATAGATAAAGTATTTCATTAACCACTGAAGGGTGCTCAGATAGAAGGTTATAGGGGTTGAGACTTCATCAAAGATATAACGATGAAGACAATTCTGAGAATTCACCAAACAGGATGACTTCTCTAGATAATGGGTGCAGTGTCATCTCCCACAGTGCTAACTTGCATCACACAGTGAGTAATTGCTCTGACCCTTGTAGCGAGGACGAATCACTACGTCCATATCATCTCGAGATAGAGAAGCACGTAACTGCAAGCTTATTACCTGCGAATAATGCATGCATTTGTCCATATAAAACACAAGAATGCATCCCTAATGTAGCATGGAAACAAGAGCTGTGGGTGCCTACCCCTCAATGTGACAATCACTATAGTGATGACATTGTGAAACAAAGCCCTGTGAATATATTACCGGCTCATCAATTCCTGGGATAATTTTGCTACAGAATTTTTTCGTGTTGTCGTCTTTACACTGGCATCTCTAAATGTCACTGAATATCTCCAAAAAAAAAAAATAGACAGAATAGATAAGAGAGATGAATTAATCAAATGCGCACACAATCGGGAAGAAATTTGGGCAGAAAATTAGCAATTCAAGAGAAAAGCAGAAACTTTATTTGTGTAAAATGTCTGTGCCAATTTAAGAATCAGTGAAAAATTTAGAACAGAGGAGCATTTTGGAAATTCAACACAGTAAAAAAGAAAGAGGCTCTATTTTTTGTGTTTACTCTACCTGATGAAACCTTATAAATGGAAATCAAATAAAATGATAAAAAGCAAAATCAAGCCAGGAAAAAAAAAAATTCTGGAATCTGATGGCTTAAAATAAAGCTTGAGGCATATTGGTGTAGTCCCACACAAAACATAACGGATGAGACATCCTATCTAGCACGGCAGCCCATTCTCTGCGCCATTACGGCACAGGCAGCTTCAATAAAGCATATCATAACATTTTCCCATTTTCCCCCTCGGGGGAAGGATGTGGCTGACGTGAGAAATTTGCACGTTGGGACGTCAAAACGTCTCCCGTTCGGTGAATCAGACGGTGAGATGGTGACAATCTAGAATCACGGATCCCTCCGGCATCTTCCTCTCCTGCAGCCATTAACCCACTGAAGACTAGACCCATGTATACTCAGGCAGGTGTCTATGGGAAATGCGTGTTATAGTAAATCAGCTTGTCCTCAATGGGTTAAGCATGGGAGAAGTCTGAAGATACACAAGTCTTTTCACTCCTCAAAATTTTCTTCTGGTTTCTGTGTGAAACAGTTGTTTGTTTGTTTGTTTGTTTCTTTCTTTCTTTTTGAGGGAGGGGCAGAAATACAATTGATACACAAATGTGGTATAGTTACATTGAAAACCAAGGATATAGTTACATATTTTTCTGGAAAGCTGTTTCATATGAAAAAAAAATCCTTAAATAGTGTATTAAGGAAGACTGAATAAAGTCATACACTGTACAAATGCATTAATTTGACCTCTCTGTGTGTTCAGCGTGAGGCAATACACACATATACTATGTGGTAGAAGGTACAAGAGAGACCCACAAACCAATCCAATGAACAAGATACAGCTATCAGCTGCGTTGTTTTTAATATGGAGCCAAGATTATATTCCACCTCTCACACTGTGCTCTACTTAAACCTTTGTGATATGTCTAGACAGATGATTAAGGTCTGTCAATGCATTATATGCAACTAGGTCAGGGTGCTGACAACCGCTAAAGACCCCCTCAACTGGAAAATAATACATGGAACCTCTTTTATACAACAAATATCTCACTCTCATTCTCTTTATATCTACTTTAGATACCATTCGATTCAAAGTCAATGTCATTCTACATGACAGTGTAAATTACTGTAAAGTTACTTTTTACAGTGGTCTATGTCTTTACCATGAGGAGCAAATACGTCAAGTGAGGAAAAAGTGGCCACATTTTGTATGGATGCAGACAGACAGGAAACGAACGAACAGACAAACAACAAACAATCAGGGTGAGACGTCACTGGTGTCCTCCAATAGGAAGCCAAGCGGTCATTCCATAAATCTTTGGGCCAAACCCATTACGTCTTGCTGCATTGAGAATGGATTACATTTGCATTTTAGTGACAATGGGAAATAAAAAGACAAGGTTACAAAACTGTTCTTGAGTTATCTTTTGAAAAGATCAAGTGGTGAACTTCTCCAAATCAATTTACATCCATCAAGACTTTGAATACAAAATGCAAGAAGCTTATACCTGACTTGGGTCAGTATGAGGCAAATAGGTTACCATGACAATACATCTTTGTTCTTGCTAAAATATGATTAGGCCTATCTATCTCTCACACTTCCCCTTGTTCTTTGGCAGAGTACATTTTCAGGACGGAATAGAATTGACCAGAAATGTTGGTGGATTGTTGATTGGATGCTTTTGTATCTACAGTCTGCATTTTGCATGGCTGTGAGCTAATATGTGTTTGTGTGTATGTGCGTGTGTGTGTGTGTGTGTGTGTGTAAGTGTATTTGTGTCTGTGTCTGTGTGTTATTGTTGTTGGTGTTGTTTGTGTGTGCCATTGTTTTTTTTTTTCTGTTATTGTTGTAAATGTCTTTAACCTGAAAATTTGTTCTTGGCAAAACAAATACCCGCATTTCCTTCGATTTGAGGAATGGTGCTGATATCTAATAACGACCTCAGTAGAGGATGATGTATATGATAATTCAGTCATCGTCTACATGATTTCAAGTGCTAGATACAGGAGTACAAATAGCTCTGTGCATTATTATGTTTCCATGTAATTTGTAAAACTGTGTGCAGGATAGGAAAACAGATGGAGTATGGAGGACGGAGTAATGTAGAAGAAGAAGAAGTATAAGAAGAAAAAGAAGATATGAAGACAAAAAAAGAGAGAACAAAGCAGGACAAGAAAATGGAAAAGAAGAAGATGGAGAAGATGATGAAGATGATGAAGGAGGCGGAAAAGAAGGGGGGGAGAAGAATGCAGGTGAAAGGAGGGAAAGATGGTGAAGTGGAAGAAGAGGAAGAAAAACAAGGATACTAAGAAGAAGAAGAAGAAGCAGGAGGAAGAATAAGGGGAGGGAAGAAAATGAAATGAAAGTGAGAAGGTAATAAAAAAAAATGGACCAGAAAAATTATTGATAGAGAGGGGGAGTAGTGTTAGACCACAATCTAAACAAAGAGAATGGATGACATACTGAGACATAGAAAAACAGGAGAAAGAGTAAGAAATAGAGAGAGGGGGGAGGGTAGAGAGATATGGAAGACTCTGGGAAAATGCAGCATAAAGACATCAAACATCTATTTTTGGGTGTGTGTTTTTTTTTATATAGAAGACGTGATGTCTGTGCACAAATGGTTTCGTGACCGGTGACAGATTACCACTGTCGACGCACGCTCATTTGGCCATTGCCAAATCAATCTGAGTTTGGAAGTGGGAGACGATTTTTGCCCGCCTAATGGGAGTGAGACTTGGGGGAAGCGTGCGATTCGTATCAGGGGGTCGTGACGTTCCCGTATCTGGCAAGAAAGGTTGGGGTTTTTTTCTTTTTGTGGGGGGAGGGTTGACGGAGGAGGAAGAAGTATTCCTGGGTCCCATTTCATTAAAAAAAGTTGCTACGATAACAACTCTTGCTGGAATGGCAATTTTCATGGCAGAAACAAGAATCCAGCTTCCCGATTAGCTGTTGCTACGAGAAGTTGCTATTCTAGCAAGAGTTGCTATCCTAACATCTTTTATGAAGTTGGGGTCTGGACTTGGTTTGTAGTTGCCTGTATTCGCTTCAGTTTTATTTGGGCTTGTTGCTCATGATTTCTGTGAGGATTGGAATGGTTATTAGGATGGATAGATCACTGTGAAATGGTAAAGAAGCCGAGTCGAGATATTGATTACAGAACTGATGATGCCTATGATGAAAATTATGCCAGGCACGATGATATGATTCCTCACTATGCTGAGATTGATGGAGATTAACCTATCAGCGTGCCGCATTTACTTGAAAGTCATCATCTGCTTCTAAAGGAAGTCATCATATGATAGGAACTTGATAGGAAGTAAAGCTACATGTAGGTATAAAAGACAATTGCACAGATGGATAGATAATAGGTAGGCAGCTGGATAGCGAGATTGAAAGATAGATAAGTAAATATACAGAAAGACAGATAGATAGATAGAGAGACAGACAAACAAACAGATAGATACAAATATAGATATGTAGGAAGATTAATTGTCAGTTGGTTTATAACAGATACACATATGATAATGTTAAACATTCGACATGCACTGACAAGAACAATACATGTCACAATAAAACTCATCTAATTTGACTCATCTCCATTTCATTCATAATTGGAAAAGATGAGTTAATTGACAAATTGCATGCATGTATAGAGTATAAACACCTGCAATTTCTGTGCATAACCTCTACTCCGCCCATCAACCATTCTCTATCAACCCATTGAGGACAAGTCCCGAGTATACTCGGGCAAGCGTCTATGGGAAATGCATGTTATTATAGCAAAATCAGTCCGTCCTCAACGGGTTAAAGACAGTATCACTGTCACTCTGAGACTAAGGTGTGATCTGCTATCAGAATTCTTCCAGAAACCATGCCTCTGTGCACTGCTAGAAGTGATCCTAGGAGGGTGTGGTGTCTGTGAGAGAGAAAATATTTCACTTCTCATTCTGTGTTTCACAGCATCTTCTTTTTTGCTATTCTTTTTACCAACTGGTCTGCATCATCCACATCAAGAAGAATGGGAGCCTGAATTTTCAGGGCGTGCAGGCAGAGGGTCCTGCTTACACTTTCGGTGGGTTCGGGCTTGACAGGGGAAAAACAGATATCGGAGACAGTGTAAGTGAGAAGTGTTGCTCACTGGCCCATTTGGCTTCACTCATCACTTCACATTCACGCAAAAAGAATGATCTCATGAACTTATTGGAGAAGGGAGACGTGTAAAGCAACTTATTGGAGAAGGAAGTGGGGAAGTAAACTAGTCACTAATGTATTCAACTTCATGAAAACTTTATGAATATGCAGCAAAGGTTGTTCACAACACCCTGGAATGCTTGCTGAAGACTTGCCTAACTAAGCAAATTCTAATGCACGCAGAATTTGAATTTGGTTCTCTATATATTGAAATATCTTTGTTACAGCAGGTGGAATGGACTAGCCTGTTACTATATTTTGTAAGGAAAGGGTATCCATAAATTTGACTAAACCAGTAGGCATGCTATTTTAGTAGTGAGGTATAACTGTTCATCCTAAGCAATATGTCTGAACAATCCTTAAAAAAAACCACTGAATAGCATAGAGTACATGAAATTGACTATAATCATAATCTGCAATCTCCTACTTGCAGTTGCAGGTATGACAGATATTACATGTCTATTTTACTTTGTTGACTTAACAAACATCTACTGAAGTAATTCCTTTGTGCTCTACACATTTCTGTCCCCAGTCTGGCATGCAAAATTTTGCTGCAATCAACAACCACCCTCTATATATTTATACCAGTCATTCACACAAAATGAGACACATAAATCATTCCTGAAAGAATAGCAACATGTCAACTTGAATACTGCTGTGTCAAACACATCACTGCACATGACAAATGACGGCCAAGAAAATGAGCAAGCAAGCAAACATTTACAGAGGGAGAGGGGAAAAAAGAGTGAAAAGTAGCTCCATGGGATACATTCAACAGTGGTGGTGGTAGTACGCGGGGGGGGGGGGGGGGGGGGGGGGGGGGGGGATGACAATTCTGTCTAACGAGTTCCACCTGCATATGTTCCTGATGATATGCTCTACTAAGGTGAAATAATTTTGATTGTCAGAGGGCATTATTATCTTTCTGAGTGTGGAATCAAGGCTCTTGTCAAATTTTGGCAAGTCTCAGCTTTCTCAAAAGTGCATTCATGAGGATGAAACTTGGTACATCAAATTAGCAAACTGTCTCATAAGCCACTGAGAGTGAGAACTTATGTCTGCACCTTGCTTTCTTTTCCTTTTCTTAAATGCTTCCAGTAGGAATCTGTTCCCTGCTGCTGATCTAAAGTTGGATTCTTCTCCCTGTTCTCTCTCCCCCCCCCCCCATTCTGGCCTTCCATGTCTTAAAGGGAATGCAAAGAGCAATGTGGATTGAGTGAAAGCAGTAACATCAGTAGAACACATCAGTGAAAGTTTGAGGAAAATCGGACAATCAATGCAAATCAATGCAAAAATATAAAGAAAATATAACGGGAATTCAATAAAAATTCATTTTTCATGAAAATTACACATTTCATCAACTTGATACTGACATATGTTAGGGGTAGCACTCATTCCCCCTGCTTTCTGAAAGCGGTTAGTCAAGTACTCTTTCATTTTGCTACAAATGTGAATTTTTGTGGAATTCCTTTTATATTTTCTTTATATTGTTGTCCACTCATACGTCATAACCTCTAGTAGTCTCCTCATCCAGCGGTTCCAACACCAAAACTATAAAAATTTATAACTTTTTCATCGATTGTCCGATTTTCCTCAAACTTTCACTGAAGTGTTCTACTAATGTTGATGCTTTAACTCAATCCACATTGCTCTTTGGGCTCGCGTTCCCTTTAACATGAATTGCCAATAGATAAAAAGAGCTCAGTTCTCATGGCATAATATTCTGCACACTTTATCTTGAATCAATCTTGCTAAAATGGTCTTTTATTGAGAGGTCTTGCATTTGGGAGCACAATAACATCTAACTTGGATATGGATATTGATATTTCTCACATATCCCAACCTTTTAGCATTGGATTTCACAGATTTGGTATTGGTAATGTTAGTCTGTCATTCAGTATTCAGAATAAAACAACAAAAATACAAAAAGTTAAAATTGATATAAAGAGCCATTTCAAAGTAAGGGAATGAATATATCTGTCATTAGGTCATTAGAAAAATAAAAGAGAAGCATGATGCTACAAGCCACCACAGCATCGAGGCAGAAATGTACCGGTATCTTTGAAGTCAGCTCATCGATTGATTCTGTCTCGGTGATGGCGGGCACGTTGTAGTACTCTCCTTCCTCCTGCCCAAGAAGCTTGAACCATCCGTCCACGCCGCTCTTCATCAGCTCCGAGATGCCGAAGGACAGCGCCCCCATGAAGTCGTTGCGCGTGGCCCGGTCCCAGTCCCACACCTCAACGAGCAGCCTCCGGTTCTTGTCTGCATCTTCCAAGTTGCTATGGAGACAGGATGAAGGAGGGGGGGGGGGAGGAGGAGGAACAGGCAGAAGACAAACAAGAATAAGACTTGCTAGCAGTATTATATTGACAATTCAATTAACTCTTTGAAGACGAGTCCCAAGTATACTCGGGCAGGTGTCTATGATAAATGTGCGTTGTAGCAAAATCAGTCTGTCCTCAATGGGTTAACACATGGTAACTTAACCCCTTGAATGCAGATGTATTTATCATAGTAACTTTCAAGGCTTTTTTCTTAGCATATGTTACCCCCCCCCACCCCCCCCCCCCCCCCCCCCCCGCCGACTTGACATGATATCATATGGACAAAATGTCTCCCTTTTAAAGCATGTACGGTAAGAGCACCAGTATTCGGTCACTTATCACTAGTCACCAGCCAGTAAGTTCAACTGTCACAACACACGCAAATCACATCAATTCACATACTTGCACACTCATTCACAACAGAAAACTCCCGTGACCCCCTCGAAAAAACCATCAAAAATCCCAAATTTTACCGTCAAAAGTGCAGAATTGGCACTACTTTCCAAAAGCGCGCGCGGATAAGGCCCAGTTTTAAGAGTATGGGTCGCCGAAAAAGCGCTAAAAATCGAGAAATACGCCGTTCTCTTGCGGGATTTTTGCTTATCGCAAGCTCGGAGTGTGATGGTATCGTCAAAAACACAAAAGAAAAACAAAATTTCTGTACGTGCCGATACAGTGTCTCAATGTACAAGGGTTGAATGCAAGTGCTGATTCCCCAGTATTCGGTCACCAACGGGCGCCGCAACGTCCCCGATGCAATTTTGCGACAACAAGGTAGCGCGTGCGCGCATTTTTCAGCTGCCTTGAACACGCATTGACTTTGAACGCGCATATCGCGTGACCGAATACTGGTGCCGGTGACCGTATACTGGGGAATTTTCAAGGTGTTATATTTTGGGATTTTGTGAAATTCTGTGTGATATTTAACAAAATGAAAATTGAGATTAAAGAAATTTGATATATTTCACATACATTGCTGTAGATATGAGGTATGTATGTATTTTTTTAGTTTGAAAAATATTGCGAAAAAGCTTAAGTGACCGAATACTGAGGATGTTACCCTAGTAGCCTTACATCAAAGCTATTGTGAAAGGAAATCGGAAGATTATTTACTCTCTTTCACAAATGATTTGGGTCAAGGATATCTGTATATTTTGACAAAAACAGCAAACAAGGGGTTGAGGGATGAAATAATTCCCCAAAACAATGATGTTTTGGGTTATTCTGTAAACCACCAATCAACTGTGTGAAAGGGGGAGAGGTAGTGGAAAGCAAGAATATCATACAGTATATCTGCTCACTCATCATAAAGCTCATCATAGCATCAACATATCTTCACATAGTCATCTTTCATTTTCTACCCTGGGAGCAGCCACTTTGGGACACCTTGGTACATCACACACGGCACTTGCTAATGGACTGAGCACGGTGACCAAAGAGGAAGCTAATCCCATATAAAAGTGTACAGGGGTTTCCATCAAGTTGTGGAAAGAATCAGAGATAAAGTCAATCTCAAGAAGGCAACAACAGGAACTCAGCAATAAATGCAAGTGATCAGTAAAACTAGAAGTGAGACGGAATAGGTAATAACCAAGTTAGTACTGTCTAGACACTCAATAATCTAATACTACAATATATGAGAGCTTCAAAGTAGTACATGTATCTCAGTCGGAGGACTGAGACGTCATTTCAAGAAATGTTCTCCATTTCCTTTGCGTCTGGGAAATGTCAACAAGTTTGGGTTTGTGCGAGAGAAATATTTCATCCTCCCCTCAACACTCCAATATTGGTAGGCAAAATATCAGTGATCTCATGTTTTTACAACCCATCAGATACGTAATGTGTTTATCCCGTCGTGCAGATTGACGAAAATCACGAGAGAAGCACTCTCTGACATCCCCACGCAAATGAGAAAGATGCCGTGCTGAGGTTCCCACGGGACGCAATATTCGCAGACATTTGAATGATCATGGCTGGCTCGTTCTGCTGCTGTTGCGTCATTGAAGGTGAAGGGAAGAGGTAATTGCGGGTGATACGGCATCGGTGAGCAGCCACCGAGGCCCTTTGGGAAATCCTCAAGATGAAGAAGTCATTACAAGGTACGACTTCTGATTCTTTTCTGGGGGAAAATGCACATTGTCGCCTCGCGGTATTCGGAGTGGAGTACCTTGCGGTGCTGCAATGAAACCTGCTAATATCCACATTAGAAAGTCTGACTGCCTCTTCACACATGCTCCTAGGGATGGGGGGGGGGGGGGAGCAGCCTTCAAGCAATAAGGGTACTAATTCATGAATTTTCTTTATGTGCCTTCAGGAGCTAATCTATCTTCCATTTTCCTTATGAGAATAAATTAGTCACTCTAATGGTAAGATGTGCTTTCCTGATGAAGAAATGGTTTGAGCTAAAAGCGTTCATATTTATTGATGACTGAATCAGATGGCAGCACAGGGTTTTCTAGGGGGAGATAAGATTTCACACATACCCTGGGTAACAAGGTTTCACTGCCAAACCCTTTCTTAGTAAGCAGTCACAACAAGGATCTATGCAGCATGTAGAAGACAATTCTTGAAGACTTGGTTTTGTTTACTGTGGCATTTCCAACATCCAGTTCAGCCTTGTGGTCACCACCACTACCAAGCAAGCAGTAGATATTTTTCCAGGAATGACTCCCATTTTTTTAAAACAGCAACTGATGATAAACAAAGACCATATATGCATAGGGTACATTTTAAAGGGTGGTTTTTTGTAAATATTTTTTTTATTCATGAATACAGCAAGGGGACAGATATACACAAAATCAACAACTTGCAAAAAATCTGGTCTCCTGTAGCACAAATGCATTTTGTACATATTGCATTGTTTGAGAACATAAAGGGTTAAAAAAAAAAGTAGCGCTTGATTTTCAGCTAACTAAGACCAATCTATACGTCAGGAAACAAACAAGCAAAACCCTGTTTCAAATCTGTTCAATATTCAACAATGCAGAGGCACGCAGATATAGAAATACACCTCGATCTGTGAGCAGTACCCACTGGCACACGCCCTCTGTGGAGGGCGGGCTGTTTGCCTAGCAGTCCCTAGATTCTCAGAAGGTGAGGTTAAGGGAGGGAAAAAAATTTTCCATCAAGCTATTTTTAGCAGCAGATAAAGCAAAACAAAAAAAGAAGAAAAAGAAATAAGGAATCTCAGAAAACACACATACACACAAACAAATGGAAAAAAAAATGGGATAGATGTTTATACAAGAGGAGTGCACCGCCAGACCTGGAATGTTGCCATGGTAACAGCACCCCCATGTTAATTCTTCGAGACGTGCTGCTGTATATGTCAAGTGATGCAAGATGGGATTGATGTTAAAGGTCAAGCTGCTTAAAATGCATCAGCATTCATTCAAGCACAGAGAGATTCACGGCGGCTGAGTTCTGCTTTGTGGAATAAAAAATGCACAACAGAGTCTCAGCAGAGCTCGCTCAACACAACACAACTGTGACAAGATGGACCTTTAAGGGGGATGTCTCAAATCTTTCTCTCTTTGTTGTTATCACCATCTTGCGCCGAAGTTCAACCTCACCCTGCCCCCATCAGCTGTCTATCTTCTTTCCTTATGGCTGCTCATATCTGAAAGCACTTGAAAATAATCTTCAACTTGCAAGCATAATTGGAATGGTCAGGTTAACAAATAATTTGGGGTATGGATCGCCACGTTTACAAAACTACACCTGCAAAGATATATGTAGCCGGATATGCAAGACCTGGGGACCGTTTCATGAAACTTTTTGTCAGTGATTTACACTGACAACTGTTAAAAGCTACTGAAATCCTTGCGTCTGATTGGCTGATAGCAAATTTGTCGGTGAAAACCTCTGACGAACTCGTTGATGAAACGCCCCCCCCAGGAGGTGGGGTACTGAAGCCACGACCAGAAAAATGTACTTCTTTCATTTACTGGGTCAACAGATTCTCAATCCAACAGTGACTTTTAGCACATGGAAAATCTTGTTACTAGAATGTTTTCCTGCAATTGCATCATATGTCATGTGAATACACTTTCTTTCTAGACTCGCAACACTGACCTAAATAGAAGAAATCCTAGTGGCTACTTCTACTACTACTAGTAAAAATGTCATACCCTAACACTACTTTGTACGAGCCACCTTTGAAACATGTGAGAAGGTATTCAAACTAGGTTTAAAAGGCATGTACTATAAGGCGGTACAGTCTTTGAGCATCCATTCATTTATACATGTTGGGAAATTCTTAATTTTTTGTCCTTGAGCATGTAAAAAGCAGGCATTGGAGGGGAGCCAGTGTAGTCAAGAATATGGATTTCATTCTTTGGTCATTATGAAAACATCTTGTGTTTTCAGTGTGAAATATTGATGCTAGAAGCAACACAGACCAAGAGGAAAGTGTATTTCCAACCATATTCTATCTAATTTCCACATCAGTTGAATTATGAAATATGTAAAAATTATGAAAATCATCATACTGAAAAGTTAATTAGTAATGCCTTATGCATATCACCAATACTACTTGCATAAAAGTGTCATGCTTGAGCATATCTCACTAATATAGCCATATTACTTTTGATAATCTTGTTGGGCGCTGGTCCCAACACAGGTGGATAACTACAGTTGGATTATATGTATGTACATGTACATGTATGCATGTATGTATGTATCAGAGACTCCAACTCTCCCGTTTTCGACGGGAGATCTCCCGCCGAAAGCCCATTTTTGCAAAATCTCCCGTTCTCCCGTTTGAGATTTGATTTCTCCCGCCCTGGCTCTGTGTCTCCCGGTGGAAAGGATTTCTTACTTATTTCTATTGTATGTTGAAAAAATAAGCCTTAGATAGCACCAGAGAACACCTAGAACCCAAGGAACTTCGCGCCTCGCACACATCAACTTAGAGTCTCCCGTTTGCTAGGGGTTTCGGGCGGGAGAATCTCCAGATCAGAAGGTGCTTGGGGTTGGAGTCTCTGATGTATGTATGTATGTATGTCTGTCTATCAATATGGGAAGGGGAAAAGACTTACAACTCAAAGGACTCTCCCCACGTTGGGTTGAGACTGGCCTTGACCTTCTTTGATTTTCTCTTGGTCACTCCTTTCTGGTCTGGGATGAGTTTCAGCTTGACGAACGGGTCGGACAGGCCATTGGGGTCCATCGGAATGAGGTTCCTGGCCTCTCGGACTGCAGGCAAGACAGGAAGAAAAAAATATATAAAACAGATAATGAATGTTTGAATCGCTGGTCATGAAATACAAGAGAAATAAACAGATAGATTGTATTCATTAATTCCATTTTGAATTTTGATATATTCGAAATGGCCATCAAGGCAGCAATTGATTGCATTTACTATTTCCATTTTGAATTTTGATATATTCCAAATGGCCATCAAGATGGCAATTGAATGCTGATGACCACACAACCAGAGGGGACTGACCATTATGACCCCCCCCCCCCCCCCCGAGACTATGCAATACCTTCCTCAGTTAAAAGAAAAAATAAAATATTGCATTTATATGAAATGCTCAAAATTTCAAACAATCCAACAGCCCAGTCATAAGGACATAGGTAATATATGCAATTTGTCCAGAACATGGGAATACAGGCAAAATGGGTCTAAACACTGATTTATTCAAATGACATTAGGTTGAGGGCCTCATAATGAGAAAAAGAAAATGGCAGTGGCATTACTTTCCTAGTTACTTATTTCCATAATGACAGGTTACTCTGTGCAATGGGAAAAGGATGCCATTTCCATCAAGCCAATTTTCCTGTGAAACTACTGAAGCGGCAATCAGTATGAGATATGAACATGTTTATTGACAGAAACAGAAGAGAACTAATTAATAAAATAGATATAGTTTCAGCCTAGTTCTGCTATCTGACAACATTACCAACCATTGACTTTTGCAACTAGGAAATTGTTTTTTTTCCCCATACAGAGCACAGGTCCGGTGTCAGTTGTAGTTATCAGTAGAAGATATGAACTTGTCAGGGGGGGGGGGGGGGGGGGGGGGGCAAAGGGAAGAAAGACAAAGAAAATAGAAGTAGATATTTCTATCTTAACTGTTTGTGTGCTTTGAGAGTCATTTGGCATAGAAAACCCCACGGCAACTTACATACTGTCAAGACTCTGGCACAGAATGGATTAAATAGCTTTCATACAAGGTTTCCAAATCAGACTGCTGCAACTTGTAAGAGTGGCTATCATCAGAAGGTATGTATGTGACTGTGGGTAAACAGACCGGAAGCACATGATACAGGGGGGTGTTTCATCAACGTTTGTCAGCGCTGACAATTTCAGCAAAATCCTTGGTTTTGATTGGATGAGATGCTCTGGTCACTGACTGTTACTATGGTATTTGTCAGCGCTGACAAACGTTGATGAAACACCCCCCAGAAGCTAACAAATGATATAGATGCTTATAAACATACCTTTTCACGCTGAACCGTGCATTGGCAAAGACATAAATATAAACACACCCTTGTGTGGAATGTTACAATTTGCTTATATTCAGTATGTGGGTCACAAAGAAAGTGATTAACCCGCCGAGGACGAGTCCCGGGTCTCTTTGTCTATGGGAAACGTATGTTGTAGCAAAATCAGCCCATCCTCAACAGGTTAAGGTAAAAGCTGCAAAAAAAGCAGTGTTAAGTACTCTCTGGTGGAACACAGGTGTAAAAAGGATAAAACGCCATGCCTAAGGATCTTACAACTCCTGCTATGGCCAGGGAGTTGAACTGTGAACCTCAAGAGTGAGCATCAGTTTCTTTTTTTTTTTCTTTTTTGTACTTTAAGTTGTGTGTCCATCAAGGTCTGTACAGAAGAGTCTATAGACTTATAAACCGTTACCCATTGCCTGTGATGCTTTGGGCAATCTCCATAGACTTTGTACAGGGAAACCCAGGCTCCAGGAGGCATTGGCTTTAAAGGACACTCAAGTGAGCAAAGGTCAGTCTTATCGAACTGTCATGCCAATATGTATTGCATTTTTGTTGGAAATGAAATCAATGAAATAAAATGAAATCAATGAAATAAAATAAAATTAATGAAATGAATATGAAAAATGAATATGAAAAATGAAATGTATCAGTATTTCAATGTATTGAAATGTACCGTATAATAATGTATGTAAAGTTGGTCTTCCTGAACGCATCATGATCACATGGACACGTGAATTTATCTGTCTCACCACATCTTTTTGAGTTGTGTAATAAATCACTCTCTCACACTTATCATCCCGAGTCAGATTGGCAACCTCAGTTCCAGGATAGCCACATGGTGTGTTAGGCAATGAATACCGCCTGCACAATTCTACAGGCCATACACACTTGCAAGCAGTGATGGCAGTTTTCGCACTTTATTTTTCGTGTGTGCGTGTGCGAGATGGTAATAACGAAAAGCCGCCTTCTTGACCGAGAGCATGCCATGCAATCGATAACACCAGTCCCATACTGTTGCGAGCTAGACAATGAATTAACCAGCCAGCCAATAACGAGAATGAGACAGAAGGGAAAAACATCAAAAAACAGCCCCGGCTTCTATTTTCACCACGCATGGTGTTTGTCTATAAACAGCCGACAGGTAGCGCTGAAAGATTATCAATACTGCTCGGGGGGCTCCCTCTCCATCTCGCTTCACATGATTGGGTTGCTGGATCAATGCACCAACTTCACATTCGAGCTAACTTCCTTGGAATGTCCTGTTTGTGGAAACCTTTCTGCCGCTACCACCTCATCCTGACACCCCCCCCCCCCCCGAAAAAAAAATAAAAGAAAGAAGAAAACAGCCTACAGAGCTAGCAGTGATGTGGCAAATTGGCAACCCCCCAGACTCAAATCACTGCAATATCTGGAAAACGAATACTGGTACATCACATGTACATAGTAGACGAGATATCTCTAAGCAATTCTTGTCATGTCACATTGATTATGTGTTATCATCTCTAGGGCCGAACTGTATGGTAGATGCTATTTTTGTCACATCAGCTTTCAAAACTCATCTGGCTCACCCTTATTTTCCCACTTTTCCCGCCCCAGTTACATTCACTTTCACATTCATCAGCTGCTTCGTGTCAAGATGGTCTCCATCCATGTCAGTACAATTACTTTTGTATATCTAATTTCCAAACAATCATCGCATTTATCTATTTAAGGAGACTACAATGAACGAATGGGTAGGCAAACCCCTAGTAACTAAAATCCCTAGAATTCACAGCCTTTGAAACTCATATGCCTTGCCCCTACCATATTTCATCACTTTTTCACACCTCAGTTTACATTCACTTTCACATTCACTGGCTGGTCTTGATCCAAGGAGGTATGTCGATACTTTCAAAACAATGTTTCCATTGTACCTCTTAAAGGAGACCATGAGGAATGCATAGTGGGAGCCCCTGAGCAATTTGAATCCCTAGAATGTTTATTACTCTTAACTGTACCATTTTTAAATTGTGTGTATAACGTCTTATGTGAGCTGATTATCACTGATGTGATGAAGCATACAACTCAACTGCTTGGAATTTTTCATGCAAAACACGACAGACATCGAGGCAAGTACTGTATACGCTATATATTTCGCGGGGGTTTTATTTTCGCGAATTTCGCGAGTCGGGAGCTATTCGCGAAATTATCAACACGCGAAAATATTACCTTCCAAAATGAATCCCTTGCCTTCAACGATACGAACATTTCAGTACTAGTATACCATGTCACGGCTTACCGAACAGACCATACTGGCTAAGCTTGTTTACGCACGTCCACGTCTACTTACGAATACTGTAGAGAGCCAATCCATTATCGCAAGGGGACCACTCGTCAGAAATCTAGCGCGATGGACTTAACCACTTCAAAAATGTTGAATTCTAACTTACTAGTTCGCAGAGTTTGGTAAGTTTTTTTTCATGCAGTGTATAACTAGTATCATTCTTATTTGCTAGTAAGTTGAAAATTCACACTTTCTTTGCCACTTCATATTTTCTCTGGTCCCCCAATCGCGAATTTAACCACTCGCGAAAATGTGTGACAGCGGCAATTTGCGAAAATTTATGTACGTGAAAATTATAGCGTATACAGTACCTAAAATCTGTGCTGACTGCTGAGATCAAATGTGACCACGGTTTTTGATAGAAGAGCAGAGGTATGATGTGTTGTTTTATCATGATCATTAAAGATCCCTCGTGAATTAGATGGTGTAGAAATGTATCATAAGTTACATTAAAACCAGAAATGTTTGTGTGTATGAAACTTTCGCGAATTTTGTGAGGAGCCATGGTCTTAAAAATTACTTTGCATGCAAAAGTTTTTGTCTACACAATGCAATGTATGCCACTGTAGTTCTGTGCACTGTATAAGTACTGCACTATTTAAATAATACATGTATTAGTAGTGTGCATTCACACTTTTTTTTAAACTACCAGTACCAGTGTTTAGTGATGAGCATTCAGTTTAGTTGTGTATTTTTATATCAATCAGCAGTGAGTATTAGACATATCCCTGTATAGTACTGTGGTACACTCTTAATTTTTTCCATGGTCAGCAATCCAAGAAAGTTTCATGCCGCGAAAAAAGCCGTTGGCTCCAATTTGCGAAAGTTTCATGCCGTGAAAGTTTCTGGTTTTATTCTATACTCATTGACTGCCCCCATATACATGTAGTCTGTATGGGCCAAGGTCTGGGTTACTTTAATGATGAAAGAATTTAGCGTGATCAAAGAGGAGAGTTGTGTGCACTTATCTTAAGTGCTTTGCCCAAAGAACTACTGCCGGCAATTTTGCTATTACCACCTTGTATCGAGTGTTGTGTGATAATGTTTGCCTATGTGTGTTGTATGTGCCATTCGTTTGCATACTTGCATTTGTGTATCTTGGCCTGTGTGCTTAAGTATGTGCGGGTATGTTGTTTGGGCGTCTCTGTGTGTGGACATTCATATATGTGTGTTTATATACAGTGTGTTTGTGTTTATGTCTGTGTGCGTGTCCGCATGTGTGTTGTGCATGTTTGTGTGTGTGTATGTGTCTGTGTATTTATGGATACAAATGAGAAACTGTTTTCATGGCAATGTGATGACTTGTCACACCAACAATAATCCCACCACAGTCACTGGAATTGGGTTACCGTTTCTAGGTTTTAATACGGTAGTGCAGTTGATGATCACAACATACAGTGCATTCACAGTAAAGGCGTAAATGACATCTTAATGTGTCACTCTATCTCACTGAATACAATTTTTGTTTTGTTATTTTGTACCCATTCCCAAATACCTTGCATATGGGTTCCCTGGACTAGAAATGATCGAGTTTAAAAATGATTTGGCTTCAAGAAATAATATTTTTCTCTCAGAGTAAAGGACAAAGCAAAATGCTTTCTGTTTTGCTGACAAAAAAAACCAAAAAACAAATTGTAATGTTAATATGCATTGTTGTCTCTCACTGTGTGTGTGTATGTGTGTGTGTGTGTGTGTGTGTGTGTGTGTGTGTGTGTGTGTGTGTGTGTGTGTGTGTGTGTGTGCGTTTTGTCCTCTAAAGAATTCATAGTGTGGTCTCTGGTCTAGTAACAATGCCAGGGACTGACTGTGTAGTATCATTCATGGCATCGAGTGGTTAATACCATCATTAAAAAAAATAATGAGACAATCCTTCAGCTATCATCAGCAATCATCTTCCTCTTCATTGAGGTATACAAATAGAAACCTGGATGTTTGAAATACATTTGTTGCACCACAGAGACATGGGGAGGGACAGAAAGGATGAGAAGGAGAAAAGATGCTGTGAGAGAAAGAGAGATGAAACATATATAGAGACAGCAAGTGAGAGAGAGAGAGAGAGATGAAACATATATAGAGACAGCAAGTGTGAGAGAGAGAGATGAAACATATGTGGAGACAGCAAGTGAGAGAGAGATGAAACATATATATATAAAGACAGCAAGTAAGAGAGAGAGAGAGATGAAACACATATGGAGAGACAGCAAGTGAGAGAGAGAGAGATGAAACATATAGAGAGAGATAGCAAGTGAGAGAGAGATATGAAACATATATATAGAGACAGCAAGTGAGAGAGAGAGAGAGATATGGAGGATGGGGAGCTGTGTGAAGGGGCTGTGGGTAACTGCACAATATTTCACAAAAGCAGCAACATGAATGAGCAACAACGTCGAGACCAAGGGATGGTCGGCTACTTCCACGCTAATCGAAATTAGAATTCTTCAGCGTTTGTGTTTGCTAAATGGACCGCAGCCTGTATCGTGCGACAATTTTAATACATCTCGCACTCTCATATTCATGAAGCTCCATATCACACTTACACTCACACACACACACACACACACACACAGATGCTCACACATCTATAAGCATTGAAGCCGCCATATGTTGCACTTTGATGCTTAATGGACCATGGATAGCGCTACATGTTTGTTGTTTCATGTGGGTCTAGGCTCTCAGGTGAGTATCTATATCCAGCGATCCATGAAATATGATATGCTGGGAAATGAGGAGTATTGGGGGGGGGGTGGCCATGGAATTGAGTTTCAATCATGCGACTAATGGTCCAACTACAGGTGCTAAGGCTTTGGCTCATTACCCTCCCCCCCCCCTTCTCCAAAAGTTCCTGTTGTTGCCACGGCAATGCCCATGATGTGTAATCTTTAAGTGTACTTGAAGAGGACATTTCACATGCCCTGCATAATCTTTTTAAAACTTACACAGGCAGGTACTTCAGAACTGAGAAGTGATTGTTAGCTTCTATGAGTACACTTACGGTGAGATATGAAGTGTTGAGTAGATGTTTCAAGTTTTGTGTTAATCACGCTATCTGCCTCTGTATCTTAGCCTCGGCGTACCCGGAACTAAAACTCACACAGGTTAAAGCACTACTGAGTATGGAACATACCAAGCATGTCTCATAAATAGCCACAATAGTTTACACTTCCTTGTAGATGGACACTCGAGAAAAAAAAAAAAAGGAAGACTCGAAAGCCAACACTGCATTTCAGTTCAGGTAATAGTAGGTTTTGCTCACTCTGTCTCAATCTCCTGCTAAATTGAGTATCTTTAATTTTCAAGCAAAAATTCATTAAAGTTTTGTTAGCTCATCTACAGAATCACATAAAATCAACTGCCACCTGTCACATACATGACAAAGTCCAGAGTTCTATGGATCAAACCTCATAAATACCTCATTAAGATCATAACTTGGCAAATTACACTGAACCTCATTAAAAAACTCATTAAGATCATAAATTGGTATATTATAATAGGGGTATTGCTCTTCCTCCATTTATTGAGGTCAAATGAAGTAAGACTCACTCTTTCCACCCAACACTTGCCAGTATCTACGATACCGCAAAGCACCATTTCCAAAACCATTATATAATTACAATGAATTATGAACCCGTTTCATTCACCTGTCATTATCTAATTGAGTAGAATGGGAGGGGGTGGGGGGGGGGGGGGGGTGGGGGCAGCCTGAGGCATATAAATTAATGCTCTGGAAACACAGACGCATGCCAAAGTACGGTTTTTATGACCCGTCCAGACACAGGCCAGACGGTTTCTGCCTCATGTCAAGAAATTTATGATTAATGGTCAGCGTGTCCATATTGGAAACTGCACATAATGGGGGAGGACCTGTGATATCCTGTGTGTGAGTGTAGAGAAAATCATCTTACATGTAGTCTAGACCGACCAAAGGGCAAGGATATGAAGGTTGATGACACTGGGACATTCAGCTGTACACTGGAATACAATCTGGTCAGAAATTGAGATGTAAAGAGCATTATACATATTAAAACATGTATGTGAACATATAAACAGAGAGACTATTCAAAAGTGTTCCAAAAATGACACATACATCCACAAAATCATGATTACATATAGAAGAGCTTTCAGAACTCTATCAAATTATGTCAAAATCCAAAATTTGATTTTGGGTCCAAATTTCATGCTAGGGTCCTTCTGCCAGGCAGGTGACAAGTACTTGCCACAGAAAAACAAATCAGGTGATATGAGGCCTGATTCAATATGGATTACTACATGGAATCCTACTTATTGGCTTAAGAAGAGCTCTACAGTAAAACTTTGTCTGTTAACATCCAGACAAAAATAATTTGACACAAAGTCTAATTTGGTTTGCTACAATAACATAACAGAGAAGTGCTGATTTAAGATAATTGAGCTGCACAAAGAATTATTGACATACAAGAAGCTTTATTCTATACATATAGGGGCCTGGGAATGTTTTTGATCACGGAGTGGCTGGATATGATCCAGAGACAATACTGTGCTCTCAGGATTTGAGTCAGAGCCCTTCAGAGAATCCACAGTGTGAATGAGTTTCTAACTTTTTGTTTTTCACACACTATATGGTTTTGATTTCTTTTTCATAGTAAAACTAGAAATGTCGCTATGGCGACTGATGCCTCCGCCATAATGCATGATTCTCACAATAGGCGTATAGTACAATGTCTTCACAATGTGTGATCCATGACAGTTTCACATAACTGGCAAAATACTGATATGACAGGTTCGTCAGAAATGACTTGAATGTTCACTTTCCTTGAACTGGGTTTGCTATAATTGTCGAAGAGTGCAGGTACACATACTTGGGGAATTGAGAATTTTTACTTGAATTCTGACGGACCCTTTTATAAGTTTATGCATTGAGTAATTTCCAAGGTATGAAGAAAAAGTGTAATTACAGTACAAAATAGATTTTTTTTTTTTTTTTTTTTTGGGGGGGGGGGGGCATTGAAACCTGGCCTTTGACCCTTAACCTTTGACCTTTGACATTCTGGCTGGAAATTTCCTGGAGAATCTCCATTAGGTAATGCATTCTATGTATATATTAAGTTTTAAAACTAATAATGTAAGCATTTCATATACTAGTGTATGAGGGAAATAGTAAAATTTTGAGGAGTTGACCTTGATCTTTGACCCCATGACTATAGACCTATGACCCCTAAATTCCCTAGATAATCTCTGCCAGTTAGTACATGCTTATGTACCAAGTTCCATGAAGATACATTGAACCATTTGTAAGAATTGCAACATTTCACCTAACCTTTGACCTTTTGACCTTTGACCTTATGACATGAAACTCTCTCTGGAGAATCTTTACGCAGTAGTACATGTCTACACCAAGTTTCAAGAAAATACCTTAGGGCATTGCACAGATATTGGGGAAATAGCAACATTTTTAGCATTTGACTTTGATCTTTTGACCTTTGACCTCTTGCCACAGTCACCAAAATCTACTCAACTAATTGTCCCATCATACATCATACTTGGACCAAGTTTGGTGAAAGCTGCTTCATCCAGTTTTGAGTTATCACGTAAACAGATAAATTTTAGGATTTGACCTTGATCTTTGACCTTTGACCTCTGTCTGATTTCACTAAAAAACTAATCAAGTAATTGTCTCATTATATATCATCCTCCGACAAAGTTTGGTGAAATTTGCTCGATCCAGTCTTAAGTTAACGCGTAAACGGATACAATATCATGATTTGACCTTGACCTTTGACCTTTGGCCGATTTCACTCAAAATCTAATCAACTAATTGCCCTATCATACTTTATACTTGGACCAAGTTTGGTAGAATTCAAGTCAATATTACTCAAGTTATCGCGTAAACGAAAGCAGACGGACGTACAGACGTACGGACGTACGGACGGACGGACGGACAACCCGAAAACATAATGCCTCCGGCACCACTTCGTGGTGGAGGCATAAAAAATACAAGACACTGTTTGTTTGGGTTTTTTTAAGTGTTTTTTTTTTCAGCTCTCTTTCTTTCTCTGTTCAGATAAAAAAAAAAAGGACTATAAAAGTGTATATTTTCGCGCTTGGCTGGGTAAGACGAGTTTCGCGTGTTTTTGATTCCATGGAATCAAGACATCAACTACTGGAACATATTGGCAAGCAAATACATTCGCGTGCTTTTATTTTTGCACTAGTTTCTGGTTGCGTGAAATGCATGAAAATTTCAACACTGGGAAAATTTCCACTTTTACAGTATTTCACTGGAGGAGACTTTGGCAAGACTGCCTTGACTAATCAGTCGCTGTGACTTGTGCGACTCCAAAGACAAAAGAAAAATGGCTGCCTCTCTCAGCAGAAACGCGATTCAACGGCGACTTCACAGACATCTCCAAATAAGGTGATAATTTATTCACCCAGAAGTTGTGAAGACATCACCGCATCATTTCCGAGACATCTTTGCATTCGTGGAGTCGTCTCCATCTCTGTGAATTCTACAGCAGGTCGCCAATAAGTCTCTGCCAAGTTGCGGAGACGTCTCGGAGACCTCGCGAATAAACTTACATCTCTGTGACTTGGCCACTCACAGAAGGAAACATCGCCGAGATGTCTCTGCAACCAGCAGGAGACTGGGAAGAGTCTCTGAAAAATACTGAACACGTTTGATTTTCTTGTGACTCCAGGGAGACTCGACTACATTCCAGGAGACTTTATGGCAGAGATGTTGCAGAGACATTTCCGTGACTAGAAAGAGCCAGCAGTCGCCAGCAGGTTTTCAAATAGTCTCCATGCCAAATAAGATGCCTGCTTTACTATTACAAAACACAAAGATGACCAAAGTACACTTCTAAGTTGATATAAATAAAGAAGGAAAGTTTCATAAGTAGTCATAAAAGTTTGTCATACAGCTTACGAGAGGGCAAAAAAGTATTGTGTATAATTTGGATAAAAGCAGGCTGTTGAGAAATGAGAACGACACAAGACTACACTCACAAATACCAATCACTGAAGTGGTCATTGAATACTATTCAGCAGTTAGTTTCAATATCACTTTATAGTACTTCTAATACAAACTGAGAGATATAAATATCAGAACCACAGCACGTGAAAGCAGAAGAAGAAATAAGCAGTGTTGATACAATTGTTATCTAAAAGAGATAGATTTACAACACTCTGAGCTTAGACATGTAATGCAACATGCAACCATACTCAAGGAGAGTGATATTCGACACATGCTTCCTTCAAACTCACAGCACTCAATGCTGACAGTGCTTAATTTGCTGACTGACATGTGCTATCTTCACATAATGGCACAAATACATCATGGATTAATCGTCAATAAATAGACATGATCTACTGGGTAACCCTTATTGTGTCATCATGGCCTTCCTGTTGGACTACTGCATATTGCTGCATGTGAGTGGGCTTGCTAACTTAAACATAGGTCAAATTTTGGAGGAGTTAATGAATGCTGAAGAACAAGCTTGGCAAGTAAAGCCAGACGTGTGGGTACAACACATTTAGAATTCAAGGGTCTTGCCCATGATGGGCCGTAAATATAAATAGCAGAGATTTCAACCTGAAAATAGATACAGAGTTCCTTATGTGGCTCAGTGAGAAAAGAGATGACAGGTGGATAAACAAGCACAAAAAACAAAAAACAACAACAGTGCTATGAGCGAGCCGATACTCCGTTCACATTTGGGGACTTAGCTTGAATTTACATCAACAGTCAGTATTAAAGGAAAGCAATTATATCATTTTGTTACTGTATTTTCTAGTCTTCTTGTATGAACAGCACCAGTATACTAAAGTGCCATATAAATGCAATTAATATCATTACTATTATTATCATTATCATTATCAGTATCATTATCATTTTTTTTATTATTGTTAATATTGATATTATTATCATTATTATTACTATTATTGATATTCTTATTCTTATTCTTATTCTTATTCTTATTCTTATTCTTATTCTTATTCTTATTCTTATTATTATCATTATTATCATTATTATCATTATTATTACTATTATTATACTATCTTTAGCCACCAGCTGCATTTTGTAAGCATGCCTTCACACAAAGTCACTAGGTTTATTGTCGTCTACCATGATCAGCAGATCCGACATATTTACCATGTTCAACACTATTGCCAAGTTTGTCTTGTGTTTAGACTACACTTTAATACAAAGTTGACCATTTTGGCCTTGACAGCCATGTTTACCACGACAACCAAGCTTACTAGAATGATCTCACATATATATCTGACACCTACACAACATCAGGTTCATGCTGGTTACTAATAGGCCATATTTTACAAGTTACAAACTAATCTGCTTCAACAACACACTTTTTCAAGTTTAATCAGTTTACCATATCAACCCTACTGAATAATGTATCACATTAAACTACACGTACATCAACAGACTTTAAAGGGATCGTATTGTTTTGGTTGAGACCTAATTTCAGGTTTCTAACATCTTTTGGTGAGATAATGAGAAACCTCTTATGAAATATGAAATAGCATGTAATTCTAAGAGGAATTCAACGTTTATTTGATGAAAATTGGTTTTGAAGTGGCTGAGATATCAAAAAAAGAGCAATTCTAATGAAGTGTGGGACCCACACTTTCTTATGATCACTTTGTTTTACTTTGTTTTTTGATGTTTCAGTCATTCCAAACCCGATTTTCATCAAATAAACTTTGAATTCCTCTTAAAATGGTATGTTCTGTACTATATCATAAGTGATTTCTTGATATCTCACAAAAAGTTAAAGCCCAATTCTCATCTCCACCAATACTGTACCATCCCTTTAAACGTACCATGTTTACCAGGCTTAACTTCTAACCCAGTTCACAATACCACAAAAACTACCTACACTTGAGGTGGCTTAGAGCAAATCCTGCTTAAATTACCCCATTTATATTACTTCCAGTGCAAAAGGAGTCTAGACGTTGGAAGGGCCCCTGAACCGAGATGGTCCCTGACACATGATCTCGACAGACAGTCAAGGCCGCGGCGATAAACAAGTCGGCTCGCCACAAACGCGGCAGACTAAAGACGACGGGAAACAAGGATGCGGGGGAAAGGAGAGCCACCCACATGCTAAGTGCCGCGTCCGATCCGCCGACCTACGCCCTGGCATCTCACCCGATGACATTCTATTTACAGTCAAGAGACTCCTTGATGAGCAGAGAATTGGAAGGTCGATGCTTCAACACTCTATTCTCTCTTTAAATATTCTTTTGCTTTCTTCTTTCTCTGACCAACATTGTCCTGCAATGACAGACATTCATAGGATATGCTAATACACAAGCATACAAACTCACAGACACACAAAACACACATACACATTTAAGCACTTCATTTCTCTTTGTAATACCGTCTATGTCCTTTCCTTCTTTCACTACTTTATCATCTCACATCACTCCTTCTTTGTTTCTACTAACATCTCATTTTTTTCTCTCTCTCTAACCACTCTGCACAACGATTCTTGTGCCCTTAACCGGTTGAGGACGAGTCCTGAGCATACCAGGGCAAGCGTCTATGGGAAATGCATGTTGTAGCAAAATCAAACCGTCCTCAACGGGTTAGGGGCAAAACAAACCAGTAGTTCTCAAACGCCTGCAGAAACAGTTGACCTTTACCTTTAAAGATAATATAAAGTTTTGGTACCATACCTCAAAAGTTTCCCTGAGTTTCCTTGTCTTAGTTTGTGTTTCAGGTTAAATTACCTTTCATATAACTAACACTGTGAGACTTACTCGCCCCAAAGTGCTCTCATGTCTTAGTAATCATGCAATAATGGTTTCGTACCAGAGCAGAGCGGGCTCTGAAAAATTCGAACGAGTCGTTAGTTTGACTCGACGCGGTACCGCGACAATCAATATACATGTATTGTACGAAACCATTATTGCATGATTACTAAGACATGAGAGCACTTTGGGGCGAGTAAGTCTCACAGTGTTAGTTATATGAAAGGTACTTTAACCTGAAACACAAACTAAGACAAGGAAACCAGGGAAACTTTTGAGGTACCAAAACTTTATATTATCTTTAAAATGCAGACATATGCATCAAGTTTGTGTGTGAAATTATGATGTGATAACACGATTTCTGTTGGTTAACAGCAAAAATGTGAAATATTGCCCCAAAAGATATGTCAGAAGTATTGCGATCTCAGAGCATACTGGAACTTGATTGCCTTTGATGTTTTATATTCGATTATAAAAAATGCAATATGGGCATGATCCGATCATAATGTACGAGTAAGTTTTCACCAATCCACTGCTGAGTGGCATGGGCACTTCAGGACCAGAAGTCATGGACTATGATCAAAATTATTTTTTACACTTTTGATCTCGAAGTACTCTAAAGCAACTCATTATCCCGGCATATCATGTCAGCCTGACAAATTCCTTGGAAGACCCTGCTGATATATTATTACAAATAAATTCTAGAGGGTGGAAGATGAACTTTGAACCCTTCTGAGAATTATGTTTTACAGTACCTTAAAGTACTTGGGATTGAAAGCAAGCTTTTGAAGTGGTGACCTGGGCACAAGGCGTCTGAATGAGAACTACAAGTTGTATTGTATGCCACATGACATCGTAATGATGCATTCAAAACGCGTCAACCTGACATACAAAGTGTACTATGTCACTGAGACAGCAATGCGGGTGATTTCATCATTTAATGAGCAATGGACCAGTTTTGATAAAACCAGGTACGTCAAAAATCAATCTAAATGGAGGAAATCCAAGGACGCTTTCTTGTTTCAAGGCCAAACCTGGTAATGCTTTGAGCTTACGATGCAAGACGCACTACTCGGCTGGCTGTTTCGTCACCAAATGACGTTTGCCATGTATAATTGACAGATTATGCTACCACCGCCACCAAAAAATAAATTGCCATGGCTCGAAAGTTGACGCAGTCTGAACACCAGACACCTGCTGATGGCACTGTTTATGCCCTTGAAGCACATAATGCAAGAGGCTTTCAGAAAATAGCACGGGGGGCCATCGCCGAGGGCTACAGCATCCAGTGGGATGAGAGCGGCACCTGGTGATGTCAACCAGGACACCTGTTCATCTGAGAAAGATATGAACTCCTCACCATGGATCTGAAGTCTTCATGTGCCATGGTGGAAATCCCCTATGTACCATATTATTTCAAGACATCAACATATTTATGCTTCGGGAAAATATTCTGTTTTTCAAATCTCCTGTAACTTTGATAGATTTTTATTACTCCGGACATATATACAGCAACGATGTAGAGAAAATGCCAAACTTTACTTTGATGAAAATTGTATAAAGACATCTACGATTGTTTTTCTTTCAAATGATCAGTAGCTACATTACTTTACAGGCATAACTCGAACACAAAACAGTGACTGAAACTCAGAATATACTTGAAAAGTCAGTAGGAAACACGACTTGGTAGTCAATCACCACACAATATACAAGCTACATGTAGCAGGAAAGGAATTGCAAGAAATGCTTACATTGTACTGTGGCTTTTGGTGATTTATAGATTGGTTTTGGCGCGATTGTGAGTTTGAGCAGAGTATGCGAACTTGGCATGCCGTCGACCGAGTTGGGCGTGCAAAGGTGGCACATAAAGAGTTAATCCCCCACCCCCTTAGGATCAAGAACAGCATTGACAAAAATGTTTAACCCTTTAAACTGAGCTTTGTTCACTGATTAGCACACATGCTGGAGTACGGTACTTTCTTTTCCCACCAAAATAATTGTCTGAAAAGTAATTGTCAATGAATAGAGAATATCAATTCCCCTAATTCTATTGTGTCCCCAATGGCCTTCCTATAAACCTGGGGAACATTGCTATGCTTGTGTTGGCTTGCTAACTTCATAACTCAAATTTGATATAATTACTTTATGATCATAAAAAAAAAGTGAAAAAAAAAGAACTTGGAGAAGTAAGTGAAGTGTCTGGCCACATAAAGGGTTAATTTCTTAAACATCCACTGAGCTTTTCAGCACTGCTTGTCTATCTTAAGACATGAATAACTGAGCTAAAACCAGCAAAAGACTTTATCACTGATGGGCACACAAGACAATTTGGGACTGGGGGTTTTACCACCCATCTAGCAGAACCAGTCATGCATTCAACACTTTCACTGAGATCAATAGGTATAAACATTGACTACATGCTGACTGCATGAGAAACTTGTATGTGGCATCTTAAGGGTGAAGAGAATATACACGACACAATATACCACACAGAGAAAACACCCCCCCCCCCTCCAACTCCAAGCCATACTTCTTCTGCTGCACATGAAATATTGAATGTGAAGGACACTAGAGCCACCCGACTATGTTTTAAGGTCTGTATAGCTTATCACCATCCATAAACTTCTAATGAGGTCTACAGACTGTCTGGAAAGGGTAGCCAGATCAACTTGAAGAAGAAAGACGAGAGAGAGCGAGAGACCACAGAAGCATCCTCAAACTATTGACATGAAACCAAGCGATGTATTGGTCACTATCTTTAACTCCCTCAGTACCATCAACAATCCCTTCACATGCAATGTCTATGGTATTTGAGGGAGTGGTAGAAAGTGGGTTCATTCATCATTTAGAACCACCTGTTGGTGGAAAAAGATGTTGGGCATATGACAGCTTTCTAGGAGTATTGGGGCAGAAGATGATTAAGAAGCAAATTTATCTTACTGAATTTTTGGTGACTCTCTAAAGTACATATTATTTATGTGATATTCTGAATTAGATAGCTTATCAAAATGACGATGTTATATCAGGTAATTGAAGTTACTCACTGGAAACAAGATTTGAGAAAATTGACAGTAAAAGTAAAGCCATTCTTCAAAAGCAAAGATGCCAGTGGGTTGCTGTGTGAAATTATCTATAAAGCATTAAAGCTTTTCCAAATTTTAGTAAACTTTCCTATGTTCTGTTTGAGTATCTATATTCTTTTTTCTAATTTTGGAATTACAAATGTACTACCATTTTTTCTTGAAAATATGTTACCTATCACCATGACTTCTGATAAAAGCACAGCCATTACAGTCAAAGAAAACTGTAACTATGGTTGTTTGAATGAAATGTACGAAATTTGACATCCTTTACGAGAAATATGGAAGTATGATATTTTAACTCCCTCTCATGAGAATTTCATTTTTTTTTTTTTTGAAATCTGCAACTTTCAGGTTTCATACATACTGCTAAGGTGTGTTGAACTCATACATTACATTTAAATGCAGGCCCAAGAGTATCTTGGGATTGAAGCCAATATTCAAAAACTGCATTTATCTCACTGAAACAAATTTTACATCAATTGAAGGCACATCTTTTGAAAAGCGTAAAACTCTACAAATGCAGAAATTCATGCTCAATAATTTCATCAGACTCTCATAGTGATGTAGAACATTTTTTTTTCTGCTTTAAATTTCTCCTCTTCAGCGATAACACAAGTTCGGCGCTGGCTGAAAAGAATTCTCACGATGCAGTACCATGTAATGCATATCAGTGCCCGGTTCTTGATGGAGTGGCAAAGGAGACAGTTTGATGCTGAGCAGACAGACAATAGGCAGGGTCACAGGTACCCACATCTTTTTATGTGGCAGCTCCCTGTCCCCACTAGCAGTGCACTTTGACTCACTGCTCCATAAACGGGCGCGGTAGTCAAGGTGCCTGTAATTGTGTTTGGGGCGGCAGGTGTCTCAAGTCTGAGTGTGTTTGTGTGCGTGCATGTGTGTGTGTGTGTGTGTGTAAGTGTGTGTGTATGTGTGTGGGTCACATGTGTGGGAGGCCTGAATGACAGGTAAATAGAATTAACTTGGAGGTTAAGATGAGAGTTGGGGGCATCCAGTTTATATGTGGGAGTTCGCCTCGCCGATCCTTCTCTTGTGTTGAGGAATTCTGTTGCACGAAGATGGGAAAGTGTTTTTCTGACAATTTGCTTCTCTGGTAATTGGCAAACTCAAAATCAAATACACCAAAAATAAACAATCAGCCTTAGGTGGCTATGGATAGTGTTGTATAAAAGAAGGACACAGTGCACAACTCTTCAGCTATTTTGTTGTAGTCAGTGTGAACTTGTTCTTTTCAATACAGCACAAAAAACCTGTGAACCTCTTTACAGAATATTGTAATTGTGTCATTAGTTTGAAAAAGTAACATCCACCAGGTACCCATTTAGTTCACGACATTTTTTTCATGATTTTATGTGCTGTCTCTGTATTATCAATACATTTTTTTTAATCTTCTGTCTGCATTTCACAAAGTAAAATAAATACATCCCTTTCATTAGAGCACTACTATCTTATCCCATAGAATTATGAAATGCTTCCAAATCATTAAATTTGCAACTAATGATGAAATTGGCAAACAAATTTTAGAAAATCTAGGTTAATTATCTTGTCTCTCATTGGCAAATTTGTCCTTTTTTTCTGATTTAATGCAGCTTTAATAGATCCAACTAGTTCAATATAATCTTCCTCCAATGTAGGATATGCAGCAATATTTAGAATTGTCAATTTAATTAGCACATGATCATTTCTGCAGCAATTACACCAGGACGAGATGGTTTAAAGGGTTGGTATAGTATTGGTTGAAGTGACGTTTCAGCCTTTAACTTTTTGCAAAACACTTAGAAACCACTTTATGAAATATTAAAGAGCATACAATTCTATTGAAGAGGAATTCAAGGTTTACATATTTAATGAAAATGGGTTTTGAAATGGCTGAGATGTTCAAATACAAAGTAAACCAAGTGATCCTAATAAAAAGGTGGATCCAACCTTTTATTAGGATTTCTTTGTTTTGGAGATCTCAGCCGTTTCAAAACCAATTTTCATCAAATTATTTGCTCTTTAATATTTCATAAGAGGTTTCTCTTTATCTAAAAAAAAAATCAGCATTAAAAAATTGAAGACCTGTAGCCCCATCTCAGCCGAAAACTGTACCATCCCTTTAACGCATTTTATACCTTACAATAGTCACATTTAATCTATTCTTTACAACATGCTATAACACCCTACTTCACCAATAGATTACTTGAGAATGTTTACAGATAATAAAAGTCAACAAACAAAAGCACTTTTATGGATTTTGCCTCCTGTATGCGATAAAAATAAGTGCTTGACCTATTAATTCTACAAATGGGATGAGTTAATCCACTAGCATACAAACAACCATTGGGATGGAATGCATATTGGAAATTGCTACGCTGTATCAGGAGTAAAAGCTTTTAATCTCAAAACTGGCAAATATTCATGAGCTGCCCTATCAACAAAATTACTTTGCTCATAAGGTTAGAAAGGAGGCAGTGGCTTTGTGTCTCACCGAAACGATCTTTACCAATCTGATAAAATTGATAGATGAAGCATTATAATCTTCAGTTTATCTGGGACACGGCATACTAGTTTATGCAGTGTGTTTTGCATTTCTCCCCTTACACCATTTCATCACAGTTCTGATTATGATGATAATAAAAAAATGACAATAATATGATCTTATTCGCTAGGGGTAAACTCTTCAGTATCAAGTAGGACGGGCCTTGGCATTATAACTACCCAGCACTCGTGTTTTAACCCGAGTTGAGAGGGACAGAATGATGCAACATATTTTGCCCAAGGCTGGATGCACTGGCGTGAATTGAACCACGGATCTCTTCTTCAGGAGTCCAAAGCCATATCAACAGCACCAATACATTCCCAATTTGAAAAAAAAAGGAACCCTCAAAACAAAACAAACACAAATGACTGCAAAGGGGGAAAAATGAAATAATAACTTTGTATCGACAACACGTTAGCTTGCTTGCTCAATATTACTGCCCTCATTCTGTGGATCGTGAATGATAAACAAACCATTCACCTTAATCTTAGTCTTGATTGTGGTTTGTTTAAACCACATCAAATAATACCGCCTACACAAACTGAAGGAGGGTAGGCACTGTTTCCACTCTATATTGGTCCGGATGATAGGATTACACCTGTTGTCGTAAACACTCGGTGAGATTTACGTCACAAGACAGCGTGAGAATGAATTATCCACATGTCACACGACCATGGGGGCCTCCTTCAATGTTTGCTTACACCCCAAGCAACTCTTATGAATCGGCACCTTTCAGCCATCACCAATGTCCTTGAACGGCAGATAGAGAGATGTCCGGCCTTGTTCAACCATCACAGCGACGAAAACAAAGACCATGATTCGTCTGGGTTTTTTTTTCTGTTTGTCAGAGGAATTTCTCGAATGACATGGGTGTCTATTTATTACCACTCTAACCTTCCAAAGCCAAAACTACCATTACTAATCCCATTTACGCTGATTTCCATACATTCTCTATGGATGCGATACCGAAAGTCACGAATGGAAATGCAACCAAAAGACGCCATCACTTGATCCAATATTCAGCCAAGCTTTCGCTTTCGCAGTGCCTCAAGTACAATGTAGCAAACAAGGTGTATCACTACTTTGGGCACGGCCACGCCCCCCTCCCTTGTAGATTCAACTTCAGCAAAGAATCTTTCACCCCTGATACCAGGATGCCAGCATCATCATGCAACAGGTGCCGGGAGACCTCAGAACATCCTTTCAGGGACATCCAGCAAAAAATACCTCAGTGCAGTTTCTGGGAAAAATAGATGAGGATATATTTATAGAGAGTCCACACAGAGACAGATCCTCCTTTCAAGGATACCAAAACTGCCAGTGAGAGAGAGAGAGCGAGAGAAAGAGAAAAAGATAAATCCAGAGAGGGATTGGAGGATTGAACGAAACAGAAAAAACCCAAACCCACAACAAAGACAACAAAGGGCTGCCTGCGAGTGGATCAGTAAGGGCTGATTTATGACACGATTTGTCGCCTTTAGGAAAAACGGCCTCCCCGCTTAGAAAAGGTTAATTTTGGCAGATCATTCCTTCTCATTCTCTGCCGTGCCCGGGCTGAGGTGCAATACATCTGACGAGACAACTCTCTCTCTCTTTTGCGGGCTGTCCGTCTGGCGCTCACCTCACCCCGCATCCAATTAAAGGATCGCCACGTAGGTTTCACATTCTAAATGTCAAGCAAGAGAGTTCTAAAAAGGGATGGTTGTGAAGGGCTTTGGTCTTCTTTCTTTCATCATCTTCATTTTTTTTTCTCTTCTCTTTTCTCGAAAGAAAGATGAGCACATAACCGCGAGAAAATGCATTCGGTCACAGCCAGTACAGGTGCTGGGGGCAGCATGAAGGTTGAAAGACTGGGCAAAGATAAACATAGAAGAGAGAGAGAAAAAGAGTCATCTTCCAAGCGATGATCTTTTTCACTTTCATATGCATGCACACACAGACACACACACACACATGGGTGTGTGTTGAGCTATATGTTGGCTTTTTCATATCTATATACATATACACATATACACAGATGTACATTAATATACATATACATACATGTGTGTGTGTGTGTGTGTGTTTGTGTGCAGATATTGCAAAACCAGAAGCATTCGTGGCACAAAACTTTCACTAACTGGAGCCAATGGCCCTTGTTGCGGCATGAAACTTTTGCAAATTGCCACTGACATGCAATGCATTGTGTAGACAAGAATTTTCGTGGGCATGTCTCTTTCGCAAATCTTGGCGCCTCACGAAATTCGCGAAAGTTGTCATACACACCAAAAAAAATTTCTGTTTTTACAATAGACAGATATACCAAGTGTATGTGCTAGTAAAAGTGTTCAGTCTGTATTAACTGAACAGTGCTTAGCCATTGGAGCTCGTTCAGCGTAAGATTCATACAACATAGTCAACGTAGGACGACTCAAAAGCATTGTACACGATTATCCACAGGCCTATTTATATCTATATGTCTATCTATCTATAGATATATCCAGCCATCTATGTTAATGAGAGAGAAGGAAAAAAGTGGAGAATAAGTAAAAGCAGAAATAGAAACAGTATGTCTCCAGGGAAACCTGCCACCCTGGTGGCAAGAGATAATCTATCACTATACTCCAGCGAAGAGACAAAAATGATTTCCTGCTCGCACTACACGCTTCTCTCTCCATCTGAACTCAAATGCATGGCCTCCGGGCAGCGTTGCATTTTGGCTAAACTCCAGAAAATGATGGGGTACTCCGCTGCAACGATGGATGGATTCATAACGCCGGCATAATTCATCTCCAAATCAAATCAACACAATGCACATACATAAGGTAGGTTTTCACAGAATAACAGTCTACCTTTTTTTTCAATTACAATTTATAAGTGTTTATGGTACTTGACATCTACTTTTCCTTTTTTCGTTGTTAGATCATTTATGAAATACTGTACCAGTACATCAAGTTGTGCATATTTTTCTTTAATAGACAGAAGAATGTGCAATCCTGGGTGTCCAACACACAGGGAGCTTACATGTTTTTGTTTTTATTACATTATAAACAAGGTATACTATTCACAGCTGTGCTCAGGATATTTATTGTTTCCATACCTGCTAGTCTTGACTCAAGAGCTGTGGATTTCTTTTTTTTTTTATCTATCCCAAATCAGTTCAATGTTGGCAGTGAGGTAGCTCAGTTGGTAGCATGTCTGTCTCATGATCCAAAGGACCCTGGTTGAATTCCTGGGTCTCACTGAGCAATGTTGTGTGTAATCATACCATTCCCTCTAGTAAGAGGCAAAACACTCTGTCCCTCGGATCGGACGTAAGATGGAGATCCCATGTGTGGGAGAGTCACAACTCATACACATAAGAGATCCCATTTCTTTTAATTCACCACAAAGGGCAGGGTGTTTCACCTGCTGAAGTGGTCCCGCCTTACATCAACTGGACCCCACGGAAGACCAGCTATTGCAGCTGAATATGGGCTATCCAGCCATCTTCTTAGATGGAAATGAAACAAACAAAAACAAACAAACAAACAAACAAATGTGCCAGGCATTTCTTCCATAATGCATAACATTCTGAGTATCTCCGTATGACTGTAGGGCAGATTAATGTCCCCTAAATAATAGAAAGTCATCTCTGTTTGACAAGTATTTCAGACATATGAAAGAACAAGTGGTAAACATTTTGGAGTAAGGCTAAGAAGTAGACCTGTTAATTTCATTTAAAAAAAAGTTGCTATGATAGCAACTCTTGCTGGAATGGCAACTGTCATGGTAATGACAAGAACCCAGCTTCCTGATTGGCTGTTGCTATGAGAAGTTCCTAGTCCAGCACGAGTTGCCATCCTAACATCTTTTATGAAACAGGGCTCTGAAAAGCAGGTATACGAAGAGAGCAAGGCACGGAATGTGGACATACAAACATTGGGGAGAATCTCCCCCACTGGCCTTGAGACACTGATTGCTTGTAGGATAGGAAGCCATTAGAGTTTATGGTCAGCTTAACATCGAGGGGACTATCAGTATCATCCTAGACTCGATGCACCATGCAGTCTGACCAAGAGTACTGAGGTACCGACACCTGCCTTTCTGTCCAAAATTTAGTAACTGGTAGATCAGAAGGCTTTCACATTCTTCATCTAGTAAGTAATGGAGCAGAAACACATATATTCATAAGTAAAAACCCCTCCTGCCGCACCCCCACCCCACAAAAAAGGATATGTGGCTTAAAATAGTAACAGAACATGTGTGTGAAGAGATGGACAGTTAGACAGACAGACAGACAGACAGACAGACAGACAGACATACACCCCCTATTCAGACGCATGCCATTTTATACCAAAACTCGATAACGAAACGACGTATAAAGAATCATCGTATAACCGACAGACCGTTCAGACACTAATTTCGACCGTTCTGGGAAACGTCGTATAGATGTGCAGTTTCCCACTGCACATGCTGTTCTAGTCATGAGTGACAGCTGTGGGGTCGCCTTTCGTGCGCACTCACATTAAGCCCCGCCCAGTTATACCGTTCTATGGTCGCCATACGTTCAGACACACACGAAATGCTGATTCGTTATCGAGTTCTAGTTCGAAACAATGCTCTGACCATCGTTTCGCTATACGTCGTTTCGTTATATGTCGTTTCGTTAGTCAGCGTTCAGACGTATAAATTCATCGTATAGCTATACCATTTTGGTATAGCTATACCGTTCTAGTATAATTTTTTTGCGTCTGAATGCCCTGACAGATGTACAGGAAGAGGAAAGATGGGGGGGGGGGGGAGAGACTGGGGAAAGAGGGTGATGACAGGAAAGTGACAGGATACAGAAAGTGACTACCGGTACATGAGAGACAGAGGGGCATTTAATCCCAACGTCCCTCTCCCTGACCCAGAACAATCATCGCCCACGGAAGTTGAAGCTTAATGAAATGTTATCCCTGCTCTGGAAGAGACAACATTTGATGAAGAGAGATGGGACCAGCTCATCTTCTTTTACTCTATCTATCTCTCCCTCTCTGTCTGTATTCTTAATACTGATTGTGTCTCTCCGGCCCTGGCAAACTTATCTCAAGAGCCCACCATAATCCCCTCCTCTTCCTCCTCCTCTTCCTCCTCCTCTTCCACATCTCAACATCCCTCTTCTTCCTCACACAAGCCCTTCAGATGCTGAATGGAAAAATTGGTATGAATTGTGTGTGTGTGTGTGTGTGTGGGGGGGTGGGGGGCACCGAAGGGGGCGAGATCATTTCTGGGAAGGCAAGTTACGGAGGGGGAGGGGTCCCTCTAGATTCCTAGCAGTAGTAAGCAGCCTAAATATCTTAAGCTATCTTTATTCTAAAGCCACAGTGTTTCAATTCTCTTTAATAGGACAATTCTGGAATAGTTAAAAACTTTATCTGTAGTGAGGTTATACAAGTACAACAGTGAAAATCTGATTAAAATCAGAAAAAAAAAATAGAGAAGCTATGAAATTTCTAAAGTTTTGCAAAATTGTACAAAATATTTCTCGATCCCTTGATATGAATCTGCAAATAAGTGAGTCGATTATGTCGTCGCTTCATAACTGGCCATATAGTTCTTCCACAAAATCTTAGAATTTCCATTTTTTTCCAAGCACAATTATGCCACAATCTTATATCCTAATACAGTTGACTGATCATTATTTTGAATTCAGCCAGGAATTACACTATGATACACTCTTATTGTAGAAATATTGATTTTTTGTCCATCGTTTGTAAACATTTGATAGAAAATTGTAAGGTAATGACATCATAATCATCAGCTCAGTCATTTGCATATGCAGCTCAAATATCTGAGAACTGTGTGCAAAAATTATTAAATCTTTCATAATTCATAACTTCCTCATCTTTAATCAAATTTTGATAAATTTTTCATGGTTGAGCTTGTAAATTGTGTGTCTTTTTTTTCCCTCTTTTTTTTTTAAAAGGACATAGCATACTATACAGGAAGCGGCAAATCTTTCATTTTTTACTGATGTACATTAGGAACGAGGTGTGAGCATTACTTAAAGAAGTCACTACTCCCATTCATTTGTTATGTCACTGAACATGCATGGACTAAGTTCAACTGAATTCCATAAGCCTTGCTCAAACCAACAAATTGCCCTGAGGTGGTATATTGATGAAAAAAAAATGACTACATTTCACTCTCTGACTGTGGGATTGCAGTGAGAAATATTCATTCCATATCTGGACATTTAACTTTCAACATTTAATCTCATAACTCCCATATACCTGTGCATTTCATCATTGTACATGCAGATGTATGCACATAAAAAAAGTCATTCTCATGTCATGTCAATATATTAAATAAAAAAAACCATTGACATGTGGATGGATTGACAAAGGATATACACACAAACAGATGGACAATACAGAAATATAATGCTTCTGGTATCTGCAAGGCACTTTTCATATCATTTTCATTGAAGGCTTGTTTGGTAATATCATCATTCTAATTTTTCTGTTCAATCAACTGAGCCCTAAGGAGGAGCTAGCGATGCCAGCTCCTACTATATTCATACAACAATGATTGATTTGGCTCGTGGTTGACAACTTTTTTTTTAAAGGACAATGAATGCCTTTACAATTTCACGGTGAAAACATGAAAACTAATTTGTTTGCTGATGAGATTCTGAAGTTACTGTAGCTTTTGTACAGAATCCACCAACTGCCCTCTGGCGATGAGTTACACAAATGTAGAGAAAGAAAAAAAGGCTTTACAAATTTGAAAAGATAATAATATCTCAGTGTTTTCTTTGTCTGTGATAATCACACAATGTTTGTTTCTTTCCCTGTAACTCCCCCCTTTTTATTTCTAGACAGTGCCGAAGGATCTTTGTAACCACATTGTTCTCGCAGGCTACTAATGATATCTTTGAAAATGAAGTTTGCTTCAGCCCAGCTATGAGAACCAAAGTGAGTTGAGCGCGGAATCGTGTCATTCGCACCGATTCCGAGCCCGTTACGTCAACACTCACTTTATACAGTTTCTCCCAAAATTGCTACGGCAAACATTCGATAGAATCTAATTGCTTTCTTTCCCCCTGATGTTGAAAAAACAAACACACCAACAACATTTACTCTCAAAGTTTGCCATTCAAAAAGATGCTATTAACATTCCCCTCATCACTATATTAGCCACCAATCCAGTCAGTGTTTTGTCAGTAGAGCTCTACATCAATAATTTAACAAAATCAGCACTAGCCACATGGTGGTTTTGTGATTGGGTGTATCCATTTGTGTACCATTTTGCTCCTTAATGATATCCACAATTTGTGGGCCACTCTTGTGTCCCCTCTCTCTCTCTCTCTTTCTCTTGCTGCCTCAGCCATCTCCCTCCTGTAATGCATCGCAAACAGGATGACGTCAAACGCCGAGATGGAGTGCAATTACGTCAAGCCACTTCCTCAGTGCAGGGCCTGGTTTACACCAAGACATGTCTCATATTGTCAACATCAATTTCATCTTTTTTTCCCCCTATTCTAATCTTGGCTTCTCTCTTCCTTTCTCTCTCTTCTGCCTTTTCTCTCTCTCCACCTTTCACCGTCTCTCTGTCTATCTTTCCATATTCATTTCTCCCTTTCTTTTTTTTTTTTGTAACTTCATGCCAACAGAAGTATTCCCCCGTTTCTTTTTTTTTTTTATTAGCCTTCACTATGGCCTGTGAATATACTCAAGTCTGGATTGCTGATTATATTATATTCCACTTCCATCTTCCTGTCTCTCTCACTCTCTCACCCTCTCTCTCTCTATATATATATATTTCCCTGTCTCTCTCTATCTCTATCTCTTTCTCTTTCCAACTATCACTCAACCAATAACAGCATCCTTTGCAGCTCTTGTTTACATCAGCCTGCACTATACACCCTCAGTGCCAATACACACAAATCTGGATGATTCATTGTATTCTATTCCTCTTCTTCCATCTCCCCATTAATCTCAGTATGAAATTCTATATCTCACCATTATCTCCCCCCGCCCCCCCCCCCCCCAACTTATTTGCACCCAAGATTTCACTTCTGTTTATTCCACCCCTGTGCATACATGCTCCAAGTGTGTGTATATTTTCACAAGTTCAACATTCCTCTCATGATTGCAAATCTACATTTTTTTTCCCACAAAAATGCAATTATCTCTTCTTTTTTTTTTTTTCAAACTTGAATTATGAAATGTTTGCTACTGGAGACAACTTGAAAGGAAAACATAATTGCTTAAGCAATAAGGAGCCATCTTCTCATAATTCAGTGTAGACTACAAAATGCTTCTACGAGGTAGTGCTCATCGAATAAGTTATACTCACATAGGGAGCTCACACAAGTTATCTTCCACTATGCACAGCCACTATATGGACTTGAATGACCTTAACTACCTTCATATATCATCTACATATCAGTGTATACTTTTGGATTGCAGGGTACTCCAGAAATTAGACAGTCATAAATCCTAGATTCTGCAATGAACTCACTTAACCCTTTTTGTGTTAATGAATCAAATGAGCACAAATTTTACATTCATTTCTATGGGAAGAGAATTAATGAGGCATGCAGAGAAATAAACTATCTTATCAGTTCCTAGAAAGTGTGCTTATGGATAGGACTATCAGCAAGAATTGTTGACAAATGCAAGAAAATTGTGCTTACTTTGTGGATTTTAATCCAGTGTAGACTAGTCCTGAGCATACTTGTACAGGTGTCTATGGGAAATGTGTAATATAGCAGAATCAGCTTGTCCTCAATGGGTTATGGTAGAATGTCAAACCAAGCTGAAGTTCAATTAGGTACATGTAGCTGGTTCTCTAGAAAGTAATATGGACCAACACAGCCAATACTTTGGCATTTGATTTTTGAAAATGCCTTTTTTTTTTTAAATAGCAATCCATTAACATAAAGTCCCTATCCAACTGATATGATATATTCAATGGCTCATATATTAGCAATAAAAGTGTTGTCCACTTCAAGCTAATGGAAAAATCCTGTCATCAACGGGTTGATTGGCTTTGGACATTTTGCCTTCTCTCGCAAAGCTGTCAGAGGATTAATTATCATCCATCAGCTGATGTGCATGCACTGTAAACAGACAAGACACATTTTGTGTTCAGCAGGTTGCTGTAGAAATCGAAGAAAATTGCAATTTTGATGGGTGTTATTATATTTAATTGGCATTTGACAAGTACAACAGTCTTACCAAAGAACAACAACAACAACAACAACAAATCACAAATAAATCAAAATTTTGTTTTGATGCCCAAGTTTCCCTGTAACTCCTTGCTTCACAGACATTTTGACTCTCAAAGGTTTATTACATGACACATCTGGTTTTGACAAGTGATGGCTTAAAGTGATAACTGCTGAATGATTGATTATACCAGCCCTCTTCTGTTGATAAGCAGCATTATCAGTCCCCCCAAAAAGATGATTTATTGCCTTAAATAGTGGAATTATCCTCATACCCAGCATCTTATACAAATAGGAGCATATTAGATGCAAATAAAAGGACATACTACCAGAAGAACAATTACTGCCATGACAATATCAAACATAAAGATCAATCGCTACTGCCCTGGTCAATATGTGCACATAATCCGAGGTCAAATTGTCTCTTGGTTGATAAGACAACACAATAACTTTTGCACATGAATTAATGCAAGCTAAGAAGCACACACCAACGAGTCAGACATTATTCCTCTAGTTACTTCAACACAGATTTTCTACTCTTTTCGCATCTAAAGTAATTCTTATTTATCTGGTCATTCTTTAAAGGGATTGTACAGTTATGGATGAGACCTAATTTCAGGTTTCTAACAATTTTTTGGGTGAGATAATGAGAAACCTCTTATAAAATATGAAAGAGCATGTAATTCTATGAGGAATTCAATGTTTATTTGATGAAAAATGGTTTTGAAATGGCTGAGCTATCAAAAAAGAGCAATTCCAATAAAGTGTGGGACCCACACTTTATTAAGATTGCTTTGTTTTACTTTGTTTTTGGATGTTTCAGTCATTCCAAACCCAATTTTTGTCAAATAAACTTTGAATTCCTCTTAAAATGGTATGTTCTGTACTATATCATAAGTGTTTTCTTGGTATCTCACAAAAAGTTAAAAGCCCAATTCTCATCTCCACCAAAACTGTACCATCCTTTAAGTCCTCATGTGAGAATTGTGACATCAAGTGCTGTCATCATAAGTGTTGTTTGAAAAGAATATGACCAGAAAGAGGGTGTATTAATGGTGCCCTCAAAGGTGGGGGACGAAAAGTCATTATCACAGTTTTCATCTGTGAACCAACAACCTGTTGATTTCTGCGCTTCTGTAATGTAAAGCGTTCCTTTATGAGACACCGACTGGTGTAAGACTCATTCAGTGGCTCACCAAATTAACAATTTGTTTGCTTTGAAACAAACAATGGTGCCTTCAACTATTAACCCGTTGAGGACGGGCTGAATTTGCTACAATGCGCATTTCCCATAAACACTTGCCCGATTATACTCGGGACTCGTCCTCAAGAAGTTAAGGGCAGAAGTAGAATTCACTGAAGCCTCGAGGGAGGTGTGTTGAGCCAATTCACATTCAGAACACTTGTGATGTTTGCTAAAGAAATGTGCAAGTGGGATGACAATCACGCACAAATCCTGGGTATTGTATAATATTTCCCTTTGGCTCTGCATTACATTAACAGCAGTAAACAAGAGGATTATGCAGGTAGCACTCCAAGAGTTAACACAGGCAGTTTGTGACACACAAAAAATGTATGACATTTACAGCCCTTTGTCAGGGCAAACTATGAAATCATCTTCAATTTTGGGACTCTCCGTGACCCACAATACAAATTAAGTGGACATTAGTCCCATTACATTTCTCATGGCATAACAGGAGGAGGAATAAAAAGTTCAAATATTGTACACATAAAAAATATTGGAAATAACAATGATCATATCAGATAATGGAATATATCTGTGCATACACTCTTTCCTTTTATTCTCATTTTCAATGGTTGCCTGCACTTTTAGGTAAAGAGTCATCTTTATGTGCATGGCCTTCAAACTCTGCACAATGTGACCAAGTTATGGTGCATAAAAAAAAATGCATAGGTACCAAAGTGCAGAAGGTATAACTTTATTACATTTTATATCCCTCATGTAAAGCTTCTTGCCATAGGATTGTACAGAGCACGAACATGGTGTAGTTTTACTAGCTAGCTACGAGCAGCTGGATGCGGTGCAATTGGTTACTAGCCAGCGGGATATAGTACTTTTGGGAATCCACGATCTGCACCCATCGTGATCGTGCGATCGATATCGACATTTCTCACTTAAGAATGTACGCAGTGCGCGTAGTAGCGATACTTTTGAGCGACAGTCCTGTGCGTGGCTTGTAGCTAGCGCTAGCAGCGCTTTGGAATTGCGCGACGGCATAATTACAGAAATCTGTGGTGCGATGGCGTGTGTGTGTAACGTTATTTGCAATTAGTGTGATCAATGCATTCAGCTCAATTGACAAAGTGACTGGTTCAAGTAACGGAGGAATGATCGCAGGAGGACACCATATCAGGTACGAATTGGGAATAAACTAAAACCGATTTTGAAGATGATCTGGGTAACGAAGCTGCTTTAGGCCTACTTCTAACGTAGTCCTGGACCTCCTCGATCTTTCGGAGTTTTGCACGCTGTGTAGTAGTGTAGCTCGTGTGTAGGAATCAACAACAGCGCAGCGGTGTCGTTCGCTACGCGCTGCACGCACTGCTGCTGCACAGCTACGGCCTAACGGTAGATTTATCGTTCAAGAAACCTGCACATTTTTCCAAAAGGGAACCGTCATTACTCTAGTAAAATGCTCGAGAGGGATATAAAACAAATATCGACTGCTTTCTTTCGGGCCATGGTAAAACTATTTGACCTCGGTGATTTCTCAACAGTGCCATGTCCCTCGACTTCGTCTCGGGACATAAGCACTGTTGAGAAATCACCTCGGTGCAAATAGTTTTACCATCTCCCTCTGCAGCAGTCGATATTTGTATACTATCCTTCCGTTGTGAGGAGCGTGTGCTTTGATATTTGAGTGATGATCCTGAAGAGGATTCTGGAAAAAGAAATATTGATTTATATTGTGTGCAGTTCAGCCTTGAGGTGGCAAGAATGATTTTGAATGAATACACCAATAAACTCATGAAAATGAGCAATAAACATACTTCTGGTCGATAGCTCAAAAGAGTGACTTTTGTGGTAGTCAACAGAGCACAGTGCTAATGCACATATTTTTAAAGAAATTTATAGATACTTTGTTATCAGAAGTAGAAGTAGAAGTAGAAGTAGAGGTAGAAGTAGAAGTAGAAGTAGTAGTAGAAGTAGAAGTAGAAGTAGAAGTAGAAGTAGAAGTAGAAGTAGAAGTAGAAGTAGTAGTAGAAGTAGTAGTAGACGTAGAAGTAGAAGCAGAAGTAGAAGTAGAAGCAGAAGTAGAAGTAGAAGTAGAAGTAGAAGTAGAAGTAGAAGAAGAGGAAGAGGAAGAAGAAGATGATGAAAAAGAAGATGAAAGTAAAAATAGCATCACGATCTTTGTGTCCTTGAGTGAGAACTTCAGTAATCAGCACAAACTTCTGTCACTATCTGTTTGATGTTTTATCACATCAGCTTCTATCTTTAACATGTTAGAATTGATTAAAGAGGAACACCACTATATACTATGTCCACTAACTACATTCATTGTGAAGCATATCAGAATAGATCACCCCAACATGAGACACAAAGAGTTAGAAATAATGGATTTGATTCTGCCATATTCATTACCTGAACCAGGGAGAGAAAAAAATTGTGTCGATGCATTTGCGGAGCAGACACGTGTGCGCAATTTCAGTTGTGTAACCAGAATTCTTGTAGGAGGGGTCAAATCATCGTGCAGTATCACACTCCTCTTGTGATCTTCTCTTCCCTCCCAAGCCAGGCACTGTTATGAGCTCACACTCATCTGCATGCCTCAGTGAAGCATGGCTCTGGGCTAGTCCCACGTGTGGAATAATTTGTTCTCTCTATGTCCAATGTAATGCCCTCCACCCCCCCCCCCCCACCAATCCTCATAGAAGTGTTGTATCCCAAAACGCAGGATGTTGACCTCCACTACGATGCCATTAGACATCAAATGAATTCCCACAGCCAGGGAATGAAATGTCACCCCCCACGGCCTAAAACACACTATTCCCTTTGGCGTGGCTTAAAATACCGCAGATGAACGAATAAAACCATTTACTAGAAATTAGTATATACTAGAATCTAAATTTGTTGATGCATCTCATATCAGTGGGGTAGCTGAAATTTATCCGAGTAAAAAGAAAAGAGGAGAAAGCGAGAAGAAGCACAATTTTTAACGTATCTAATTTTAAGGGGGATGGTACTAGCATTGAGTGATTGATGTCAATATTTTCCCAATAATTCTGCAAGAAACCAAGGGGTTTGGTTTGACTCGTGCCTAGCTTTTGACAGACATATCTTTAAAGTACAGAACAATTCTTCATACCATTTATCTAATATTGCACATATTCAAAAGCATTTGACACATGAAAGTACTGGGGGAAAAATGCATGCATTTGTCACAAGTCATTCAGATTGCTGTAACAGTTCATTTCTTGGTTTAAATGACAGTGCATTAGGTAAAATACAATGGGTTAACCCATTGAGGACGAGTCCTGAGTATACTCGGGCAAGTGTCTACGGGAAATGCATATTGCAGCAAAATTAGTCCGTCACTCAATGGGTTAAAAATGCATGTGCTAGATTAGTAATACAATCCTCCTTGTTTTTCTAACTGAAGTCCACTATTATGTGAGTTACATTGGTAACCTGAAAAACACAGAATTATAGTCAAAACTTTGTTTAATGGTATACACAGTTTTTCATGGTACACTTGTGTACATACAGGAGCTTTTACCATTTCTAAAGTTCTCAGGATCAAACAGTGGTGAAATATTCTTCAAAGAAGAAAAAAGAAGAAACTACCCTTGGTGACAGGACAGTTATGTATGCTGCACAAAAATTGTGGAATAATCTCCCTCTGTTTGTAAGGCAAGCAGCTACAGTTAATGGGGTTTAAGACCCCGTTAAAAACTCATCCTCTCAAAAATGCTACTTGGGTTTCAATTATGCATGTCATGACCACTTCTTGTGATGTGCAATAGAGAATTTCATTACAGCAGCTGTGCAATATAAATGCCCTTTGTTATTATCATTATTCCCTTTTTCAGTGTTTAACCCCCAATGGCTGTACATCCTGTGCATTAAAAACTAATATCAAATGTTGCAAAAATGATGATAAACTAGTCTTGTACTTATAGAAATGCCAGACTAGAGGTACCTGCACAATAGTAATCATACCTGAGGAAAGGTCATAAACTAAAGTGATATATCTGGCCTCGAAGAAAAGCTATGTTCTATGTTCTTGTGACATGTCCCATGATATGCCTCATACGTCATCTAAACAAGGGTGTGGTCATACTGTGAAAGACAGCAAAATGCAGACAGGGTAATACTGTTTTTCACCACCTCCTGAAAACAGAACCACAGGGCCTCAAAACACCTGGATATGAATTATAACTCAACTCACTCATCAAGACCGTGAGATACATCACAGCAAGGGGAAGCAAAGCTTCTTCCCCCGATTTGCAACCAAAACGACGATCACGTGACAGACTGCGTCGACTTGGAGCCACAGATATTGCCACTTCCAACTCACTAAGCATGCACACAGACAGAACTGGGCCAAACTGCCAAATTAAAAACCGAAGTGCGCAGCAGCGCCTTGCACTTGTCATTTGCCGGCAAGCGATGCGGGTCTTCCAGATTTCCGATGACGCCATAATGGGTCTCAACAACCATCATGCTATCCATCCTGCCATTACATTTCTACCAAAGCCACAGCCCCATTCACACCAGAGACATAAGTGGCCACTATGCTGACAAAAAAAATAAATAAATAAATAAAAAGAGCATATAGGCAGCATAAAATTGGGGTGCACAATGGGTGTGACAACATGGGTTCCATGACATTTGCTCCTACGACAACTGCTCACATGAAATATCTGTGAGATAAGCCACATAAAAATTCTACCCATAAACATAACCTTAACCCTAATCCTAATCCTCACATCAAAACTAAACCAAAAACCCTGTTACAAACCCTAACCCTAAGTCCAAGGAGAAAATAACGCCAGAGCCATTATCTCAGGATCAAATATGGCGTCACCACCAACATGTCTGGCAGAAGCGTGACATGTTTGTCTCAATGTACAGTAGGCCTGCACCTACACTCAAGTGAAGAACCCAGTTTTCAAAAAGAGAAAAGAGGAGTAATTAACATCATAGAAGGCATGCTCTTCTTGCACTTACTGTATTTCATGCTGTCAGTGTCTGCAAAATTTCATGCTCAGGAAGTATCATAGAAAAAGTGTGAAAGTGGTACTACAGGAGTAGTCCCAGTTGCTATATTTTCTGAGTGTGAACAGGTTCTCTGAAATAATAAGCACTGCATGTTTTTAACCCGTTGAGGACAACTCATGAGTATACTCCAGTGGCGGATCCAGAGGGGGGCGCTCCAGGTGCCCGCCCCCCTCTTAATTTTTGGTTAAAAGAAATACAAAGGAAAAAACGGGGGGGGGGGGGGGTGCATGCGCCCCCCTTTAATTTTGTAAAGGCGCCTCCCCTTTATGGAATTCCTGGATCCGCCCCTGTACTCGGGCAAGTGTCTATAGGAAATGTGTGTAGTAGCCCATCCTCAATGGGTTTACCTAGACAGTAGTCTCTAAACACCATGATGAAGGAAAAAAAAATCAGTCCTAATTCCTTTCTACCACAGTTTGAAATCTAGTTTTAATTGTATTCTTTCCCGCAAGATCTTACACAACAAAAATAGGAATATTAAAGTACTTTTTTAATGGGAAGTTCACAAAAAGATTCAGAGTTTTATTCACACAAGCTGTGTTATTAATCTTCACTATAATGAGAATACTATGACTATGTTCCACCAGATATATCATCCCGTCTTGATTTCTCACGCAGACGTGGCAATTAGATACTGTTTGACGTTGGATTGTTGTCCACTTTGGCATATGGTATAAATAAAGAAATTTTCATCAAACTGCATCCACAGAGCTGCCACAAATTCACTGGATTCACATTTCAGTGACTGCATGCATCGTTCACTAAGGGAGGTCAGTTTTTTTTGTGTGTGACGCTAACACACTGGCACAATCTTTCCATCGATCAAACCACATCGATGATGTCATGCCCCTGTTTTCACTGCATGTATCTTGGATGTCAGAGTGTGGACAGATGCATATCCCTTGGCTCTTTGTGTTTGATTCAGAAGTATAAGTGTATGGAAACAGAAAACAAAACACTCCTCTTTAGTCACAGCCAGTCTTGAAAGCTCATTATCAATAACAAACATTTTGCAGTAATGCCTGTCTACGTGTATTTCCATGCTCCTCAGCAACTCATCGATGTAAAAAGGCCACTTCAAAATTTTTCATGACAAGAGACATAAAGGCAAGTGATCCGGAAAAGACATTAAATCCCTGGATTTCCTTGAAGCTCTTGATAAATATTATATGGTGACATACATTCATATTATAAAAAGATGTAGGATCAATTATATGTCACTTTTATTCACTCTTCATCATTGGTAAATGCTGATATACATTTTAGTGACAACAAGGTATAAAAAAGAATAAGATTAAACAATGCCTACAGAGCTGAAAGTTTCTTTTAACACAAAGTTTGAATTGTGGTAATGTTTGATGCCATCATGGTACCAAACAGTCAGTAGTGCGTTCTCTCTGTTTCACTGCAAGACAGAACACTATCACACTATCGTCAAGGACAATCAAGGGGAGAAATGAGCTTCCATGCAAACGTTTCCTTGACTTCCAAATGAACCGAAGCATTAATCGGCAGATGGATGTATCACCTGCAGGCTGAATCAAATTTGAATAAAAATTTAAACTGTTCAATTTCACCTGTACTGGGGACACACCTTAGTGTTGAGAAGGCTGAGTAGATGAAAAATATAGAAAAAAAATATTTGAAAGATATAATCACTGATAGCACTTATTCATTTCCGTGAAGAAATGTTTTATTTTTGTCACATGACTTTGCTCTGTGACTACATCTAAAAGTTGCTATGGCAACCTCAACTTGTATCACATCATTATTCTTTTTAAAGCCGTATCCCAGTCTGCTACTGTGTAGTTTTAGAAATTATATTTCATTAAAATGGGGAATATTCAATTATAATACAAAACAAAACAATCTCACTTGAATCCACATGATTTTAAATTTTCTGAAAAACTTAACTTTCAAGATTTGCACGGTTTCTGACGTTAAGATACCAGAATTCACAATTTGATTTTAATGACGTGTTGAAATGGCGAAATGAAAGTGTTCCACAACCAGATAATAGGTCTATTACTACCCAGGTGGAAGAACTAAATGGCAGGATGAAAGCCAATTATCACCCATTTGCTCCATCTGTGGCACATGTGGTCATTTGCAGAAATTGAACATTTTTTTCTTCTTCTCCTCAGAGTTTCGTTCTCATTATGTGATTGTCCGGCTTTACGGAGAGCAATCTACGATCTGACCTAATCGTGCTGCCTCGCGAGCATCCCCCAAAACTCGCGTGATGGGGGTTGCGGGAACAAATTTCCTTAGATCATAGGACGCTATGTCTGATTACACCCGTCTTTCAGCGCATTGTCCAGGGCTTAATCTAGCTAAGTGCTGCACCATTGAGAAAGGAATCAAACTAATTGCGGGGGAAATTTCTCCCGACATAGCCTATGTGATTAATGTCCGGACTTGAATTATCTGCCCATGCTAATAGCTATTGATGACATCCAATGAACGAATGCTTTCTCCACTGTGTAAGGACAGCACATGTTAGAGGTTGTTTTGTGTGCCATTTGTAAGGGCACGGAGTATTAAGGTTTCCTCCATCAGTATTCCTTTTAGTCCATCTAATATTTTGGTTTTCATGATGTGAAATCTATGTAGATCTCTCCTCCCCCCCCCCCCCACCCTCCCCATTCTTTTTTTTTTGGGGGGGGGGGGGCAGGGGAGGGAGTATAATATGTGCATGTATATGCATACATGCATCCTCATTGAACTTCATGGTTTATTAGCAGTGCCATTACATCTTTAAACCGTTGAAGACTAGTTCCGCATATACTCAGGCAGGTGTCTATGAGAAATGCGTGTTGTATGTATTTCTGTGTTGGATGTAGTGTTGTAGCAAAATCAGCCCGTCCTGGATGGGCTAAAATTGACACATTTATAGATCTTCACATGACAATTTATTATGTTTTTATGTTTCACATGTGCTTTCTCAAGAAAAAGTGCATACCCTTCTCAATGACATTAACACATTTCCATCAGTACCGGTATCAGCATATTTCCTTAATGATCAGCACACTTCCTATAAAAATTAGCACATTTTCTGAAGGACCAGCACATTTTCTAGATGATCAGCACACTTCGTCAAAGATCTGCTCATATCCTTGAGGATCAGCTGATGGTCTTATGCTTACTATTGATTATAACCTAACCTGTTCCTTCCACAATTCTCCCAGAACCTTCAATGCCCCCAAACAAGATTCTTTTTGCTAAAAACTTTCATCGGTTGGGGATGACAATAAATCTAAATGTTTAAGCTTCTACCAACCTTTAATTGTAGTGGGCAAGACGGCAGCAAGACGGCAGCAAGAAAGACAACACCTCGCTGCATAAGGTTGGTAGAAGCTTAAACATTTAAATTTAAGATTTTTTCTGCCCGTTGAAAAAGAATAGACAGGTTGGTAAACGGCCTGTGTGAAAACAGTCAAGGAGTACATAGTATCCCCTTTTTATGGGTCGACTGCATGTGCCATCCAACAATGGGAAATATCGATCGGATGTGAGATTACGAATAGAGCATGCACTGATGGTCTAGCAAACTTTAATGGTATACATTATTTAAGGGCACCCAAATGTGGTCAGCAAAAGTCAAAATCTAGTGAGCTAACTAGATTGCTAGGTATCTCTTCATATGAGTTTTACAGCCAATCACACGCACACTTCTACACTGAAAAAAGGTAAATTATACAAAAACACACAGTGTTGATACACAAATGGAACAGAAATTGATAAAAGAAACTCTAATCTTTCATTCAAAGTCATTTTGCTGGTCAGCATAACACAAATACACATGAATTTGGGCCACAAATTCAGACACTCCCATCTACATTTTAGGAACCTGGTATTCCAGGTTCCGGTACATGAGTTGACGCTACAAGAACCTGGTGTACCAGGTTCCCACAAGGAACAGGTTAATACAGGTCACATGATCCTGTGCATAATCTCCATCGCTGCACCACAGTCATCACATGTTGCTATTGTATTGTGTTATCAAGTGGATGGGCGGAGTGAAGGCAAAAATCAGATAAATCATATTATGTCCCATACATCACATTGGGGTAGGGTGTAGCAGTGGCTGGACTATATTTTGTGACCGAGCATCACAAAACCAACAAAAAGTTGAATGCACTGATTTTGTGTGAGGACTGAAAATAGGTGTAATGGGTCAACCTAGCCAAATTTGACTTTTTCAGATTTTCTGAAAAGAGCAAGTCTTCCTCTACACTATATGCTATAATTAAGGATCATAGGATACTAGATCGAAGGCGCATTACAAATGCTGTACTTATCATAAAACCGGAAAGTGTGTTTTTAGAAGTTTTTCTCGAACACTTTAAAAAAAAAAAAGAATGGTGTGATTAGGTGTGTCATAGAGTCCCCTTTTCATTTCTTAACCCGTTGAGGACGGACTGATTTAGCTACAACACACATTTCCCATAGACACCTGCCCGAGTATACTCGGGACTCGTCCTCAACGGGTTAAAAACCCTGTGCACACTCTTCACTTTCAACTCTAAAAACGTTAGAAAGGATGATGCTAGTGCTTTGAAAAATTGGCATTAATCATGGACAGAATGTGTTAATAAAACATGCTCAATTTCAGCTTAATCTATAATCCCTTTATTGTTGTTGTACCGATGGTTTACATCCTGTTTTTTGTCCCATCCATCGCAAAGCTAGCACGGCTAGGTAGAGATTAAGCGCTTAAATAGATCCTGTACTTCAGAGCCTCTTTTCTCAGTTCACACTTTTCCGAAGTGTGTGATTTCTTTCCAATATTTAGATAGGTTAGGAGAGTCCATTTGAATTGAGTTAAACATCACTTAAAAGCTTAAAAGTCTGTTCTTTCAAAATATGCTCTTAACTAAAAATCCATGTCTGGCAACTTTTTGCTGGTTTTGAGATGCAGGGTCACATTTGGCCAGCGTTGCATAAAGATTTGATTGCTCTGTTAATCCTCACAGTGCCTCATTCACCAACTGGTATGCATTCTTGAGAGCTTTCCTTGCCCCGACTGGTACAGATGTTGGGAAACTAATTGTCAATGAATAGAGGTTATTTCCCCCCCCCCCCCCCAATCTCCATTAACTGTGCCACCATGGCCTTCCTGTTGGACCGAGGCACATTGCTACACCTAATAGTAGACTTGCCAATGTTAGAACTTGGTGTTTCATTTGCTGATTGGTACAGATGTTGCAAAACTAATTGTCAATGAATTGAGGTTACCTAATCCTCCCAATCTCCATTAATTGTGTTACCATGGCCTTTCTGTTGGACTGAGGCACATTGCTATATACACCTGAGTAGACTTGACAATGTTAGAACTTGGTGCTATATTCGCTGACTGATACAGATTGTTGCAAAACTAATTGTCAAGGAATAAAGGTTACCTAATCCTCGTAATCTCCTTTAAATAGGGTTACCATGGCTTTCCTGTTGGATTGTCAAATGCACATTGCTATGCCTAAGTAGGCTTACCAATGTTACAACTAGGTCAAGGTTTGAGGAACTACTTAATATCGAAGAAAACGTGTGACAAATTAAAGGCATAGTTTACCTTTTGCAGATGAAACGAAAACCCAGCATTAGTGCTTTTGAATAGTTCTAAAGTATGAGTTAGGGATAGAAACAACCAATGTAAAAATTGGAATAAGTAAAATCGATGTCAAGTATTGTTAAATGTACAAAATGTGAACAATAGTTATAATAAAAATGTTTCCAGACTAAGCCGTCTACAGTTACATTTTACTGAGAAAAATACTAATATCTCCTTACATTTTGGGCTTCATTGCAAAAATCTTATATGGTAGGATGTTTTGTGGTACAACAGACCTAGGCATATGCATCAAATGTGATATCTTGAACATTTTCTTCAAATCACTGCTCCTAAAGTTAAACAGGACCTTTAAGCTACATGTATGTACCATGGCACACATAGGGGTATTGTCCAAAGTGGTACAGGTAGCCTCCACAAGAAAGTTCTCCTCATATCAACACAAGGCAATCAATCAATGCTGAATTTCCTTTCCACACAACATTTCAAATCTAATTCAATATCACCCACGAGCTTTCTCATAACAATAACAAATGAAAGTATTGACTTTCTTTTGCATTGAAAGGAATATTTAAGTAAGCTCATAAAAAGATACCTAATATCTGTATCATGTGAAAGTAATTGATACAGACATGCAGCTCAGATAAATGGGGAAAGCTGTTAATGAACAATGTAAGACATCATCAAATAATAACAACTCATGCCTGCAGAACTAGCATTACTAGGAAAAGTGAAAGACAATATTCCATTGTAAACCCTCAGAGTCATAAAACTATTTCCCCACACAATCACCCAAAATGCAACTGAGATGGCAAGGTGAACAACAACGCTGAGTGGTTTTGGTTTACAAGGGTTGATGGGAATGGACTTGAACAATTTAATTTTTTCTTCTTTTTTAATATCTGCATGAGAAAGGTACATGGTGTGTGTGGGTGTGTACATGTGTGTGTGTGTGTGTGTGTGTGTGTGTGTGTGTGTGTGTGCTTGTATGCAAAAAAAAAAAAAAAAAAATCTGTTGGTTAATCTATCTTTTCAAAATGTATAGTGTGGCATGCTCAACATGTCACCAGATATTTACTTAACCCGTTGAAGGCGAGTCCCAAAGAATACTCAGGCGAGTGTCTATGGGAAATGCATGTCATAGCAAAATCAGTCTGTCCTCGACGGGTTAAGCATTTAAAATCAAAATGCATACAGAGTAGATACAAGCAATTTCAGCACAAAAACCAATGTTATCAATACTGGCACATCCACAAGAGGTAAGAAACACAACACACATGACCATTTTACCAGTGATAACACTCTCTCACTTAGATATTTTCTCAATTGAAACTTTTCTGTGAAAAGCATGTTGATTCAAGTTACACAATTGAATTTCCCCAGACATCACTATGACAATGGCGATATCAGATGAATTTGTGAAAATAAATAATTCCTACAACAACCAATAGAAGACAACATAAAGTTGCATTTGTGTGCAGGGTCTAAACGTGAAGTCACCATTTGAAAGAAGTAGTGAATAACGACACCAGCTTAAAAGAATATACGTATACTTCCACAATGAAGTGGAGTTCATTCTTTACAGAAATTGCATAGAGACTAGAATGAACTCTTTTTTTTTGAGAATCACAAAAATAGTCTGATTGACATTTTTTTTTTTTCCAGCACCCATCAAAGTTCATCCACAGACGATTTGGGGGAATAAGAGCTGCAATTGTCAACTTTTTATGCACACTATCCATACTTACAGAGCAAGAAACAATTACTTTTTTTAATTCCCCCCCCCCCCCCCAATTGCCCTTGAATGCCTGTTGATATTATCCAGTCACCTCCCCACACAAATGACATGACTTGTCCGGCAAATGTCACATCAGCAAGAAATATGACAGATTTTCTGACATGTATATTAGTCGAGTTGACATTTGGAATGAATCCATGATGAGTACAAATTGTACATTTCTCTCACATACATATAACAAACAATAACAAATAAAACAACAACAACAAAATCCCGATGTCTGTGGAGTATCTGCCTTAAAATGTAAACCCTCTTTGAAAGGTTGCTACCTGACAATAAGTGTTTACCCTACTCAAAGACAGGAGGATACACTATGTGGGATTGCCTGTAGTGAAATCTTTTATGCTATGCCGAGTTGATATCCTGGAGGTACCAGAATCACTCGGTCTTGCAGCTCTATTCAATAAATGTACAATATTAAACAGAAAAAAACCCAAACCAACAAATAACCATGGCATGAGACAAAGCCAGTCATGAGATTAATTTGAAATTCAGGGCCCCAAGCGAGACAGAGATTGAAAAGCACATGTAAGTATGGAAACACATCACCAAAAAACCATTCACATAAAGTTTTCATCGGTACATCTTGCAGCCATATATAATTCAGCCCGGGCATTGATGGGTAATGAGGTGGGGTTAAACCAATGTTTTCCCTTAAGACTGCTCTACTATTATTCTCTTGTGTGTGTGTGTGTGTCTGTCTGTCTGTCTGTCTCCCAGCAGGCTCCAATTGCATAGCTGGACCCGATGACCCACTTTCGTCGCAAACCCTTATTAAAGTCCCGACGACGAGACGGGCCATCTCGGGTTGAACGAACTGGTGTCCCCCCTATCCTCGCGGACACTCGATACTGTCTGGTCCCGGGGAAGACGCTCAAACCAGGTGATGGAGGAGACTTTCGCTGCCGTAATCCCAATCTGAATCGCCACCTGTGAGAGCAATCAGGCTTTAAAGGCCAAGTATTATGGCCCCGGCAGATAGATACTGTATGAGAGACATTCATTACGCTGGATTCCTCTCTCTTAGGATGTCCTACCCAAGTTAAGATGCAATAACCTGCGGGCTTCGTCCTAAATTACCCCCTTTCACTGTCGATAACATCGAGGGGCAGACTATAACCTGAACATTTTGTCTGCAAGAGCTCAAGCTGGCAAAGTCATTAAACATTCCATAGTCCCATACACTAATTTACCATGCGTGGATGATGAAGACATAGTGCTCATCCTGTTAAAACAGAGCCGTTGGAGACATGACACTGACAGCCACAGCATAGGAGTTGGGCTTCTGCTTTAAAAAGCCATATTTTACCTTACTATATTATCATTGTACATACGTATGACTGCAGATTGATGCTATTCTGAAAAATATAGCCCTCTAATATAGCTTCATCAAGCTCATGTAGAATAGTTGCCTTGTTAATCATTGGCTCATTGCACTGGCTCGTTGTAATATGACATGTATACATATAAACTCCAACTGAGGGGAAAACAATTTTTGGAGGTTGGCATCGAATTGTTTTCATACAAGAAAATAATTTGATTAAAAACATGCATAATCCATTTCTTGAGTCACTGACTTTCAAAATCCTGTCACATCAATCCAGCTAAGAATTTTGCTTGGATGAGGCATGGGCCTTTGAATAAACTAAAGAGAATTTGATCAAGAATAAAGAAAAGTAAAATGCAATGGAACCAAAATGTATGTAAACACTGTCCTGCTGTTAAGGATGGCTGTGCTTTTGTTCTGAAAAAAAGAGAAGAAGAAGGAAATTGATGTCTGGCGTTTCACAGAAAGGGGGGCCTCACAGGATGTGACTTATCAGCAAAAGTTACTTTTGTATGCATTGACATCATCCTGAAACTGGCGCATGCTGTATATCCCAGTCGCAGAGTAAACACACAGAAGAAATATTGTTTGTTACTTGTCAGCAAAGGCCTCTGGTGAGGGGCTAGACGGGTGTTTGAATGTTTGTGAAATCCTAGTCTATTTACGTTACTACATGTGCGGAGAAATACGTCACTGGATCGGTCTGCGATGCAACGCAGTAAAAAAAAAAAGAAGAAAGAGCGAGACACATGTCATCTGGAAAGACTCTATAATCACATGACTCAATCGTTAGAAGACTGGTGTACACAAGCACCTCAGCTTGCTCAAACACCCATCATACGCTATGAGCAAACACGCATCCATAACATGTCCCCGCAACGGCTCTCATTTCCAGTGGCGCACGCATGCATCATACGTTATGCACACAGCTGTCACATGCCAAACCAACACCATTTCTCTCGCGGTTTACATCGCTTTTGCCCCCGTGCGTCACGTAATTCACGTCCCATTCAAAATTTGCGAACCTGAGCTCCTCTTTGGGGTGTGTCGTGGAAGTTTCAATCTTGCTGATCTAGCTAGTAGTATTCCCCAAGTTATGAATGCCTTTCAAAGGGGGTAGCACTTCGCCCAGTGTAAGATGACCTGGCAATTATCATCCACCTTATGGAAGCATACAACAAAAGCAGTTGGTAAACACAAAGGGGGAGGGGGTACCAAGGAACTCTTACAGGGATCGTACAGTTTTGGTTGAGACCTAATTTCAGTTTTCTAACATTTTTTGGTGAGATAATGAGAAATCTCTTATGAAATATGAAAGAGCATGTAATTTCATGAGGAATTCATCCTTTATTTGATGAACATTTGCTTTGAAATGGCTGAGATATCAAAAACAGAGCGATTCTAATAAGTGTGGGATCCACACTTTATTACTATCGCTTTGTTTTACTTTGTTTTTGGATGTTTCAGTCATTCCAAACCCAATTTTCATCAAATAAACTTTGAATTCCTCTTAAAATCGTATGCTCTGTACTATTTCATAAGTGTTTTCTTGGTGTCTTGTAAAAAGTTAAAAGGCCAATTCTTATCTCCACCAATACTGTGCCATCCCTTTAAACCACAGGAATGGGATGATGGAGACAAGGAAGAGGAGGAAAAGAAAGAAGAGTTTAAAGAAAGAGGAAGAAACTAAAATAAAGAAAAAGTAAGAGATGAAGCAAAGAGATGAATATAAGCTCTGAGATAACAAGTGTCAGAAAGAGAGAGAGAAGATTATTAACAAGAAAAAAAGAGATGAATATAAGCTCTGAGATAACAAGTGTCAGAAAGAGATAGAGAAGATTATTAACAAGAAAAAAAGAGATGATGAAGGATAAAGCAAAAGAAAAGAAAGTACAGATGATGGAGACAGAGAAGAAATAAGCCCAAAGGAAAACACCATGTGGATGATGGAACAGTAGACTCACTTTCTTGAAACGGTCTGGAAAGCTTGCATCATAATCAATTCCTGTTTTATGTCAACCTCACTGCACAATCAGTTGTTAGTTCTTTTTTTTTTTACATGTGTGGTCGATATGTAATCATGAACAATGATTTGAAGCTCAAGCGATGATCAAAACTTACAGATAGCAAATTTTGTTGGGCGAGAATGATAAGGGCGTTAAGTTGCCACTATACCTGTAGTGTTGAAACAACTTAACGCCGTTCTCATTCTCAACCAACGATTAATGAAATGATGATATGGGGGGGGGGGGGGTTATAAGGAATAATAAAAGTATTTCAACTTATGCCAAGGGGAACACTCACACATCCTTTACAGCCTTGCTTACCTGACACGGCCAGTTTGTGTGTGCTGACTTCAGCCTTAATGGAAATGCGCCCTCTCCTTTCTGTGTGGTCCGCCCCGCATAGATTTGGCACAGACTTCTGGCACCGCTTGTGAACATTCATGTCACATGCTGTCAACAGGGAGGAGGAGGAAAGAAGAAGGGTAGAAAATGGATTGAGAATGTCATAACATGAGACTTCCTCACATTAGTCACTCATCACAGCTAATTTTTTTTTCATATATTGCCATTCATTTAATATAGTTTACTCTACGTTTGCCTACAAGACTTGATGTGGACATCAATAATGTAATCAAAATTTCCACGATGATGGCAGAGAGAGAGGCGACTCATATGAACATAAAGAAAAAATCATTAACCGGCCCCTTGTAATATGGATTCAAGAAATACAAACATCCAAAATGCACAAACTAAAGGAATATTCTCTAATAGAAATATTTTGCTGAAAGTCTAAAGTTAATCCATAATTCGTTGTGTGCTCACAAAAATGACACAAACGCACACAAGCACGTAAGATATCTTACGTGCTTGCGTGCATTCACGCCGTTCTTCCAGGCACCCGACAAATTCACTCTTCCATTAGCATCACACAATTTGCAGCTCATGGTGGTTCCTATGAAGAGGACAAATATATATCTATATGACAGCATATGTGGCGTTTTTTCATCCCTGTAAGTATCTTGCAGATCAAATGCAGTGGGAGAAATTCTGATTAAAGCATCGATCTAACTTGATGATGCTCTCAGTAACTGGAAATAATGCAAATTTGATTTTAACCCATTGAGGACAGGCTGACTTTGCTATAACATGTATTTTCCATAGACACCTGCCCGAGTATATTAGGGACTAGTCTTCAAGAGGTTAACTGTGAATGAGAACAGTGGAGGAGCCCCAGTGCCAGTGCAATATACCACAGAATTCTTGATGTACATTCCTGTGGATCCGGCCATTGCTATGAATGCTAACAGACTTTGCCAGGAGGGGGGAAGTTATGACTGTTGTCTTAGTTCATTGACTGTGATGCTCTTGCGTCATACATCATAAGTGATGTGTTCCAAAGTTTAGGCCTCTATTTGAAAGGAGTGACCTTTCTGTACAGGTTACAAGAAGGCAGAGAGAAAATTTTTCTAAAATATGATTGTCAAAACTGATGTTTAATGTGGTGCATAGAGGTACACTCTCATATGCGTATTCAGCCAGCTTAATTACATCAAATTAAAGTGTCAGGCATATTACAGATCTCATAAACCACTTCCTGCAATAATCATGAACGTCCCACATGAAATATGACCACAGGAACCACCTCCCCCCCTCCCCCACCATCACCCACAGCTTGCACAATAATTGTCTGTGATGAAATATTGCTTCCCGTCGAGCAAGAAATAAGAGTTAAACGGCAGACCAGTATATCAAGAGAGAGGGGTTAATGAATGGGCAGGTATTTGGAAGAGACACCGGCTCATAATTGGCCACTGTAACTTATATTTCGGTGAGGGTCAGTCCATTGACACCACTCTCCTACATCAGTCGCCATGGAGATGAGACCAACTGGGCTCTTCATCATCATGTGGTGACAACCAACATCCATCAGCCCAGATGATATCCATTCATCAATCAGGAGAAATGGTTTTCATCGTCTGTTCTTGACACGCAGGCACAGAGGGGGAAGGGGGGGGGGGGGGGCTGGGCTAACCCAATTTTGAAAAGTGAGGTAGATGTATCTTTTAAGTGGGTCAGCAAAAAGCCCTGATAAAGATTGTGCGAATTGTGACCGAATATTCTAAGGGATATGTTTATGCTTGAAAGTAGAGTATGTTTGTTTGTCATTTGTTTTTCATTCTCCTATTAAACATGGTGATGACAATGTGGTCAAACTCTTTACCCCATTGAGGACGGTTTGATTTTGCTACAACATGCATTTCCCATAGACACCTGCCCGAGTATACTCGGGACGTGTCCTCTATGGGTTAACTTTGAGTGCATGTTCTATTCAGAGGGAGACATTTGAGCAATAGTAGAGGAATCTGAGCAGAAAGCTAATAGAACTGTGAGTACAGTTAGACAACAGTAACATGATTTTGGCAGTGTTATACAAACACATCACTGAATCATTTGATTACTAAGACTGGCCTGCCCAGTAGATGTGATGTACAGACACACACACACACACACACACACACACACACGCACAAACACACACAAACTTGAGCATTTGATTATTTCATGCATTGTTGTATGTAAACATGTGTGTATGGATGCACGTAAGAATCTGGACAGTTTCATATCTACCTAAGATAAATCATTCCCTGAGTCCTTCAAGACAAGGAGATTGAGAGAGTCAGAGACAGACAGACAGACAGACAGAAATACAGACAAAAGGAGAGAGGCGGATGAGATGTAACATATCTGTCTTGCACATGTGTTCATAAACATGCACACACACAGACATTAACACATGTAAGGCTATTGATCTTTGGATGTCACCTATAGGAAGGCACTACATGTAATGATTACAATCATTACATTAAGGAGATTCTAGCCCTTAAAGAGAAAAATTTGTCACCTATGCATACATATATATCTATACATATATATATATATATATATATATATATATGTGTGTGTGTGTGTGTGTGTGTGTGTGTGTGTGTGTAGATATATATCAGGTATATATATGATTGAGTGATATATGAAGAAAAGAGGAAGAAAGAGAGATGAAGATAAATAGATAATTGCATGTGATGCATGGTATGCTTAGTAATAAAACAAATTATCCATGCACAAATGGCCTGGCAAATCTGCGTAACACCTTGCAATCTCTTATCTGTCCTTCTTTATGTGTATGTGTGTGTTTTTCCTTTTCCCCTGGAAGCCACAAAGGTGGAAATATAAACCCTATATCCCTCCCTGTCACTTCCTATGTGCAGGTTCAGTTTTTTTTTTTCTCTCTCTCCCTTTCTTTCTGTTCATACTTCACAGATAGACACAAACCTATGTATGTCTTCATTTTTCTCCCCTCCTACGTCCTCTCGCCGTTCTGTCATTTGCTGTTACCATGGCAACAACTGATAAAGGATCAGCACCACGATAATGCTGCATTAGACTAGCGACAAGGGTTTCATAACGCGGACTGCATGTGTTTACCTTCAATCATTGAGAAAGAGGCAATACGGCTGCAGAGAAGAATCATTAATGCAAATTTTTAAAAAAAAGAACTCATGAATTATGCTGGGGAGGAGAAACTTTAGTGGGAATTGAAAATTGGCCTCGGCAAGTACGAAAATGGGATCTTTCATGTCGCTATTTCTCTTAAAGTGTCTCCAGTGTGTGTGTGTATGTTTGTGTGTGTGTGTGTGTGTGTGTGTGTGTGTGTGTGTGTGTGTGTGTGTGTATGACAGACATACATATATTAGTCACAGCACATAGGAATGCCTTCGTTCAACTTTTTTTTTCTCCATCAACTTTGTTAGAAGCACTACATCTTCTTATACCATACCCCTAATTCTTCTACAGTTTCAATCCTCTATTTGCTTATTTTGAGGAACTGACATGCAGGCTCACCTACTGCAATAACCCCTTATTCTTGTAGTTTGCAAAGTTGAAAAAAAAAATGAAAAAAATGAAAGAATACTGCCCTCTTGTGATTATAGCTTGTGATGCAAACAGACCAATGGTGTGATTCTGTTAAAGGTTTGAATGCTGTTCAGACTGAAGAAGAAAAAAGAATATTTTCCTTGACAAAAAAAAATTTTCTATAGATGAAATAGCTATGACTCATTCCCTCAACACAAAACAAAAAAAGAACAACAACAGCATCAACATAACAGACACTGTTCACAAGAAACAGAAACCTACTATGAATCAGACTCAAGACTTGGTATATAGTGCATACTCTGATATAAAACAGTACCACAGTGTACTGTCATATCATATTCAATGGAATAGAAATTGTACAGAGTAATAATTACTAGTGAGTCCAACTAATCTTGAGACTATTTACATCGATGCTGAAACCACATATACCACTGGCCCTGAAGGGCTTTGTAAGTCTTATCAGATAATTCTTTGCACACAAACACACTGGGATGATAGTGACATATAGCATTTAGAAGTCAACTGCAGCATTTCTCGCTCTCTGATCACACTGTGTCAATACTGTCAACCACTGTAACACTCTCCACACTGTGCTAACAGTGTGGTGCCTCCACAGCTGGACCTGTGTGGAACCCAAACACACTCACATACACATTTACACACACCCTTTGCTTAATATGTCTCCCTGCAATCACTAATGGACAAGAATTTTCACACCAATGTGAGTACAACACAAAACAACACTGTGTATAACACTCACAGCATGACACAGTGTCCAGCGCCAAGAGATGAGATTTTACTTCTCAAAACAAACTGTGTTGGCAAAGTAATTCTACAGCACATCCAAAGCAATGCCTTTTGAGAGTAATAGAGAGCCCCGTCCCTATACCTTCTCGTTATACTAATACTCTCTCACGGTGTCTCCTAAAGTTTTGCTTTTAGAAGTGACATGAATCGAGACACCGCTTTTGAAGTGCAGGTCATTGCTCTGTGATCCCAGAATGTTCACACTTTGAAAAACTGTGAAAAATCCCACACAGACATTGTCCTCTGGCTACCCTTTTCATCTGCAAATGTCAGACGAGGCATCGCTGAGTCCAAAGATCTCTACTTTGGTAAGACAATCTGATAAGAGAAGTGACATTTTAGAAACACGAACTGTCCTACCTATAGTATAAAGGGTTTTGCATTGATTTGTTGTTGGTGGGTTTATTGTTGGTTTGTTTGTTTATGTTTTGTCTTAGCGAGTGTGAGAACAGGGGGGGCGTTTCATCAACGAGTTCGTTGGAGGTTTTCACTGACAAATTCGCTATCAGCCAATCAGATGCAAGGATTTCAGTAGCTTTTAACAGTTGTCAGTGTAAATCACTGACAAAAAGTTTCATGAAACGGTCCCCAGGTCATACTCTCGGAAAATCTCTCCATCGGTCACATTGCGGTGACCGTCTAGGAGTGTCTGTCTGGATAACACAACAGCCTTGGCCCCCAAAAGGACCTCTCTCTACTTGATCTGCAGGATGAATTCTTCAGTATTGGTGCTTTGAAAAGCAACACTCAATCTTGATGGATTGTTGGCAGCGTGTTCAAAGTGTCACCAGATGGAGAATGAGGAAATAGATATACAGAGAGAGAAAAAAAAAGATAGACAGAGATATAGACAGACAGATAAAGAGAGGTAGATAGATAAATAGATAAATAGATAGATGGATAGATAGATAGATAGATGGATATATGGAGAGATAGAGCAAGGTTTGTAAGAATTGTTTCCCACAGTCCTTTTTTCCACCTTTCTTCATTTATTTTGCCTCCACCAGTTCCATTTCCATGCTGTGAAGTTAATAATGTTTGTATACTCTACAGTTTAGCTTTCTTCCTTCCATATCAAACTTCAATTTTCTCCCTTGCTTTTTCTATCTTCTCCCCATCACATGATCCCTCTCTGTTTCTCTCTCCCCATCTCTTTCTGGTTCTCTCCATCTGCCAGGCTGTCCATATGTTCGTCCCCCCCCCCCCACCCCTGCCATCTTCCTCCCCATCTCTCTCATTTTCTTCTCATTCATCAGGAAAAATACCCGTGGTAATTTTATTGATAACACAATCATTACAATGTGATGAAGTCTACAGTTCATTTGGCATGCACGATGGCATGGCCTCGTAATGGCACGGTGTTGGAAATCCTCCTTTACCACTCATATACGGACACACTTTGTGCATTGTGCATTTTGCATGCCACGTAGACATGATACGTTAAGAGAGACTGGCGTATCCATAATCGATTAATCATGGAACAGAGAGCGAGGAAACAGAAAGAGAGAGAGAATAAAACAACAACCAAGAGAATATAAAGTGAAAAGGCGCATGTGTATATGTGTGTGTGTTTTTGGGTGTGTCTACGTGCAAATTGTTGGGAAGGGGGACCGGTAGGGGGCCGGAATAAATGATAACTCTCCCTGGTCGATGCTCATGTTTACAGAAACCTCTCTTTATCGTCAACGATACTGACTTTCCCCCTTACTCCTTGTGATTTCATTTGCTAGATTGCAGCCCATCTGAATGTTTACAGAGACCGCTTACATTCCTGGTTGGGATGCCAGCCTGGGAAATGAGAGCGCATCCCTCCATCCACCGAAGATGCGGTTGTCATGGTAGGGGGGAGAGAGAAGAGGGATGAAGTATATTTTGATAGTGCGGGGAAATTGTTCGATTTGAGGAGTGGATAGGAAGGACAGAATGAGGGCTGTAACAACAAGATATAGCCCCTCCCCCCCCCCCAAAAAAAAAAGGGGAATTTGTTACCATGGGAACTTACATCATGTGTGTCTTCCATGCATCTGTGCTGCTTATAACACTGCATTCATGCTTAAGTAGATATACGGCTTTAAAATGTATACACTATACACTGACACACTTTATGTCTTATTGTTGAGCTATCCCAAAGGGTTTATACACAGAAGCAAAAAAAGAAAAGCACAAACAAACAAAAACAAAACAAACAAAAATTGAATATATATGTTATTTCTATCCCTTTTTTATCTTCAGGAAGTCTTAAAGATTAAAAGCATTCTTCAAAGTATTTTTTAGGTTTTTCATGCTGATGAGTTATATAAATCATGTCTACAGACAATACAAAGTATCTAAATGCAAAAATCCACCCACTGATTTATTCTTAGAGCAACATTCCACATGAAAATATGGCTTAAAATGAAAACAAAGGACAATCATACAAAACTAGCATTTCTTTTTTTTTAATAGTGATGAGGTGACACAAGTCTGATAAGTATCACAAAGATTAAAAACTAATCTTGCCATTTTTCTTTCTACCAATAACACATCAAAATATGTTTATCTTTCCTGAATTCACTTTATTAATCAACTTTGATACTCCTTGACCACACATTGCTACAAAAAGAAAATGGAGGTAGTGGCATTCTGCATACACTGTATGTATAAAGATATGAAAATCAACTTCTAGCAGCTTCTATTTGACTAACACAAATATTTTGAGGTTGCCATGGAGATATCACATCGTACCAACATCATAATGACAGTCAATAATCCTTCTTTAAGCATCCAAGCTTTCTCGAGATGTAGGTGACCTGTTGCTTCTGATTTCTGGCTTCTACTTTAAGGCAAAACTTTTCTTGGGGGTACATTATTTCCTTCGGCAAGTTTTGAGGAAGACATTTCAGAGAAATATGGAGATCACATCAGAAAGCGGAAGAAAGGGCTACTATCAGACATACAAATAGTAGCATATGAGGGACATCACTGGAAAGTGTATTTAAGAAAGTGGATGTTTTGACCTGTATTTTAGTAAGTTTCTTGACTTCTTCCTTTTCACAAGCATTTTAAGATATTGTAACGAGAAGTCAAAATTAGGAAAATCATATGAAAAAGGGTGTCAGAGCAGAAGGAAATGTCTTCTGAAACAGATCATAAATATGACTTATTACAAGACTTTCATGCTATTGAAAATTGCACGTTAGAACTGATTAATATACTTCACAGATTTTTGCCCTGGAACAGCTGTTCTTTTGCAAGCTGAAAATTGCTACGTCGCAGAACAGCAACAGTGCAATAGTGAAGGGCTGATTCGTCCATTGTATGACAACATAACTTGGTTCCCCCAAACTTTGCCATAGGATCGGGTTTTGGTGTACAGTGTCAAAACATCATCTCTCTATCTTTCTAGGGAAGTTTTCATGTCCTGAAACTTAATTATTCATATTCCTGGAGGCTTAAGCTTTCCCAAAAATGCATAATTCACTTTATCTACAAATACCAGACCTTTTTTTTCTTGTGATAATTAAATCAAATGTCCCACGCTCAGTACAGAGGGGTTAACATGAGAAAGGCACTCTTTGGCCTCTTTCTTGACTTATGGGGGGGGGGGGGGGGTTTCCAACTCTGCCTGAAAATGCCACTTGGTATCTATAGAGAAATATGTTTTTCAAATGTGCTGCACATAATGCACCCTCTTCTGGAAATGAGGAAAGAAAATGTTTCATCAATTTGTTACTTCTGCAGAGTACATTTCGATTAGGGATAAAAGAAAACAAGCAATTCAAAGAAGACATTTCAATTCCCCACTTTGTCTAACAATTTTAATGTCAAATACCACATGAGTTTGTTTTGAAAAAGCATGGCACTGCATGCAGTACTATCTGTAACTCTTATATATCAGGAACAGCAGGGAAGATTGCTGAAGGATATATCCTATTTTCAGCGTAAATGCCATTTTCGAGATTTAGGATGGATTTGCAAGTCGTGTCCATGATACTTAAGCCTCAAACTTACCACTCAGGAATAGCATATTGCAAATCTCTTTGCTGTAACATGATCGGGGAGGGGGGGGGGGAATACACAAAAATAACATCTTCATACAAATTGACAAAGTCACAAATATAAAAATACATTAAAAACAAACAAACTGAAAGGAGATGGTTTTTGGTCTCTGAAGCATGTCCCCAGACTCCTCCTGGATTAAACGCATTGCTTGACATTTACATAACCCTCCCGAATACTCCAAATTTACACGAGCGAGGCAAATTTAAACATCTGTCGTCCGCCGCAGATGACAGAAGGCAGCGGATCCCGTCCAATCACCGAACACTGAACAACGATCCCTCCACCCCCACTTCTGCGCTAAGTCAATCGTTGGACCGAGAGGGAAATGCTTGTTTTTCCCTCCTCCGAGTGTTTTGCTTGTCTTATGTTATCCAGTCTGCTTCAAGTTGTTGAGGCCTTGAGAGAAGTCCTGACCTCGTACAAGCCTAAACCCAAGCCATGGGGGGTGGGGGGGGGGGGGGGAATGAGTATTCTTGTAGACTAGCTGAGAGAAGTCATGAGTACAGGCAGAGGAAAGTTGAAAAGGTTAACCCAATGACAACCATTCAAAAGCAACTTAGGCTAGCATCGATGAAAGTGAATGTTATGGTGAATCTAATCATCTTTTGGGCAATTCTGTAACATGTTCAAGCATCAGGCCCGGTTGGGCACGGAATATAAGCATACTTTATGGGAAGCGGACAGATGGTTTTTTTAATCTGTTGTGGATAGATTAGGGCAAAATCAGACAAATAGAATGATAGAACTTTTATCAAAAATCAACAACAAATATCAAGAGGTAATGGAAGGATGAAGCTGTATGAGTCTTTGACCAATTCACACAAGTTGGAAGGGCAAGGGAAGAGCTGGGCGAGGCTTTTGGTGAAAAGCCTGATGAATTGGAACTTGGCACTACGCTGAAAATGCATGCTTGGGACTACCTATCACTTGATGTACCTCCCGAGCTGTGTGCTTCATGCAGAACACTGCATGTAACTGAAATAGTACTTCTATTTCTATCAGTGTCGTTCTACACTTGAAAGAAGTTGTCCTTCCCTTGCTGTCATAAGTGCTGGATCCGAGTACAAACGCAAACTTCCCATTTTACATGAAAACTCTCTACCAAATGCAGGAGCTCCCATAGGTTTAACATAAGCCTTGTAGTGTAATTGCATTTTTTTACTTTTTTGTAATGGCCGCCAGTCCCCCAAGCTGGCCCAGGGCCACAACGGGCACGTCTATGAATTGTACATCATCAATCTTGTTGTTACAATACACACCCATGGTTACAACCTGCTGAAGTTTTCTAAACTAAGACAATCTATAGCTCAATCATGCTGAGCTGGCACCATAATAATATTGCAGCTTCATCATGAGAGATGAATATTGGCTCATTACTTGGCAGAAAAAAGCACTGTCAAAAAATTATTATACTTCAATGGGTAAAGCAATGCTGTATTCACAACGTCAGCTACAGACAGACACCATAACCAGTATATTATTGACTGTGGCAGGCATCTAAACACCACATTTCTTTTTCATTTCATTTCCATTCATTTCCATTCATTTCATTTCATTTGTTTCCAATTCCATTTGTCAAGCCATTACCTATAGTAGGGCCAATGGAAAGATGGTCTGACCTTTTGGAAATCATATAAGTTCTCTACAACTATACAAAAACACTCCGTTACAGATTACCTTGCATATTGTGTGCAAGCTCTTCCGATCAAATTCTAAGAGTACTATGGGAGAGTTGATATCTTTGTAGTCCTAGAAGGGCCATCCAAAGACACCTTTGAATGCTAAGCAGGATGTAATGTCTGAGGTCACACGTACAACTTCAAGAAATAAAGATGAACTGATAAATGATGCAGTCCGCGACCGTGGAAACGGCTTCAAATTTCTCATCCTGGCATCTCTCAACTGGGGGTAGGAGCTCTTGACCGATATCCATTTCCTTCTCTCTGCCCAGTGAACCGTAACCAGGTGCACTTGTGGGCCACCGCCAAATAGAGGGTTCATAATTGATTGCTATACTCCTTGTGATACTCCGCTTTATGTTGGTGCATCAATTTTGGGGAACAAGGGTAGTAGGACTGCGGCCGATAATTTCAGGAAATGGGTTTTTGGAGAGATGCACTCATGAGCTTGTCAGGGAGGAGGATGGTGAGGAACATTTTTTGATATCCCACAAGATGAATGGAGAAAGATGCAGGATGCAACAGAGAGGGAGAGAGATAGAGAGAGACAGAGAGAGATGATCAGGGCTATGTTGCTGTGCTGCCTCTTCCAACAATGGTACTGATGATGATGATCAGATAGTCATCATCACTAAGTCATCATCACTATTATCATAATCGTAATCGTAATCGTAATCATAATTGCAATCGTAATTGTAGTTGTGATTGTGATTGTATTCGTAACCATAATCATAATCATAATCGTAATTGTAATTGTGATTGTGACTGTGATTGTAATCATAATCGTAATCATAATCATAATACTTCTCCATCTCATCATCATCATAATCATTATGCTGACAATAAAACAACAAATATTACAACAGGAAAGTGGTAACTTAATGATGTAGAAAAGAAAAGTATGATATCTATGATATCACAGTATGATTTTATTTACCCAGGGTAGCCCCTTCAGTATGCACTTTTCGCACAGAGGGCGCTACCATTATTACTTCTCGAGTATTGCCACGTACCCGCTTATTCTGATGCGTAGGTCCACTGGTACAGAGTGGGTAAATAGAGCATCTGGCCTCAGGAGGTACGCACTGGGCATGATTTGAACCCAGGATATATTGTTTAAGAAGTTTGCCCACTATGCCACAGTGTTTCCACGTTTATCTGTTGTCAGGGTAACCACAGATGAATAGAAACTCTGTGGCACATTTATCAGTGATGGACTGAACCAACATCCCCTCTTCCTCTTCCTCTTCCTTTCTCCATCCTTCCTTTCTCCTTATCCTTCTCCTCCTCTTTTTCCTTCTACCTTCCTCCATCTCCTCCTCCTTCTCCTCTTCATCCTCCTTCTCCTCCTCTTCCTTGAGAACACAGAGAAAAATATATTTGTTTCTACCAGCATTTCCGTCTATTTGTCATTGCATGTGGGGCATCACTATGTGAACTTTTGTGGAACTTTAATAGTCTTGGAAAAGAGTATTGCTACCTTACCCGTTGAGGACGGACTGATTTTGCTACAACACACATTTCCCATAGACCCCTGCCTGAGTATACTCGGGACTCGTCCTCAACGAGTTAAAGGGATCGTATAGTTTTGGTTGAACCTAATTTCAGATTTCTAACATCTTTTTTTGTGAGATAATGAGAAACCTGTTATGAAATATGAAAGAGCATGTAATTCTATGAGAATTCAATGTTTATTTGATGAACATTGGTTTTGAAATGGCTGAGATATCCAAAAAAGATTCTAATAAAGTGTGGGACCCACACTTTATTACGATCGCTTTGTTTTACTTTGTTTTTGGATGTTTCAGTCATTCCAAACCCGATTTTCATCAAATAAGCTTTGAATTCCTCTTTAAATGGTATGCTCTGTACTATATCATAAGTGTTTTCTTGGTATCTCGCAAAAAGTTAAAAGCCCAATTCTCATCTCCACCAATACTGTACCATCCCTTTAAGAAGCAGCATGTGAGGAAAAAGAAATTAGCCAGGGATTCACAGAGAGGAAAGAAAGAAGAAAGAGGGGAAAATATATTTACTGATCATTAACACATGGGAAGCAAGCATGGTGTAGAAACAAATTGGCGGACCAAAGAAAAAATTGCCACAGGAGCGAGCTGCTTCAAATTGGCAAAGCGAAAACGGATGAAGGCAAGCAACTTGCACTTCCATCTATCTACTCTGACAACACTCTTTCGGCCATTATCAAGGCAGGGTCCATTATTGCATTAAAGCACTCAGGTATCCAAACCTACCAGATCATCTCGTAATTAGCAAAGCCAGCCAATTTTTTGCCCTCCTTTTTTTCCTAGCTTCTCTTTCTCTCTGCAGAAAGAGGAGGAGGACAAGATAAAAAGGGAAAAATTCGCAGTAGATCTGAAAGTCAACACAAAGACATACTCTCTTTCATTTCTCCCTAAAACATACCATGAGGTTACGCAGGAGAGGTAGTGAGTAAATGATACAGGGCCTAATGGACCCTGCGGAGAGTGACAGTAAATAATATCGCTCGACTGCTCGCAAAAAGTAACCAAGGGACAGAGGATTCGCCCCCTAATTCAACGTTAGCCACATTCACGCCCCCACTTGTCCAGAGCGGCAGCTAATTTGGGAGAATAATATGCGAATGGGTCTCCTTTGTACTCGCTTGGAAGGAGCAAACGCACATGAAAGACGATGCCTTGTTTAGCATTGTCGGCCATATTGACAGTAGCTTGCAATGAGAAACACGATAAAATAATGATGTACTGATGACCCATGGCTACAATTTCCAGGAAACAAATCTAAAGAGAGAAAGAAATGAATTGATTCTTTGTAGCATGGTTACACTATACAGTCAAACTTGCTTCTACAACCACCTATCCATTAACCAGTTAAAGGCTAGTCATGAGTATACTCAGGCAGGTGTCTATGGGAAATGTGTGTTATAGCAAAATCAGTCCGTCCCCAATGGGTTAACTCCTACCATGCCAGACAAATTACAGTCCAATGGACTTTGTGTATATTATGTGGTATGTACTTCCAACTTTGGCATGTTGATAGTTAACCCGCTGAAGATGAACTTATTTTCCTATAACATGCATTTCCCATCTAACCCAGCCTGAGAATGTTCGGGACAAGTCTCCAGCAGGTTATGACCGCCTGTCCATAAAGACTACTGAATTTATTTCCCCTCAATGTATATCGCACAGGAAGGAACCTGTGTGTAAAGACCTGCAACAAATTAAAATTCTCCCCCATGGGCAGTCTTTGGAGACAAAGTAAGCATCATATTACATCAAATTTTCTCAAATCACATTTGAAAGCCAGCATGGACATTGAAACAAATTCTAGCTTTTATTTCTTCCATATAAACACACTCTAAAAAAAAAAAAAAAGAACAGAAAGAAAATGTTTACCACCAACGTATCAAAGCTTTAATGGTGACTTGCAAATTATTTTCCTTGTTGCTGCTGTTGTCTGGTGGCTCTGTAAACCTTTTCTTCATTTATATGACCTCAAAGCCATACTCATTAAGAAAATGTCATTATACCCATGGATTATAGACTTCTTATGCCTGGTATCGGAACACAGCAATTTCAGAAGAAAAAAAAAAATGTAGGATGCGTCATCACTAAGCTTTCTGCTGGTTCTAATCCTAGCCATAACAAGGACTTTTTTCTCTTTTTTCCTGTCTGTTTCGGTTGCTTCAGATGTTCTTTTTTTTTTATACAACAAATGCCTCTCACTCTATATTTTTGAGTGTGGTTGCCCACAGTGTGCTGGTTGCCCACATGCACTGAGCCTGTAGAAGAGATAAGGAATGCCATTGTACGGAGGATAAGCAAAGGAGAAATGTAATATTCATGTGTGTCATTGAATCTCCCTTCCAATCATGACTCTAGCTAATCATGCGGGGCCAACATTCCGCGAGAGGCCAGGCTGTCTCTTTAGGCGAGATCGTTTCTGCCGTTTTGTGCTTATCGGTGGCTTCTATTTCCATCTCCTAATTATTTTCTGCTCTTCAGTTATTTGCTTCTACCTTTTTTTCCTATCTCTTTATACTCGCTAGATACTCACTCAAACATAATTCCCTCCAGGGTGAAATAAGGACTGTCATTTAGATCCCAGCACTGTTAGGTTGCCAAGAAGAAACTGCTAATACCTTGCCATAACCTTTGAACTTATCATTTCACTGATAGTCTCCTTTCCAATCTCCATTTTCTTGCTACCAACAAGTTCCATTTACAACACTTTTTGTTTATCTGGGCATTTCCACAGAGAAAGGGTACATTTCATGGATGTTACTTTATTTTCTGTTTTCAATGTGCATTTCTCCCAATACAATACAATCTTTTAGAACAAGTGAATGAGAGATAACTTTGCCCCAAAACTGCTTCAAAGAAAGCAATGTATTAGATTTTTGGGGGCAAACATATGTAATTCTAGACAGAAAGCTATGTACTAACATATGACGGTCAAACAATGAATGCTCATTGGAAATTTGTGTTGTTTTTCAACCGAATGGCCTAACCTTGATCTCCTTTGGTAATGAAGCCACTGTTCAACTTCTTCTTATTTTACCGTTTTTCTTCTTTCTGTGTTTTTTATTACTGGAATACTGCATCAGCCACATCCTCAGCGAGTCTTTTTTTTTTTTCAAATAGGGACCTTTCGACAAGTTTGCAAGTGGTTGCATTCACAATAGTGGAGTACAGCAATGGATGGAGAAATATATGTGTGCATGTCACATTCATGCCAGGATCAGAGGGTTAATATTTTAACACATTGTTAAATTCGCGAATAGTACCCAAATTGCAAAATTGCGAAAAGTATACAGTACTATCCAGGCTGAGAGATAAGAGAAAGGGGCCCATCTACCAAGTTGAGGCATACAAATCTTAGGTCACTCTTGCTTTAAATCTCTCTCTCTCTCTCTCTCTCTCTCTCTCTTCCATCTTATGTTCTTTCCAGACATATCATCACTTCATTAATGAAACATGAAACCTCGGGAGAGGGTATCATAGTCTTCCTCTTCTTCTTTGCTAGCACATATTAAAATGCATTCTGTCTTTCTCTCAGTACTCTTTCTATCACTATGCCTACCACCCTCCCACCTTAACAGTTCTGTGTCTGTATGTATGTCTGTCTGTCTGCCTGTCTGACTCTTTCTCTCTATAAATAAACTAATACTATTTCCTATCTCTTTGCCAATTTTTTCTTGTGGCCACCTTGAAATCATTTTCTTTTTTCCGCAATTCTAAACCCTCTCCATTTCCGTCACTGGCACTCTTCTTATTTGGCAGCACTCTCTTTTCTGAGACAGACAAATAGACGTGACGGGAATGTGGAGAGTTATTGTTACATTGCATCTCGATCTAGCCTTAAAGGACAAGTTCACCTTCATAGACGTGTCGGTTGAGTGAATGCAGCAATATTAGTAGAACAATTCAGTGAGAGTTTGAGGAAAATCGGACAATCTGTTCAAAAGTCATGAATTTTTTAATTTTCTGCTCAGTCACGGCTTGTGATGTCACATTTGTACAACGATATAAAGAAAGAATAAAAAAATTCAACACATTTTCACTTTTCTCACATAACAAAAGAACACTCGACTGCTCCCTTTCAGAAGGCAAGGAGAATGATATTGCCCTTAACGTACATCAGTGACAAATCAAAGACATGTGCACTTTATTCAAAAAGTAAAGTTTTGTGAAATTCTCTTTTTATTTTCCTTATATGGTTGTATGCATGTGACATCATACACAATAGTAGTCTTCTCATCCAGCAGTGGTTGCACAGATACTTTAGAAATTCATAACTTTTGAATGGACTGTCAGATTTCACCCAAACTTTCACTGATGTGTTCTACTAATGTTGTTGCATTCTCTCAATCCACATGTTTATAAAGGTGGACCTGTCCTTTAAGGCTATCCACCACAAAGAGACAAATGCAACTAGAAGGTGAGGGATGAGTGAGCAGTGACAATCATACTAATCTCAGTACATACAACACATTAATACAGCACTCATTAAGGCAAAAATTATTCTAAAAATCCATTTTCATGATTTTATTGACACACTGAACTTCACTCAAGTAAATGTGTTAAGTGGTTGTTCTATGACATATGCTCCTGTGAAATATCGCCATGCCAAGTCAAACAGGAATTCTACCCGCAAATGTAACCTAACCCTAATCCTAATCCTCACATCAAACTAAACCTAACACCCTGTCACAACCCTAACCCTAAGTCCTTGAAGAAATGTACACGTAGCAGTTGTCACAGAAACAAATCTTGTGTTACAGTGGAAGTGCCATAGTAAACGAGATATGAAACTCGTCACGCTGACGAGTTAGGTGATACGCTTGGGGTCATCAGGTGTCGGTCATCTGTGATCGACAAAGAAAAGAATGTGATATAGGCACCTTGAAGTTATATTGAGCTTGCATGCAAAACCGTTTCTCTAACCACTCGGCCACGGGACATCCCCGGAAATGGTAAGGCAAAAAAGAAATGTATAGATATTACAGGGGGGAAAAGTCAATGCCCACTCAACAATCGTGGCCGCGTGAACATGTATTGCATTGCTAGACGGAAATGCGGCCTTGTAACGACTGATGTCGCTATGCCATTTCTGGCAACTTGGGAAAAATACGCGCCGTAGACATAAAGCCTATAATCGGCTGGTTTTGATACCTTGCCTTTAATCACAATTTTCAGTGTGATGACGTCATCAAAGTACAAAACAATGACATGGTCTTGAAAGACTATTGTTCAAAGTACAACACCTCCGTCGTCGTCATTACATACTATGATCGGTTTGACAAAGTCAGCCTGCAAAATTTTGCAGCAGTCGAAGCAATGTGGTCTCCAACACAAAAAAGAGGGATATGGTGTGTGTCTGTGTGTCTGTGTGTGTGTATAGGTGCGTTTATATACGAACGTGATTTCTACATGGACGAATATGTAATACAAAATTGAAGAAAAAAAGTAAAATAGCTAAGTATTTTGTTTCGTGATCTTGTGGGGTTCGAACCCGCAACCTCACGTCTCTGAGACGTCGCCTTTAACCACTCGGCCATACGTCTCGGCGAGAAAATATGAGGAACGTAAATTAATGTATGTGAAAGCTGAATCGGGAATCGTTTTGTCCACATTCCATTCTCATTTTCAGTTTTAAACTGCAAAATTGTCAACCTGATGATGAGATTTCAAAAAATAAAATGCATGATTACTGAAGCTTATTGTCTCAGCTACAACATACTTAAGTTTCAGAGGAAATGAAGCAAAATCAGCTGAGATAAAGGTGCTTAAACGTTGTCAAGTCAATGTATGGTTTTAAAAAAAATCACCTCCCATAGACATAACACGTAAACTTGTCCGATTTTGCATCTCTACCTTTAATCACAATTTAAGGTATGATGACGTCATCAAATTTCAAAACCATGACTTGGACCTGAAAGGCAAATGTTCAAAGTACAACATATCTGAATTTGGGATAATATTGAGCTTAAACAACAGAGATACGAGCAAATGAATGTCAGAAACAGTACCTCAAAAAAATTAATTCCACTTTTTTGATTTCAGATGATGATATGATGACGTCATAATGTATTTAGGGAAATATTGATACTTGAAACGTTATTTCCAATTCATATGCTTTTGTAATATGCAAGAGAAATATAGGGTCAATGGACGATTTAAAGAGCTATGGCGAAATAAACAAAGACATGTTTTTCGCTATATTTCCACATAGACGCGCACACGAAATTTCAACTTTGACGCCAGCGCATTCCTTTGTTATAGGTCGAAATTGATCGGAAATCAATGGATATTGTTACTTAATGTATCAGGAATCCAAATCTGTCAAAAAATGTGCATTTTCATGTTGCTTACGCGCACTGCGCGCGGAAATGCGCGGACGGACGCGAACGCGCGGAACGCTTAAAATTGTCTGAAACTTCGAGATTTCCCATTGGGAAGTCGTTTTAAGCATTTAAAAACTTTGACGCGCGCTAATGCGCGCGTAATGAAGTCCTAAGTAATTAGCATTAAAAAGTAAGATAGAGCGTGACCTGAAATTTATGTCCAACGAAAATGATACAGAAACGACCTTCAGTTATGAAATTATGATCGATCATGTAACATGGTCCAAAAATCACAAAATGGCGCCTAGATGACGTCATAGATATGTTACTGTCATGAAAACCTTATTGTGGCTAGATATTGTCATGAGACATGTTGACTGAAAATGTCATGTTATGCCGTCATGTCAATGTTGAGATATTCACGACACAAAATGTGCCAGAAAGAAAGAAGAACGAGACATGAAAACTCGTCACATTGAGGACGAGTTAGGTGATACGCTTGTGGTCATCAGATGACAGTCATCTGTGATCGACAAAGAAAAGAATGTGATATAGGCACCTTGAAGTTATATTGAGCGTACATGCGAAACCGTTTCTGTAACCACTCGGCCACGGGTCATCCACGGAAATGGTAAGACAAAAAAAAAACAATGTATAGATATAACAGGGGGAAAGTCAATGCCCACTCAACCAACGTGGCCGTGTGAACATCTATTGCATTGCTAGACGGAAAAGCGGCCTTGTAACGACTGAGGTCGCTATGCCATTTCTGGCAACTTGGGAAAAATACGTCCCGCAGACATAAAACCTATAATCGGCTGGTTTTGATACCTTGCCTTTAATCACAATTTTCAGTGTAATGACGTCATCAAATTACAAAACAATGACATCGTCTTGAAAGACAATTGTTCAAAGTACAACACCTCAGTCCTCGTCATTACATACTATGATCGGTTTGACAAAGTCAACCTGCAAAATTGTGCTGCAGTCGAAGCAATGTGGTCTCCAACACACAAAAAAGAGGGATATGGCGTGTGTGTGTGTGTCTGTGTGTGTGTATAGGTGCGTTTATATACGTACGTGATTTCTACATGGACGAATATGTAATACAAAATTGAAGAAAAAAAAGTAAAATAGCTAAGTATTTTGTTTCGTGATCTTGTGGGGTTCCAACCCGCAACCTTACGTCTCTGAGACGTCGCCTTTAGCCACTCGGCCATACGTCTCGACAAGAAAATATGGGGAACGTAAACTTATGTATGTGAAAGATACATGAGGAATCGTTTTGTCCACATTCCATTTTCATTTTCAGTTTTAAACTGCAAAATTGTCAATCTGATGAGGAGATTTCAAAGAATAAAATTCATGATTACTGCAGCTTATTGTCTCAGCTACAACATACTAAAGTTTCAGAGGAAATGAAGCAAAATCAGCTGAGATAGAGGTGCTTAAACGTTGTCAAGTCAATGCATGGTTTTAAAAAAAATCACCTCCCATAGACATAACACGTAAACTTGTCCGATTTTGTGTCTTTACTTTTATCACAATGTAAAGTATGATGACGTCATCAAACTAGAAAACATCGATATGGATTTGAAAGACAGTTGTTTAATGTATAATATATTAATCGTACGTTGTCAGTTTGCTATTGACATGACGATCAATCACACGAATATGAGGCAGCTATTAGTACCTGTATGAAATTATTATAGGCATGGTTATCAAATTCCCTTAAAATTTCCTTATTATTGCTTTATTTTTACACACAGTTAAGCTATCTCTTTAAACTCGTCACAGTTTAATGAGAATCATGAACATCATACATTAGTACCATATTCAGTTCCATAGCTGATCGCGTTTGCTAATCAATTAAGATTTATTGTCTAGAATGTGCCATATGGCCAACCTGTATACACACGTGGACACACAAACACAATGCTAAATGTATGTATCAAACCTCTGTAACACAACTTTGAACTAACTGTAGAAAGTATCGCTGCACTTATCATACATACTTTTTATCATTATCTGAAACTCCACAAAAACCACTTATTGACAAATAATCATCAATACAGAAGACTGACTTAAAGGAACAATTCAAATACCTTTTTTTACAATGTATAGCTTCTTACATGTATAAAATCAGCACAAAGTAACCACGACTACATTGTGTTACTGAATTGATATGAACAAATTTCATTTTGTTACAATATACCATGATCAGCTTGAAAAGCCCAGCCTGCAATATTTTGCAGCAGTCGAAGCAATGCAGTCTCCAACGATAAACAAAGGGATACTGTGTGAGTGTGTGCGTATAGGTGTGTTTACATGCGAACGTGACTTCTACATGGACGAAGGTGTAGTACTCCATTGAAGAAAAAAAGTAAAAAAAAAAATATTATTTTCTTTCGTGCTCTTGTGAGGTTCGAACCCGTACGTGTGCAACCTCACGTTTCTGTGACGACACCTCTAACCACTCGGCCATACGTCTCAACGAGAAAATTAGAGGAACGTAAACTTATGTACGTGAAAGATGAATCAGGAATCGTTTCGTCCGCATTCCATTCTCATTTTCAGTTTTAAATTGCAAAATTGTCAACCTGATGAGGAGATTTCAAAGAATAAAATGCATGATTACTGCAGCTTATTGTCACAGCTACAACATACTTAATTTTCAGAGGAAATGAAGCAAAATCATCTGAGATAAAGGTGCTTAAACGTTGTCAAGTCAATGTATGGTTTTTAAAAAAATCACCTCCCATAGACATAACACGTAAACTTGTCCGATTTTGCGTCTTTACCTTTAATCACAATTTAAAGTATGATGACGTCATCAAATTTCAAAACCATGACATGGACTTGAAAGGCAAATGTTCAAAGTAAAACATATCTGAATTTGGGGTGATATTAAGCTTAAACAATAGAGATACGAGTAAATGAATGTCAGAAAGAGTACCTCAAAAAAATTAATTCCACTTTTTTGATTTCAGATGATGATATGATGACGTCATGAGTTTTCCTGGCAATATTGGTACTTGAAACGTTATTTCCAATTCATATGCTTTTGTAATATGCAAGAGAAATATAGGGTCAATGGACGATTTAAAGAGCTATGGCGACATAAACAAAAACATGTTTTTTCACTATATTTGCAGAAAGACGCGCGCGCGGAATTTCAACTTTGACGCCAGTGCATTCCTTTGTTATAGGTCAAAATCGATCGGAAATCAATGGATATTGTTACTCAAAGTATCAGAAATCCAAATCAGTCAAAAAAATTGCATTTTCATGTTGGTTACGCCCTCTGCGCGCGAAATTGCGCGGACGGACGCGCACGCGAGAAAATGTTTGAAACGCTTAGAATTGTCTGAAACTTCGAGATTTCCCATTGGGAAGTCGTTTTGAGCCTTTTAAAATTTTGACGCGCGCAAACGCGCGCGTAATGATGACCTTGGTAACTAGCGTTAAAACGTAAGATAGAGCCTGACCTGAACTTTATGTCCACCGAAAATGATACAGAAGTGATATCTAGTTATGAAGTTATGATCGATCATGTGACAAGGTCCGAAAATCACAAAATGGCGCCTAGATGACGTCATAGATATGTTACTGTCATGGAAACCTTATTGTGGCTAGATATTGTTATGAGACATGTTGACTGAAATTGTTATGTTATTCCGTAATGTCATTGTTGAGATATTGACGACACAAAATGTGGCAGAAAGAAAGAAGAATAAAAAAAAAGAGAAATTTTGACAATCACAATAGGTGATACGCTGATAGCGTATCACCTAATTATCTTTACATACACATACACATCCATGTGCTCTAGAGTTCTATTTCTCCATTATTTGACCCATACATAAATATCGTCATCCATCCATCCACTGGCCCCAATTTTTCTCTCTCTCTTCTTTCTTTCTTTAAAACAACAACAACAACATCCATTCATCCATCCATCCATCGATCTATCCATCCATAAATACAAACATACAGAGGCAACTACCTTTAGGGGTTACTATCTTACAAACTTTGCTTGACATTTAAGGTTGGGTCTTCCACACGGCTAACTAACAGGGGATAATAAAGCTGTCCAAACTGGAATGGAATGCAAATTGTTTTCCATTCTGGTTTTCAGCATGACGTAAGAACCTTTCCCACAGCATCCTCCAAGTCTTTGACCTATTACCACTCCAGAGAAACAACCTCTCCCTCCCACTCTTCCCTTGCATCATAATCACTCACTCCCAAAGAAAAAAAATATATATTCAAAACCTCTGTTTATTGTTACTTAATCTGACCCAGCCCCCAATATCTCTTTTAACAACTATCAATGACCTGTTCTCGCCCTGTCCCAACCATTCCCCTTAAAAGATGGATGTGCACATTTACATCTACGAACGTCAGTGGCCATTACCACTGTCGAGCAAACGGCATGAATGATTGTTGCGACATTTAAGGTGATGACAGGAAAAAACTGAGCCTAGCAGTATTAAAACAAGGAGTAAATGATAAAAGGCCAAAGGGACCTTTTCGTATCTGAGCACAGGAACAGGTTCCTAATTTAATGCACGGTCCATGCCATGGAAAATGCGCTGATTCTCTATGCAGTTCTACCAACTTACAACTACTTTATTGCAAAACTCCTTGCAGTATTTTTCTTCCACCTTTTTTTTTCATCTTCTTTGGCTCCACCTACCATTCTCTTTCATATATCATCTTCTTGTTATTTCCTCCTTCTCTATCCTCCTTTTCTTCCTTCTTCTCTTCCTCGTCTGATTCATTCTCTTCCATCACCTTTTCATGTTGGCTTGTTCTTGTTCTTCTTTTTTCTTGTTCTTTTTCTTCTTTGTCTCCTTTTTCTTCTTCTCTTTGGATTTGTTATCCTCCTCCTCCTCCTCTTCTTCCCTTTTCTGGTTTCTATTCATCTACTTGCTTGTCAGGCAGGGAGAGATGCACATTTTACATCATTGAGTATTTCTTAATGTCTCTCCTTCAGTTGCTCTATCTTCAGGTACAGATATATCTATCAATTTTTGTTTCTACAAAACAAATCTCTATCTATTCATCTATATACTCTGCTTTATCTTTCTCCCTTCAGCTCCCTGACTCTCATTCTCCTTCTGTTTCTATTCCTCTCTATCTTGAGGCATATATGAATATCTATCTCTCTCTTTCTCCACATTCCTATCCCATATGTTCTGCTATGTCTTCCTCCCCCTCCTATCTCTGTCCACTTGAGAGAAATGTACATCTTCTTGGCTACCTCCCCCTCTCTTCAAGCCTTGATTCGCACACCTCAAGGTCCACCGATAATTAAGTGTCACCAGTACGGTCTCAGACCCCGCGACTCGACAATTCAGATTTCGGCTCCACGCCTCTTATGACCTGCCTTGTCGTCACGGTATCAGGAAATTTGACTTTTGCAAGGCCCTCTACACCGCCAGCAAGTTTTATCGGAAATTACAATTTACAAGCATGCTTTTAAAGTTTCTAAGATGAGATAAGAAATAAAAGATACAAAATGAGCCAGAAATCTTTAATAATGCATGCCATGTGTTAACATTTTGCGAAATGTGTATTTCTTACGTCTGGAACAGACAGGTCTATCAGAGTGAGCCATTTGTCAGGATGCATTTCACAAGAACGATTATATTGAATTCTTCAACTTTTAAAAGGTTGAGGTCAACAAAATAGGAAACAAGAGGACCTCGATGTTGCTCTGTAAATTGGTTTCCAATGATTTTTTTTTCCACAAGAAACTTGCCACCTGTCCTCAACTGTCTCCATTTTTTTTCGTTATTAACTTGTTGAAGACGGACTGATTTTCCTATTACATGCATTTTCATTTACCCCACCCCAGAATACTCTGGAATGGTCTTCAAGGGGTTAAGACTTCTTTAATCCCTCTGGGAGAATGATAGTACAATGATAGTCAGTTATGTGAGTGTCGTATGTTTGAGCAAGAATCATAGTCATGAGCCACGGTCACACCGGAAAAAGATCGCTAAGTTTAAGATCACACTCTAAAAGATCTCAATCTTTTGCCAGTGTGACCGCAAACTTCCCACAAAACTTCTCACGAAACTTCTTACAAAACTTGTCACAAAACTATTCGCAAAACTTCCCACTCAAACTAAGGATATTTCCCCCAACCCTGCCAAACTTCTCGATCTTTTGCGAGCGTGAACGCTAGAAACGGAAACTTTGCAAAGTTTGCCATGTTACCAGTCTATCACCTGTTGGCAGGCTGTGCCTACAAAGCACGTGGTTATCCTGATGAACAGTATTGTCACATCACAATCACCAGCCATCAGACGGTGTACTCTTTCTCTTTTCTTGTGCACACACACTAGTGACCCAAACTTCTTAATCCAAAGATCAAGAACTTTGGCTGCCAGTGTGAACGGACAACAAAAGATCAAGAAGACTTCACGATCTTAACCCATTGAGGACAGGATGATTTTGCTGCAACATGTATTTCCCATGGACACCTGCCCAAGTAAAATGTATACTCAGGACTCGTCCTCAAAGGGTTAAACTTCTTAATCTTTTGCCAGTGTGACTGTGGTTATGGATTTGTATGACGGTAATGGAACATTATTTGTTAATTTGCACAAATCTAATTCTTGATGCAGAACTCTTCCTCACTGTGTGCACAAAAGACAGCAGCAAAGCACTTATCATACATAAATGTTAATGTCTTAAGCTATCAAACCATCCACGCCACCACCCCATGCCGCTCGGTGCAACCACACCGTGACAAATCATCATGAGGATCCACACCACTGTTCAGCCAATCGATACCAACAGTGGGGGGTGTCCAAATCTCCTTTGCTAATTTGCCCTGAGATGCTATCCGTAATTGAGGTTCTAGAACTCTGCGACTTCCAATTTGTAGCAATTAGCATACTGGACGATCAGAGTTAGCAGAGTGGCAGCAGCTACAAAATTGCTCGGAGGAGCTGAATCCGGCGGGGACTTTCTGAAAAAGACAAGCACTCGCAGGCTGCCAAGAATCTCACAACTCCCTTCTCGACAAGATATAATGGATAAGTCTAATTGCCGTGCGCTAATGGAAAAATGGTTACGACTAACTCTTGGCCTGTGAAGCTGTTTTGTTTGGAGCCTCTAGATGTTGCAGTTTTTTTCCTCCTAGATATTCCAATCTTGTTCAGAGTAGACTTTGATGGAAAATTTCAAGCTCTCACTGCGAGGAAAGTCTCATCTATATCCTCATAGAAGATTCATTGTCCTCATCAGATATATTTTTCATTAATCAGCACATTACCCTGAAGAGATGTGGAGAGGTCTGATAAAGCATTCTTTGAAATATCATACAAACAGGATACTAAAAAATATAACAAATTTTGAGATAATTAGAAACCATTTAGAGGAGAAAAGCACCGTGCAAAACAACGCTTTTTACACAGTGTTAAATCTTTCATATTTGACCTCGTAAAGGCTGCTTGGAAAGTGTCAAAAACTCAACACAAAGTTCTCTTTTAATCACTGTCTTCCCACTTCACATTCTTATTTTCCCTCTTTCTATCACTCACTATCTCTCTCTCTCTATCTATCTACCTATTTATCTACTAATCTATCTACTGACCTATCTATTTGTGTATTTATTTATTCATTTATCTATTTATCTATCTATTTATATGTCTATCTATCTATTCATCTATATACCTACCTATCTATCTATTTATCTATATATCATCTATATACCTATCTATTTATCTATCTATCTATCTACCAAACTATCTATCTGTCTATCTACCTAATTATCTATCTATTTATTGATCTTCTACGTATCTATCTATCTATCTATCTATCTATCTACATATCTATGTACTGACCTATCTATCTACCTATCTATCTGTCCATCTATCTATCTATCTATCTATCTACATATTTAGCTATTGACCTATCTATCTGTCCATCTATCTATCTATCTATCTATCCATCTACATATCTAGCTATTGACCTATCTACCTGTCTATCCATCTATCTATCTATCTGTCCATCCATCACTCTATCTATCTATCCACCTATTTATCTATCTATCTATCTATCTATCTTTTTATCTATCTATCTCTCTCCTACCCTTTATTGATTCTTTTCATAGTTCTTTTACCCAGCTTAACCTGTTGAGAAAGGGCTGATTTTGCTACAAACACATTTTCCATGGACACTTGCCCAAGTATACTTGGGACTCGTCTTCAACGGGTTAAGCATCTGATCAGCTCATTAACTTCAAGGCATCTTCAAACACTTTATAAGATGCCAAAGAGATTGAAGCATCTCACAAGGATGCTAGGAAAGTGTCAAAACTTCAGACAATCTCTTCCTCTCTCTCTCTTTTCTACTCTTTCTCCCTTTTTCTCTCTCTCTCTCCCTCTCTCTCTCTCTCTCTCTTTCTGTTTTAGTCCCTTTCACACTTTTCTAACTGGTTTCAAAAATCCAATCAACTCATCAACTTCCAGACATTTTCACACACTTGGAAGTCCATGATAAGTCTGCAGCAGCTCATGAAGGCTGCGAAGAATGTGTCACAATCCTAGACCATCAATCTCTCTTTTTCCTCTCTCTCTCTTAATCCCAAACAAAATTCAATTATCAAGTATCTAGAATCCAATCTGCTCATCAACCATTACATGAAAAGTTCTTGAAAGCCAGTGCATCTGAAAACATCTTGTTGCGGCTGCGACCCATGTCTAACAGCTCAAGGTCAAGCTGTCTATCTCTCATTTTCTCTCACATTGATCTTAAGTCTTTCTTAATACAGTTCTGTTACCCAGTACTGAGAATTCACTCTGCTCATTGGGCAGTAGACATCCTCAAACCCGTTAACCTGTTGAGGACCTGCTGATTTTGCTATAACATGCATTTCCCATAGACACCTGCCCAAGTATAGTCAGGAGTATAGTCTTCAACGGGTTAAAGAAACCATAGGATCTAAAACACCTTGTGAAGATTGCACTAGCAACCTGTTGATGGGAACCCACCCTCATGATATAAGAAGGGGAAAAAAAGGGAAAAGCAACAAGCGACTGTGCAAGTTTAAACCTGGCAGAAATCTGCCTCCAAAAAACGGCAACACAAGAGGGCTGCACACTTCATCAATGATGTAAAGGTCGTCTCAATCTGAGCTTGGAGAACGGAATGGGACTCTGTGATCATTGATTATCCAATCAAGGAAGAAAAGTAAAAGAGGGAGAGGGGGTGATGTGAGTGAATTTGATGGAGAAGTGGAAGGTTGCATGGGTGGAGGACATATCATTTGACCTCTGACCTTAAACACAACACATGTTGAAATGAGGAGCAAATTTGAAACGCCTGAAACTTGCAATGAATTGTGGGAACATTTTCCTTTCTAAACACAGTCACAATAATACATAAATGTTGGTATAAGATGTTTATTCAAATGCTATCTAGTCATTTGACTGTTTTAGCTTCAAATAGTTACTTCCAAGCACACACACAAATACACATACAGAAGATTCTCTACATATATGTATATAGCATCAGTGATTTACATTCCAATTAACATCATTTGTAATCAGATCAGTTCTGTCTTATATGATCAGTTTAATAGATACATGAAAATAATGCACATACTATATTACACTATATCACAAATCACCATTATCAACCCCTTGAACACTAGTCCTGAGCTAGGGGTAAATTGTAAATGCATGTAATATGAAAATGAGTCTATCTTCAATGGGTTAATATATCATAATGATTATTCATCATTGGGTTAATTTATCATAATGATTATTTATCTTTGGGTTAATTCACCACGATGATTACTTATCATTGGGTTAATTTATCATAATGATTACCTATCATTATAATAGGATGTGCAGTGTAGTAAATTACTTGTAATCATTATGAGTATTATGATCATTATTGTTATTGTGATCAGGACCATAACTTTCTTTATTATCATCACTTTCAAAATTTATCATTGCTGTTGTTTGTGAATAGAGTAATTAGCAGGCACCATAGCAGTGCTATGAATCATCATTATATGTACGAAGGTCACATGGTGCTGGAGTTTGTTAGAATATGATTATACTCATGTCTACAATGGTTCTTGACCTTGGTCTACACATCCACTCAGCTAGTCTGGCTTCCAGACCCTCTGTTTGTACTATTTTGCTGTACAGAATATTGACGCCCTCAACGTCAAAAACTGGAGCAGTTTTAAGGTGGATTTGTCCTCAGCAAAGGCGGCGACCTCGCCCCGGGCGGCGACCTTCGCAAAGGGCGCTTTATTGGGAAGGGACAATTATAGGGCAAAGGGTCTGGAAACCAGACTACCACTCAACTGGCCCCATTGATATTACATATCAGAAGACTACTTCTGCTGCTGTTACATTGGAAGAGAAACTGAAGCTCACCCCTTTAACCCTTACAGTGCTCTGTCTGCATAGCAGCACGCGTGGTGGAGTACTTTCTTTGCTAATCGGCACAGATGTCTGGAAATTAATTCTCAACAAATAGAGCTTATCTAATCCCCCTTTATCCCTATTATGTCACCAAGACCTTCTTGTGGGACTGAGGCACATTGCTACACAGGAGTGGGCTTGCAAACTTTCCAACTAGGTCAAATTTGTAGAGGTTACTGTATGCTGACAAAAAAGCTTGGCAACTTATTCATTAAAGCAAAGAGCCAAGATATATGAAGGGTTAATTCTCTGACATAGAAGGCAGCCTTGTGTACATGGAAGCTAGTGTTCTTGCTTGGTTCTCTCTCAGCATTTGGGGATTTATCTCTTTTTTTTTTTTAATCTGTAAGATGATCCTTTACCTGACTCATAGCTACCAGCAAGATTGGAAAGTTCTGTATTGTGTTTGCAACAAATTACCAATGCTTCCCTTCCTAGTGTCCAATCTGGCTCTCTCTATGTGCGTGGTGTATGCACAAGCAGTCAATTCCGGGAGATATGACCACACTACAATCACAAACAATTTGACTACAAGTATTCTAATAAGATTTAAGAATCCAGTCATTCAAAGTATTATGTACAGATCATTTGTGATGTAAGAAGACTCAACATTTTAGCAGTGGCCCCATGGTGCGGCCATCAGTATATTGCTTTTGTCATTTAGTTTTTTTCAGAGTCATCTTCCTCTAACTTAGAGCAAGATGGATGAGCAGAGCAATTATGAATTTCACACCTGGGATTTACAGTGCTACTGTACGATGCAATAATGTGATAATATTGTTGTAGATAATTTCCCTTAAGGGTTATCATACTTGTATCCACTGCACTGCGCATGAGTAGCTGTTGGTATGTTAAACATGATTTGACACTCCCCTTTCCCCCATAGTCTAGTTTTTTTAAGATTCATTATTAGTTTCTTAACCCACACCTCTTGTGCATTTCCACTTTATGAATCTGCCTTTGGGCTTGGTGAAACAAAACTGCACTTGGGCTCTGATTGTGCATTTGTCAGGCAAATATTCCACGCAATAGCATATATTCCAAGTCATGCAATATTCATATCAGAGTTGATTGATGAATAGATACAGAGAGAACGAAAGATACACACATACACATTCACATACTACCAAAATAAAAAGACTACTTTAGGGACACACAATCTCTTTTCCTATCTACCTCTCCCTCTATCCCTCTCACCTCCCCCACCCCCCCACCCCCCCCCCCCCACCCTTTGCTCTCTCTCTCTCTCTCTCTCTCTGTCTCTCTATTCCAATCTCGGTGTGGACCCATGACTGATAGATTCACCCCGCTGGAAACTGACATGACCAATTTCCCAGTTCATGTTGCTCGGAGATTTTAAAAAAAAAATGCCATAGAGCTAAAAATCTGCTTCTAGATATGATTCTTTTCTCTCCTCCTCCCCCCCCCCCCCCCCCCCCACCCACAACGACTTCATGGCTTTGTTGAATTTCCGCCAGCCCTACTAGCACTGATGTTTACTCTCGGTAAATCAAGTCACTCAGACAGTCAAACAACATCACTCTAATAGGTGCATCCAAGCATATCTAGCTCTTTTCTGTTGCTATCTGGCCCTACGAGCTGATGGCATGCCGGCAACTATAAATGGAACATTTCGTAGATCTCTTTGCAAAATCCCTCACTCTTCTAGTTCACTTACAACAAAGAGAAAAAGGAGATATAATTGTCATTTTCAAACTTTGATATAAATATGTTGATTATTGCATTCTTGTAAGTGACACACATTTTACATGATAAAACAGTTCCACATCTTCTTAAGATTACACTCTTCTGTGGTTACTGCTCAAAACTTTGTGTTTGAATCATGAACGAGCCAATTATAGATCCTTTGTCATGGAAATTTCACACCCCCCAAAAACACACACACACACACACACACACACACACACACACACACACACACACACACAATATGAATATACCTTGGGACTTTGGATAATTTCAGCATCATATCCACTGCACTCTCACCCTGAAAAAAATTTTGTGTCAAAGTATTTTTGACAAATAGTCAGGACATTTGAAGCAACAGCAATTTTGTCCTTGTCTATGGTTGGGGCAGGAAAGAAAAGATTATTATAGCATCACTGTTCTCCTAGACCATAACCAATTCTTTCTAGAAAGCTTGTGTGCTACATAAAAACTTGATGGGAATTGTAAAATCTTAATGGCTACAGGTTAATACCTTCCATAAGCCCCCCTTCCCCCGCCCCCTACCATGTGACTCAAATTCAACGCCGATGTTCATACCTGTTTCGTTTCTCAGTGGTTTTTGTTTTTTATTTCCTATTGCTTTCAAGAAAGGTCGTTGGGCCAGCATTACCTCGGGCACGCCTCGGCTGCGGATGGATCGGGAGAGATATATGCCGCGACCCATCCACCGGGCACTGCATGGATATTGATTCCTGCGAAGGTTCACTTCCGATAGCCGCAGGGTTCACCCGGGGTCTACCCAGGGTTAGACGGGATGAATGGCTGCTTTACTTGATACAACTTAACAACTTTGATAGAGAGTGTCTCTTTTTTTTCAGGTCTTTCCACCTTCTCTCTTTGCTTTAAAAGATTTTCTTTTTCAAGGCTCTCTATGTATCATGCATCAATTATTCATTAACCTTTCTTCTGTCTAGGTAACAGAAAGGGCTGTTGTGGTGGGAAACAAAACTTCGTAATACCCACAGCGACGAATACATTTGTCACCTCTGCTTAACATTTCAGAATGATTTCGCATTAAATAGTATTATTCAATGTGCTCTAGGCAGGGATGGAGCATAATCCCTTTCTTTTTTCAAGAGAAAAGACATATATGTTTTTTCACTCTGCATATCAATGTATCCCAACTGATATTCACAGGGAGCTCTCTTTACAGCATTAACCACACCAATGGTAGTGTAACAAATAAATATGATCAGAGATTTTTGTCATTTATATCTGCAAACCATACTACACCAGATGTCAGTGACACCTGGCAATGAGTGGGCAGAAGAGAACAAGATAACTACCAGGCAGTAAGAGTGGGAAAATATGGCAACAGGGAAAAATATGGCAACATTTCATCTCACATGCATCACTTTACATTAAAGTCCAGTGGATAGAATTAGATAATTTTTCCCCACCAGGCAACTGAAGGAGAAGTTTATCTTTGTAGTGAAAAAAAAAAATGAAGTGAATCCTTAAGATAAACAGAATGACTATTTCCACACTAATCGCATAAGATACACTGTAGGCAATTTCAGTGAAAGCACTAAACCTTAGGCATCATTTGTGGAAAATTGTGTTTAATATTACTAGGTTTTTGTCGTACTTGTCTTTCATTGAGTTTCAGATTTACTTTCACTTCTGACACAGTTATGTTGGTTTTCTTTTTCCTAACTCATACATGTGGCACCTTCTCAACATGAATTTTTATCTTGCATCCAAGAAATTCATGCCCCTATTAGGAGCCCTTCATTCCCCTTTCCTACAATACTTTATGGGTTAAAAAAAAATGAGGGGGGGGGGGAAGCTCTCAAGACATTTCTGGCTCTTGTAAAGCATCATGGGAACTGTAAGATGGGACTACTCTCCCAGCAGCTTCCAAATTGCAATTTTGTTAACCCACTTACGACAGCAATCACAACATGTCATTGGGTATTCTTAGCAAATAGGCCACCCATGATGGAGGTGGAAGAGCTAAGTAAACATACTATCACATTCAGACGCCGGTCATCACATATTGTTAGACATGAAACAGACAATCAGGCTGTAATAATCTTAAACTAAAGTTGTTGTTGTTGTTGTTCATTTTCCATCTGTGAAGATGGCTGGATAGCCCATATTCAGCTACACTAAGCTGGTCTTCCATTCTTTGTTTACATATTAAAGGTATAATCTATCATTTGCAGATGAAACAAAAACTTAGCATTACTGCTTCAAAATAGTGCTAAAATGTGAGTTAGGGATAGAAACAAAATGTAAAAATTTGAACCAGTACAATCAATTTTAAGTATTGCTAAATATACAAAATGTGAACAACAGTTATAATAAAAATGTTTCCAGACTAAACCATCTACAGTTATGATTTAATGAGAAAAATGGTGATATCTCCTTGTAATTTAGGCTTTACTGCAAAAATTTTATATGGCAGGATGCTTTGTGATACAACTGACGTACACTTATGCATCAAAAGTGATATCTTGAACATCTTTTTAAATCACTGCTCCCAAAGGTAAACAGGACCTTTAATATTTGGAATACCCTGTTACTTATATATTTCAGATAGGGCATACAAGACTCATACGTACACTGCACATCTCCTGAAATAATATTACACTTTTTGACCTCATTCAACTACAAAAAGCAAAAAACAAAAACAAAAACAAAAAAACAGCTTGAAATCTGACTATGCTGCCTTCTGCTTTAACAGAAAATCTCCATTTCTCAATGCTAGTCTCAGTGGTATAGTGCTACTGTAAGTAAGCAATAGGTCAAGGGTTTTGATCCCGCACTTGTTCATTCAGACTGCTATTGTTCATCCAGTATGATTGATAACGGTACAGTTCAATCAATTCTACCTTACTATAGTAGGATGATTGAAAAGAATAATGAAAAGGTGACTGCACACTTGGTTTCATTTTTTTTCCTCTCTCTCTCTCTGAAGCAGCTTTGCAAAACATTGTGATCATCAGGTAATTTCCTGTTGTAACACCTTCCTTATTCTCAAGGTTTGATAATCTGAAAATGAAATAAGGTTTGTTAATCCAATAATGAAAAGTAAGTGTGTACTTTAAATGAAGCTTCAAAATTGCGAACTGTATTTCATTTTAAAATTAAAGAACCTTCACTAAAACAAAATTAATTTCATTTGTGGAATGAGCAACCGCATTTCATTAAAAAAAAATGCACATAGATATCAAAGCTTGTTTGTGTGTTCGTGTGTGTGTGTCTGTCTGTCTGCCTGTGTGCATGTGTCTGTGTGTTTGGGGGCGTCCACAAAAGAATCAGTTTTTCGCAAGAAGAATGTCCCTCATACAGCCTTGGGGCGTGCAAACTCAGTGTCGAGTTTAATTGATTGCTCCTGTCAAAATTAGCAGGTTCATGTGGGAATCTGTCAAGGGGCAAACACAGAATGTGACTCGTTCCTTTTTGATCTCACACTCAACTTTTTGACGCATGGATCACAAACCAAATACACAAAGCCACCTGCCAAGGAAAGTGACATGTTCTGCCCAAAATTGAATATGGAAAATGAATACAAGCTTGGTAGAATGAAATATTTCCTTTCATCCTCCTCCATGTGTAGCAGTATGATAATATTTGTACTAGTAGTTGAAGCAGTAGCAACTTATTTGCTACACTTGTTTTTGCTTTTGTTTTCACTCTGCAATTTCAGTAATATTGGCCTTTGTGCCATTAAAAAAAATCATACAGAAAAAGGGGTCTCACACAGAAACAAAATTGCTTTTGGCTATACACAACCACATATTATTGTATCACTAAATTTGGTCTTAATAGGATGATGATCTGGGCCTTCACGTCATGAGCACCAAAAAAAAAAAACACAAGAAATTTAAGGAAATCTGAGGAACATTTCCTTTTCACTAATACAGCCTACTGCTTGTACAAATTTACATACACTTGTACAATATCACATACACTTCCTATGCACCAAAATGCCACCTTCATAAAAGATTTGATCAATATCAAGAAAAGGTGTACCTTTACAAAAAATGGAAATAAAAAGACTTAAACACCAGCCCTTCCATTCCTTCCATGAACATTACTATATTAATGTGAATATAAAGATATTTCTTTTTGAATTCATATTGTCTGAAAGTGAACACACACATAAACCAAACACACTGAGCTGTGTCCACAACGCACATCTTATACTGAGGAAATCTGGCAGTGTTGGGTAAGAGCCAGCGGCATTCAGCGGGTTAATCAGTGGCCACATACAAGTTACTGGTATCCAAGAGATAGGAGAACGGTATTGGGTTCCACCTCTGACGTACATAAACAGGGGGCCTTTTTTAGTCGCGCTGTGATATCTTTGGAACTGTCCTATCAATTTACTCTGATATACTTGAACAGGAAGGGTGATAAAATATATCCAACATGAACTACACGCAAGGCTCCAATGTATTGCGTATTGCCTCTATATTGTGATAAGGGGAGAAGGTTGTATAGAGAGGAATACTTGATGAAAAATGCATGACTTGTGCCAAGATTGCACATTAATTCTCTATTTCTCTATTTATTCTCTATTTGTTTCTCTATTTCTATCTGTTAATCCTGTGTATGTAAGGGTCTGGGCTTCACTAGCTGTCTGTGAGACAATGCTAATGGTAAAAAACAAGAAGGCAGAATTAATAAATGACAAAACAATGGTACTGAATAATGCTATATTTGGCTTATTCTGCTGAGCAAATAAGCTTGGCATTGCACAGCATTAGTTGGTTCATCATACAGTGACTGTATGTACATAATTACACTATATATGGATGGAATGAGATATAGACATTATCATATGTATACATGAATATATATATATATATATATATATATATATATATATATATATATATATATATATATATATATATATATATATACATATACATATACATAGACAGATAGATCAAAACAAACAAAACTGGAGTGGCCACCACCACACAGCATTTTGCTTTGTGTGCCTTGTGTAGGTGACACTCGGTGGTACTGACCCACAAGCACTTCAGACAGACACAAAGATTTGTGGTATTATAAGATATCACCAAAGTGTACTGCTGTCTCATGGGTTAACTGAGGGGGGGGGGGGGGAGCCAGAGAATTCTGGGAAGGTCTTTTAGGGATGTCTTTGTATGAACTTATCTACAGGGGGTAGGGGTGAGGGGATAGACTACCACAGTTTTCTATTCACTTCGAGCAGCGGATTGCTGTAGCCGTACTGTATGAAATTTGTCCATCCAGGACTAGCTCACCGCCAGCTAGCATGCTGTGAGTAACAATGTGATGGGAGAGGGAGTACTGGTAATTCATGTCGTAATTTCATTTTTTTCCACGAGGCTGGACTGACGAGGGAAACGTGATTTGAATGTCAAAACATCTTCATGTTCCACATCTCTCCAATGAGCAATGTTCCCGGAAATGAAGCGAAAGGCACGGGGATATTTGTCACGCACCCAATACCCGCTCCCCGGGTTGAATGCACGCGGTATCGTCACCGGTGGGTCACTGACCAATCGGGAGTGGAGGCACGTACTGAGGCTGCATCCCGAGCATGCACAGATTTTTAACGACCCATCATCATTATAGAATTAATTGCAAGGGGGGATGGGGAGGGGGAATACGGGGGAGGAAATAAATTCCCCCATGCACAGAACGTTCCATCAGCATTAAATACAGTAGAGAGAGAATGAGAAGATAGCGAGAGAGAGAATATATAATTTATATAACATGATATAATATATAGTGTATACAGTGTCAATTCATACCATACCTTGCAACCATTACTGGTCTCATTACTTTCAAGTAACTCTTGCCATCAAACTTTTGTTTTGTCATCAAAACAAACTTGCTCCAGACTACAAATTTTGCTACTTATGGATTGCTGCCCATGCCAATATTTTGATCACTATCAAGCTCATATGCAGGGAAGGCACATTTAGCTAAGCAGTGGGAAAATTGCAACCACTTCCTATATGCCCCTCCCCCCCCCCCCCCCCCCCCCATCATCATCGCATTCCTCTATAGGAGACGATCTCTCAACAACAACAAAACTACACCAGCCACTCATTTTCTTAACAAGGATGCCCGAGCTTGCATGAGAAATAATCACATCAAGCGATATAGTGACCTTGGATCGTCACCTTCTGGAGGTTGGGAAGAGCCAAAAAAAGCTTGAGGTATAGCGTAGAACTTGCCCTTGGCACTGTCGTCAGCAAGTGATGCAATCCTCCCACTCCAAATTCATCCCATGACAACCGCATCTCCTCAGTAGATGCAGGGAAATATTATATCCTGTGCAGCAGATAACTAATTTCAAATTTTAGCCGCTATAAAGAATACAGTAGACATTTCATTCCTCCTTCCCCTCATTCCTAGACACTTTAATAGGTTAGGTATTTACCATCATTTAAGAAACTGTTCAATCAAATTTCCTCATAAGCCTGATTCAAATGGAATGGAATGGAATGAGTATTCATTGTTCCTTTTAAATGAGATGTCCACTGTATGGGAGCAGGGATTCAATACATTGACTATCTCTTCCTTTCTTTCTTTCTTTCTTTCTGGATTCAATACATTGACTATCTCTTTCTTTCTTTCTTTCTTTCTTTCTGGATTCAATACATTGACTCTTTCTTTCTTTCTTTCTGTCTTTCTTTCTTTCTGTCTTTCTTTCTTCCTTCCTTCCTTCCTTCCTTTCTTCCTTTCTTCCTTTCTTTCTTTCTGGATTCAATACATTGACTATTTCTTTCTTTCTTTCTTCCTGGATTCAATACATTGACTATTTCTTTCTTTCTTTCTTTCTTTCTTTCTTTCTTTCTTTCTTTCTTCCTTCCTTCCTTCCTTTCTTCCTTCCTTTCTTTCTTTCTTTCTTTTTTTTCTTTCTTTCTGGATTCAATACATTGACTATCTCTTTCTTTCTTCCTTCCTTTCTTTCTTTCTTTGTTTCTTTGTTTCTTTGTTTCTTTCTTTCTTTCTTTCTTTCTTTCTTTCTGGATTCAATACATTGACTATCTCTTTCTTTCTTCCTTTTTTCCTTCCTTCCTTCCTTTCTTTCTTTTTTTCTTTCTGGATTCAATACATTGACTATCTCTTTCTTCCTTTCTTTCTTTCTTTCTTTCTTTCTTCTTTCAGTCTTTATCCCTCTCTGTTTTTCTCTCCATCTTAAGGGATGAAACTATCATCAGTCTTCTTGCATCCGGTATTAGCCAAGGACAGCATCCCGTATGAAGGTGAGGTTGTGAAATACATGTGATGATGTAAAGAAGAACAAATGGGGACACACAGAGGGGACACCAAACCCTGTCTATGAATATTCATGAAGACTGGCTGCTTCAGAGGAGACATCAGACCAGTGGAGACCAATTGGAAAGGAGTGCAGAATATGCATCCCAAAGCTCTTTATCCGATGCTGGACATGGCTTTACAAGAAACGGATCTCTAAAAATGCAAATGTGCACATCATTGAAATATAGCAGACTGCAGGTGAGTTTGAAGTGAATCTTCGGCCCGAATCTTTAAACCCATTGAGGACGAGTTGATTTTGCTATATAACACACATTTGCCACAGTCACCAGCCCGAGTATACTCGGGACTGGTCTTCAGTGGGTTAAATGTGAGAGGGGAAAAAAGAATGTCCCACATGAAAATAAACTTATAATTCTCTCCTTAGCTTTTGTACAATATTCATAATTCAATGACTATCGATTCAAAACAGCTGTCACATGGCTCTGCTCTGCTTCCGTAAACACAGACTTCGTGTGGGCGCATACACACTCTTGTCTTCATGGAACCGTAGCGGTATATGGTGTGCACCAAGATCTACACTGCAGAATTATGCATAAATGAGTGTGTCCCTGTGCAGTTTTCTCGAGTTCCCAGAAGTGCGAGTTGTAGATTCCCCACGACACACACACACACCAAATATCAATCTAAGAATCAAATTGGGATATGGCAGCGATTTTGCTACCCCAATTATCCATTCATTTTGACTGATGGATATGCGGCACGATGCATTCGGAAGCATTTCTACAGGGTGTCAGTTTCAAATGGGCAGATTTGTTATTAGGTTGTAAGGACACTCAGAAAATGGAACATTAGGCCTATATACTCCACTGGGTGATTTCAAGTTCGGTGCTAGTGCTAGTGCTAGTGCTAGCCCCCGAATAACAGCGTTAAATCGAGCTCCAACACCGACGGTCAGATTAACGAAGCGATACCGATCAAAATTATCGATCACCAGCACTAGGTGTTGGAATCACAGCACCGCGAGCTCCGCGGGAATTGCGCGACGAAAAAAGTGATTGCGCGTGATTACAGTCAAATATAAAAAGATGTGGCCATGACTGTTAAGTTTTAGACACATAACGAGGAAGAATGATTAAAATTCCACAAATTTCATCCCTTCTTTAAAACACAGTTATCCTAATTTTGCTCATAGGCTCAGATTTATAAAGCCATGTCGATGGTGTTCGTTTACGTTACGTGGGCGACCACTGCATTAGCATAGACTTTGCACGTAAAACGTGCAACTACTTATGGACGTATATAAGTCTCGCACGGCAACGCTAACACCAGCACCGAACTTGAAATGACGAAAATGATAATCCCTAGGGGCTAGTGTTAGTCAATGGAGAAAAAGCACGTAAATCGCTATCACAAACGGCGGAGCTCGGTTCAGCAGACGACATTCAACACCGAGCCCAGCACTAGCAACCGGAAATACGTCATAATTTTTGAGGTCAACTCCCAACACCGACGTGATTTCAAGTTCGGTTTTATCGCCAGTGCTAGTGCTATCTCAGCACTAGCACTAGCACTAGCACCGAACTTGAAATCACCCACTGTCCAACACAATGTATTGTGGGAGCTACATGTACATCTTATAGGCTCTAATTTTTGATACACAGATACAGAAACACACATGCTCACACACACACACACACACACAAATAATGAAATATAAGAAAATTACAGCAAAGCTACACTGTATCATTCCATATTGAGCACACATGTATCACATGGGAACCACAAGTTCACCTTTGAGTCTTACCTTATCAAACTGAGAAGCAATCATTAACATTAGTCAGATGGCCAAGCACATACGCTGTATCAGAATTAATTTCAGTTTCCTTCCCGGCCCATAAATTATGCACTAATTAATCAATATACAAATAAGTCTAAACAAACATCCTTTCAAAATTAATTTGAGATCACAGACAAAGTAAAAGAATAAAAAACAAAGACAAAATTTCCTGCACTTCATTGCTGTAGAATATTTCCCTCCAATCACATCAACATACTGTGGATAATACCCTGTGTCTGTAGTCTAATCAGACAGAAATTGAGGCAGTCACTGATGAAATGTCCTGTCAAAATGTGGCAGTTCTCTCTATTTTATTTATTTTTTTGTATAATCATTCTAAATTTGCTTGAAATTGGACCTTGTACAACTGTAGGTGCTGCCATCAGTCTAGAGTGGTATTCTCAACAGCTCATGAGCTGCAAATGCAGGAGAAAAAATATTCCATAAATTGTCCCATTGGAGAAATTCTTTGTTTGCATACATGACATCTTTCAACAGCCAGTGGGGGCAAAAAAGTTGATGTCCTGTATCAGACTCTGACACTGATGGTAGACAGTGAACATGAAACATGCCTTCAGACAGCCTTCATGCAACTTCAAGATGATAAAATACTGACGTAAAGTCTCATACGAATTGTATTTGTCATGACCAGTGCTTAATACATCAAGGGCAAACTATAGCAACTCTCATTAAAAAAAACATTGCACAGAGGTGTCTCAAATAGAACTGACTTTTGTCATCTGAATTAATTATGATGATAACAACTGTCTCGAATGCACCACCTCAATCTTGTGCAATACTCAACACACCATGAGGAATCGTCTCACACATGTAATTCTAGAAACGGACAGGAAGATGGGCATAAAGAGCTCAAATGCACACAGCAGCAAGATTGAACAGGTGTGCCTTTGGGCTGACCTTGGGAAATGGAGAGATGTTCCTCTTCTTCTTCTTCTTCTTCTTCTTCTTCTTCTTCTTCTTCTTCTTCTTTTTTTTTTTTTTGGGGGGGGGGGGGGAGGAGGGTTTCACTCCGTAGCAAGGACACATTTACCCTACCCATGCATAGGCTTACCCCTCCCTGAGGGTTTGCTCTTCAGTAGGTACTCAATGCAAATAATCGTCTGGATGAAATAGATATAGCAGGATAATACAGTGTGCTCCCGTTATAACTATACACGGTTATAACAAAACTCTTGTTACAAACTAAGTAAAGACTCGGGTTCTGAAATTGTCAACAAATTATATCTTGAAAGAAAGACATTTATTTAGAGGGGGGAAGGTTCAGGTGTGAGTTTCTTCAACTTGTCTCCCTCTACAATTTTTTTTTCGGCATGTTTCTTAATTTACAGATCAGCAGTTGCGATCTTAACAAATATAATTTGTAGAGGGAGACAAATTGAAAAAACTCACACCTGAAATTATATCTTTATATACTTTATTGTTCAGTTATAACAAAATTTCTACAAAATGAAAGAAAACTGTCGGTCATAAGGACTTCATTATAATGGGAATCACCTGTACTGTCATATTAAATAAATTTCTACATATAGGTGAAGAGAAAGCAGCAAAAGTTTGAATACATTACACAGACTGCCAAGAGAATTCCCAAGAATTCAAAAGACATATGACTCTCAGTTTTACTATGTGACATATCAGATTTAGAATTAATTAAAAGTTGTGATGGCGACCATAGAGATGATTCATTAGTTCGATCCGTGAAGACAGAAACCGAAACCACTAAGGTGAGTTTGACTGGGTCAAATGACAGCTCACACCTGAGCTTCCAGGAAGTAATAGAAGCACTGCAGGCTCCAGATGTTTGATCGTCTCAGTAGTGTAATATCAACACTTCTGTACTTCAAAAAAGTCACTTTCTTTCTTGGTCAATATATACACTGGTCCTTGCCTATTCAGTGTTCTGTTTACATGTATGCAAATATGTTTTACGTAGAAACATTTGTGGCACATTGATTTTTTTTTCCAGATTTGGTACTGTTTTTGGTTAATGCAAATTTCTAACAAAGGATTTTTTTTTTTTAATGCATGGAGCAGTCCAAGGAAAACAAACTGATGGTTCGTATACAACTCAAATATGAAGATTTGCAATGCCTCACTCCTCAAGCCCTCAGCTGGCAGTGAAGCCCCAACACATACAAATTCAGATGGTACAAGCATTCGGAGTCACTCGATGCGAGCAACCATTGGCCCCGTCCCAACTATCTTTCTTTGTAAAACAGCAAGAAATACTTTCAGTTCCTTACCATAACACAACATCTATCAATGACAATGTCTAAATGAAATGCCTTCCAATGACAGGGCAACACGGGAGATGAACTCCAAATATCGCAGGAAGCTGGCAGTAGACCTCTCTTTTCCTAGTCTAGATTCTGGACTCTTTTTATGATATCTTTAGTTGAGCTGCTAAACCTGTAGGGGTTGAGTCGAGTGATGCCGCGATCCCAAGAACCAGCAAAAAAAAAGTCTAGACAGATTGCTCTAAGCTGAAAACAGAGGTCAAAAGTTCATGCACCTGTATGCATACATTCCCTTAGAATTCTGAGGAAAAAGTCAAAATTAGAATAAAGCAATCGGTCTCGACTTATTGTTCTCAGTTTCTCAGGATCGCGCCTTCCCTCAACTTGACGCATACAGATTTAGCAGCTGGAGTAAAGATATCATTTTTAAAAAAATAGCCCAGAATCTGGACTTTTCTCTTCCTTTGGAGTCAACACGAGGACTGATGTGTGCCTATCTCAACTCCACTTACCCTGCCTGCATGCATGCATGCTCCGAGTTGCGAATCAATCACGTTTCTCGAGGGCAAGAAACGGAAGGCAAAGTGGTGCGAAAGATGGCACATGAATGCTAGTCGGGTGTCGAACATCGTCTACGAGTGATATTTCACAACACTCTCAAGGTCCCTCACCTATGATTCATTTTCCATTAGTCTGCAGACATATATACATACACAGCTCTCCAAGAGACAATATCATATATGAAGATGCTGCATGTAATGGAATGTTCAGGCCTGATACATTACTTTCGAGGTGACTTGCGTGAAATAAGCAATAAAAACTATATAAAGGTCAAACTCAATATGTGCATTGAATGATAATAATGATATTGTAACACACAGGGAAAATAATGCCAATGAACAATGATTATGCTATAAAGGATATATCTACAGGATATATCTCAGTGTATATATCACAGTAATTCTCATTTCAATGTGTAAACTTGTTTCTCTTGGCTACCTGTTCTTAATTTCTAACCAAATATCTATTCATATCAAAGGTCCTGTCTACCTTTAATTAAATTTATCAGTAATTAAAAAAAGTGTCCAAGATATCACATTTGATGCATATGTGTAGGTCTGTTGTATCACAAAACACCCTACCATATAAAATTTTCACAATAAAGCCTAAGATATAAGGAGATATCAGTATTTTTCTCATTAAACCATAACTGTAGATGGTTTAGTCTGGAAACATTTTTATTACAACTACTGTTCACATTTTGTGTATTTTTATACATCTAACATCAATTATATGGATTCAAATTTTTACAGTGGTTGTTTTTATCCCTAACTGACATTTTAGAACTATTTTAAAGCACTAATAATGGGTTTTTGTTTCATCTGCAAATAGTATGATAAATTATGCCTTTAATGGGAGAGCTTGCAGAAGTCCCACTGACTGTAAAGCTGAATTACTTGAAAGCTGAGGGTAGCTACAAAATTTTATTTATAAACAAAATGTTTATTGCTTTGTCATTTATGTCATTGTACTTCTCAGGGTAAAATAACAATGAATTTCACAGCAACATCTATCAAAGGCTGCGTTTATCATCTTTCCCCTGTTTAAATGGCTTTCAAAAGCCTTTTCCAAAGCCCTTTAGAAAGCCATTTCCAAAGCCCTTTAGAAACGGCTTCCAAAAAATTTGCATTTATCAACTCTTCGCGAACACGATAACTGGCCTGTCACTGCACAGCTGCATTGCGCAATTCGACCCGAGGAGTAGAGGTCATATAAGGCGTGCATGCTTCGTAGCTGCAGTAGAAAGCCGTTTCAAAACAGCTTTGCGTTTATCTCGCTTCAAAAGGCTTTTACAAACAGGTTTCTAAAAACCTGTTTTGGAAACGTGTTTCGGAAAGCACAAATTTGCGGCTTTCGAAAAGGCTTTCCGAAAGGGCTTTCAAAACAGCTTTGTGTTTATCAACTCGTAAAAATTCCTTGAAAGCTGTTTGGAAAACCTGTTTCTGCCGAGAAAAAGAGTTGATAAACGCACCCCGTGACGTCAGAAGAATAAACAGGAGCAAAAGGATACTGTTACACATTAGATGTATTATTTACATTTAACACAAACTACAATTTATTTCGAGTCTCAAACATATGCATGCCAGCACTCAAACACACCCGCAACTGACATAACATATCACCTATTCAGATTTGTTACATCATAACAAAGAAGAAAAAACATGAGGCATAAAGCAAGGAAAAAAAAAAACCTCTAAAATGTCATCCTTTTGACTTTCATCCAAAAGTAACATGTCATGCAGTCATTCACATGTGTACACATCACACAGACACACAAGTCATAACATACAGCTTTCAGGATCAAATGTGACCCTGCACCACAAAACCAACAAAATGTCGCCAGATATGGATTTTTAGTTAAGGATGGATTTTTAGTTAAGGACAGATTCTGAAAGAGCAGACTCTAAGCTTTAAAATGATGTATAACTCAATTCAAATGGACTCTCCTAACCTATCTAAATATTGGAGAGAAAGAGCACACTCTGGATAAGTGTGAACTGAGAAAAGAGGCTCTGAAGAACATGGTCTATTTAAGTACTTAATCTTTACCAAGCCGCACTATCTGGGCGACGAATGGAACAAATAACAGGATGATAACCACCAGAGCAACAACAATGAAGGGATTATGAGATTAAGCTGAAATTAGGCATGCTTTATTGACACATTCTGTTGATAATCCATACCAATTTTCAAAGCAGAAGCATCATCCCTTCTAAAACTATTGGAGTTGAAAGTGATGAGCATGGACAGGGTTTTTAAGAAATGAAAAGAGGGCTCTTTGAGAAACACCTCATTACACTATTCTACCAAAGGGTGTTCCAGAAAAACTGCTAAAAACCAAATTTCCTTTTTGTTTTACGATCCCAAACTTTAGTATAATGTAAAACAAGACTTGCTCGTTTAGAAAACATGTAAGTCAAGATTGGCTAGATTGACCTATTTCACTTATTTTCAGCTCTCACACAAAATCAGTGCGAGTGACTTTTTGTTCGTTTTGTGATGCACGGTCACAAATATCAATTGCCGGGAAGAGGGAGGGGTGGTGTATCTCTGCGGTACTACCAGCTGGACAGAGTCTTCCAGTAGGGAGGGGGAGATGAGGGGAATCCCCCTTAAAGGACAAGTCCACCTTAATAAACGTGGATTGAAAGACTGCAGCAATATTAGTAGAACACATTGGTGAAAGTTTGAGTAAAATCAAACAATCCATTCAAAAGTTATCAATTTTTAAAGTGTTAGTTCCAGGATCATTGGACAAGAAGACTACTACAGCTTGTGATATTATATGTGTAGAACAATATAAAGAAAATAGAAAAATCACCCTATTTTCACTTTTCTTGCATACTAAGAGAGCACATGACTTGCCTCTTTCAGAAGGCAGGAGGAGTAATATCACCCTTAACATAGTCAGTTACAAACTGAGGGAATGTGTACCTTTTTTCATGAAATTAAATTTTGCATAATTCTCCTTATATTTTCCTGATATCATTCTACACATGTGACATCATCAACTGTAGTAGTTTTCTCATCCAGCAGTGACTACACAGAAATGTTAAAAATTTATAACTTTTTAAAGGATTGTCTGATTTTCCTCATGTTCTACTTTACATTGCTGCATAGTCTCAATCCATGTGTGTATAAAGGTGAATTGTCCTTTAAAGCATTAACGATCGCCCCGTCACTGTACAGGCATGCTAACCTGGAAACATTGAACTGCACATTACTTGAATATGAGACCATTCTGAAGCAAATAATTTTCACACAACAATAGATATGTAATGTACTCTTAAATGAATCCCACAAGGATTGGAACAGTCATCCCCCAGCATTCCCACTGATTCCCACTGATCAGTAACTAGCCATCCCCTTTAATTCTACCATTGGTCCAGGTTCAAATGACATTATCAAGCCATGGATCAACTTGCTAAGAGGCAAAAACTGGATACATGTATGTGCAGCCAGCGCGTAAGCATTACAACCCATATCCCATCATCGCACATGATCTTATCAGGCCAGCTACACAGACAGGTATGCTGACCAGGTATCGCGCACTAGAACTACATGTATGCGCTTAAAACATACGTGATCTGTTTTGCCCCTCAGGCAACACTTTTTTTTAATGTCGAGGAACCTTGTTGATACCACTGGTAATTGCACTGCATAAAAAAAAAACCAACTTCATATTTATTGTATGGTCCAGTAAGGGTTAATGGAGCTTTAATGCAATTTCTCCCCAACACAGTGGGTTGGGTCACAAGAGAAGAAGCCGTGCCATGCACAGGAAGTGTGGCAAAAGGTGGTTGTTTGTTGTGGCATGAAAATGTACCAATCCATTACTTTATAACTCTGCTGGGACGGACGTGTGCAACAATGTTTTGGTTTGCAATGAAATTATCCATCACTTCTAGAAGAGAGGGGCATGGTGAAAAGAAGGAACATAGGCAGAGAATGGAGATGGGGGGGGGGGTAGAAGGGGTAGAGACAGAGGAGAGAGGGGAAGAAGAATAGTGAGGGAGAAATAATGGAAAGACAAGGCTGAGAATTAAAGGAAAGGAGGCAGAGAAAGAGGAGAGCTGAGGAGACAGAAAAGAGGGGGAGAGAAAGAGATGTAAAAGAGAGAGATGATACTAAAGAGGGAGAGATAAATAGAGTATGAGAGTGAGATAAAAAGGTGAGAGATGAGAGAGGGAGAGAGGAGGAGGATATAAAAGAATGACAGAAGAGAGAGGGAGAGGGGGTGAGGGGGGGGGGGGGGAAGAGCGAGGAAGAGTGTACCACCTACCAAAGGTGTCTCTCTCCCAAATGGCGTAATGGACCTTTAATATGATTAAGCAGTGTTGCGGAGTGGCCCGGCCGTGGACCGTTACAATTTGTCGATCTGATGGCATTCTAAACACGGTAATTTCATTTGGCAAGCCTCTCTCCCCCCCTCTGATCCCTTAACCCTCATCAAAAATACACAAAAAATGCAAGCAAACTGGAGCCAAAAATATCACTCCCTGACAAGCACTTGCCGAGCCTCTCCCTTAAGTAAAGGCAGCAGACTTGGAGACCACCCAAAAAAAAGTTAAAAGTAAACACACAGAATCATGCAGATCAATTATTCAACTTCCAATTACAATCCTCCATCTCTCCCTCTCTTCCCCCTCCCCCCCCCCCCCCCTTCTATCTCTCTGTCTACGAGATGGGGGTAGCATAAAAAGGGCAGAGGGAGCAATTGCAGGAAATGAGACTTTTCAAATTTATTTCGCCTTCCCTACGATAGCAGAAAGCAATGAAATTAACCCTGCCACTGCCAAAGACCGCCTCTCTGCGCTCGTTCTCAATGACATTTTTAGGTTATGGTCCTGGGAGGATTAATCCAACAGAATGAAGAGCACCATCACTTACTGTCTTCCACAAAATGCCTACTCTTGATGCAAAACTATTCAAAACCAAAAATTCCAGCCAATCCATGCTAAATTCAATCACCCTCTGCACTGGTACTCTTTGACAATATTTACAGTGCGTTTGCTGCCTTTCTTTTTTGTTTTTCTTATAGAACCCAACTATCATAAAGTAATTGAAGCACATAGGTATGTATGACATATCACAGCCTTTATCTTTCTGTTAGCCTGTTTAAGACTAGTCCCAAATATACTTGGGCAGGTGTCTATGGAAAATGAATGTTATAGCAAAATCAGGTTGTCTTCAGCGGGTTAAACTTGCAATGTTCTTATTGTTTGTGATGCTGAAAATATTCTTCTCAAGGCAACTCCATCCTAAAAAAAAAAGAGACTGACAGAAAGAAAGAGACTCTTCTCTCTCTCTCTCTCTCTCTCCCTGCTAATATATTCATTAACATGTCCATCTCTATCTCTTACTCAGTCTCTTTCTCTATCTCTTACTCAGTCTCTTTCTCTATCTCTTACTCAGTCTCTTTCTCTATCTCTTACTCAGATTCTTTCTCTATCTCTTACTCAGATTCTTTCTCTATCTCTTACTCAGATTCTTTCTCTATCTCTTACTCAGTCTCTTTCTCTATCTCTTACTCAGTCTCTTTCTCTATCTCTTACTCAGTCTCTTTCTCTATCTCTTACTCAGATTCTTTCTCTATCTCTTACTCAGTCTCTTTCTCTATCTCTTACTCAGATTCTTTCTCTATCTCTTACTCAGTCTCTTTCTCTATCTCTTACTCAGTCTCTTTCTCTATCTCTTACTCAGTCTCTTTCTCTATCTCTTACTCAGTCTCTTTCTCTAGCTCTTACTCAGTCTCTTTCTCTATCTCTTACTCAGTCTCTTTCTCTATCTCTTACTCAGTCTCTTTCTCTATCTCTTTCTCAGTCTCTTTCTATGTTTCACTCACTTGTATACCTCTGTGTCTTCCTTTCTCAGTGTGACACAGAATTCTCCTTATATCAGAGCTCTGAGAGCTTACTCGACATCTCACACATCAACACACTCCATCTCTCACTGGAGACGAGGAACACGCTGACAGACAAACCAAAACACACACAGACAAGGGTTTGCCAACATTCCCCTTATCTCCCCCTCTCTCTCTCTCCCACTCATTCACAAACTGTTGCTTCCCTCTCAAATGTATAAGTCCATGAGGGGTATAAAAGGGGCGGTGTGGACTTCCCTCTGATATACATCTAGTGGTTGGCGGAGCAATAAACATCTTGAACTGATCAGGCAGGCTTGGAAGGACAGAAAAACAGACCGAGAATGATAGAACGAGAGAAACATATCAAGAGATCAGGAGAGAGACACAGACAGAGAGAATGAAGGTATGGAAGAAACAGGGAAAGGCAAAGGAAAAGGTGTAGGTTAGCAGAGTTGGTATGAGATAGAGGAAAATGTCATGAGCGATAAGATGTTAAGAGGTATATACTGTATAAGCTGTTATTTTCGCGAGGGTTTAATTTTTGCAAATTTCGCGAATCACAGGTGGATCGTGAATTTAAGAACGCGTGAAAATGTCTCACTGCACTTGGGTAATAGTGCATTAATGTTAGCGTCAGTGTCAATTCGCAAAAACAACATCTTGCGAAAATATCTATGATCTCCTTATTCGCAAAAATATCTGTACGCGAAAATAACAGTGTATACAGGTCAGAAAGATAGAAAAGTTCTGGTAAAATACAGAAACTGACTATAGTATTAACCTGTTCCGTATGGGAACCTGGCGGTCTGTGTATTAAGTCTATGGGGATCTCAGAATTCAGTATGGAACGGGTTAAAAGGAAGAGGAGGCTTGGAGGAGAGATCAGAGGGCAAGAGAGAAGAGAAGGAATGAGAGACAGAGTGAAGGAAGGAAGGTGAGAAAGAAAGGAAGAAAATGGAGAGAAGAGAGACATTATTTGTGGAGCGATCATTTCCCCTCGCGATGCGGAAGCCGCATCGTCACGGCGCCAACTTCTGATGAGAATGCATGGCCCGATGAGTCTTCGATGAGCCATTGGGAGGGGGGTACACGTCACGTTTTGGGGGTGCTGCTTTCAGGCACCGGATGCATGGGAGGGTCACAGGGGACAAGGGGAAGGGGGGGGGGGGGAGCCAGGAATGGTGTGAGGTAACAAGGGGAAGGGAGGGGGAACCAGGGGTGGTGTGAGATGACAAGTGGGGGCTAGGTGATGAAGGGTGTTTCTTGACGCAACAATTTCCACCTTGCCATCACGGTTCTCCCTCCACTTCAGCACTTTGTGTTCGCTGATGAGGATATAATTATCCTAACCCCTGGGAGTTGAGAGCGAAAAGGTCATTTCTTTTTGGATGTTGTGGCTGTGATGATCATGGAATGTAATGATGTAATCATTAAGAATTCCTTTTAAAAAGGAACAAAAATCTCTGATATTTTCAATGTACTTATTTCAATGTTTTAAGGTGTGATATCTACTGAATAGCTATATCATTACATAATTGACATCAAGTCTTTGAGTACTAACTGTTGGGTTATGTGCAGTCATTATGTGACATTACTCTGGCTGAAACCATAAACACGCTTTGTTGGTGCAGATTGGCACATGCTGGATCTCTGTTTTATGCCAATTGCCACAGATTCCTGGAAACTAATTGTCAATGTTTACAGATTAGCTAATCCCCTTAATCACTATCATGTCACCATGGCCTTCCTGTGGGACTGAGGCACATTGCTATACGTGAGTGGGCTTTGCTAACTTTCCAATGAGGTCAAGTGTGAATGGATTACTAAATGCGGATGAAAAAGTTTGGCATGGTGCTAATGCTTTGAATCATCAGTCACCAAATCATCACATACAGTGTAATGAGTGCATTCAATAAGAACTCCATACGGCATTGCTCCAGTTACGAAACTGAAGGTGTCTTCATGAGTGATTCTGCATGTACTTCTTTATCCAGGCAAAATGTGGAGGTCTTCCCACCTAAATGAAATCCACCTCACATTCACACTGATTTCTTGGGATGCAATATCGCATCGCAGAATATGGTCCTATGGTACACAGTCTGAGATCTATGATAAAATGGCAGATGATTTATGAACTACCCCTCAATGGAAAGCAACAGCCTGCGATATCGCTCACAGTAGCACTGACACGCATTATCCCAAGACAAAATGTGAGGGCAGGTTTCAGAGTGACATCATCAAGTATTCAGTCATGCAAATCAAAGAATTCACTGGAGAAATTCAGGTCCAACAGCAAAAAACAAACAGATGAATTATTCTCAAAACATGCAGCCGACACCTTTCTTCTGAGAAAAGCCATCGGAGCATGCATCCGTGCCTTAGGAGATAGGGCATGAGAGGGAATGGAGGCGCTTGCATGAGTAAGCAACTGATGCAGTCAGATCGCTATGGAAACGAGATGGGAGAAGATGCCACCAGAGATGTTGAATTCATATCTCTTGTGATGCACACTGTAAAAGTGGAACTTTTCACATGGGTAAATTTTGTGCTTGGCCTGGTAAGATGAATTTCACATGATTTCAATGTCATGATATCATAGCATAAAGTGATATTACATATAACCAGCAAAACTTTGCATGTTTTTATTTTTGCACCAGTTTCATATGTCACAAAAGTGGTGAAATTTTCCACTTTTAAGGATCACAGTTTGTCCAATTATGATCTATCACAGCAAAGTGTCTGTTGCCAAGTCATCTCCTGACTGCAATGAATCGTACCAGGTCAGATACATACTATCTGCCCTTGCTTCCATTGCTATGTGAAGTTCTTGCTACATGCAAGAAATGTCTTTTTTTGTTCCTACGTTTTGTCAGCAATAAAGCTTTTTACTCTGGCATCTGTTATCTGTCTGTAAATCCACACACTGTATGGAACAACATACAAGATATTCCATAAGTTTGGCCCCTGGTATTGATGAACTAATGCACACACAGCCCGCATCTTTTGATTCATATACACATCAGTTGGCTGTTACAGACTGCACTAGGGCCCTGTTGTATGCACAGCAGTGTAATGAGAACAGACAAAACCACCTGTTGCATTTCATTCTGACCCCAGTATGCATAGGGTTAAGGAAGGGGGTTCAAGTGGTACTCACATCCACACTTCATGCCCTGGTGGTAGAGACCGTAAAGGAGAGAGCCGCAGTGGTCGCAGAAGGTGGGGCTGCTGTAGCTGTATACCCTGAACTTGTGCTTGTTCCTGGGATCCTGGACGGTAGAAAGAAGAGAAATGTGATAATGTGTGTTATGAGAGAAGCGTGACATTCGCCTAATAAGTCCTCGACTAATTCTAGAGCAGAAATTATCACCTTGTCCTTGTTTAGGTTGAAAATTCAAAATTCTATTGGAGATCTTATTTTGGGATTCTAAAGATTGCATGAAATTGCAAAAAAATCAACAAATCTGTTTTTAAGATGATTAAAGAAGATTTGAGACAGGATTATGAACTTTGGTATTTCTGTTACATTGCCAATTTAAGGAACAGTTACAAGTTTAGTACTTTACCGTTTATTTCATGGTTCTGAGATTTGAATCAGAATTAGCTTATGACCAAATTAGGAGTGAAATGAACTAAGACTTTTCATTTTATTCCATAATGCTCCAGCACTGAATGATAAATATCATTATGAAAAAATACAACATCATCAAAATGGAAAAAAAAGTGTTGTTACTCATGACTTTTTACTCATGCAACTACACGTCCACTTCAACAAGTTGTTCACTCTCTCATTTGTTCAATGTCGAGACAATTATGACAATCTTTGCTGGAAAGTCAGAAAACATTGTGCCTAGCCACGATGATTCTTTGCACATTTAAAGCTTGGCTAATCATCTAAGTGTACAGGCACTCAGCTTCAAATGGGTAATCTCTTTTCATTGGTGATCAGTTTACAGACAGCTGTACCAAATGGCATAGATGGCAGTCCACGGAATGTGTCAGGTTGCAAACAAAGTACAGTAAGGGCTTAAAAACAGCCATGAGGTTTTGAAATGATGGATGTCACAAATACATGGTTCTATGGAATGGCACGAAGATACGTCAACCAACTCAACAACTCATAACTGTTATATATATTACTAATAGATAGTCCACTTCTTGGTAAGACCAAAGTCTCATGTGCCCTGGCATTGACCCTTGAACTCTTCCTCCTTTGCCCTTTTCTCTCTTCCTCTGTCTTCCTGTCCCCCTCTGGCCTTTGACCTCCTATTTATTCTTTCCACGCGTATGTAAGAGAGCAGCTTTGTTTTTGTCTGTGTGTGCGTTTTGTGTGCATACTCGTTTTATGTTCTCTTTCCCGAGGACTATGTCAAATTGTCTTGTTGCATTATTACTATAATTTTCACGACTCACGAGGGGACTGCATTCTACAAGCTTGGCTTTTTAGCAGTCCCCTCCATTTCCGACCTTTTCTTTCTTATGATTCAGTCACATTTTGCCCATGTATTTTTTCAACTAGTATGTTTATTGATTTATGTAAACAAATGACGTGTATCTAAATTTCATTTGGAAATGTAATAGTTACATTGTACTTACTTTGTTTATATGAAATTGTCATATTAGGCCAAGTAAAAAAAGATAGTAGTTTCTCGTCCGGGTTTTTTGAGCAAGGCGATGAGGGAGGTCCTTACTATTTGCTATCTTACTATTTTTTCAGGGATTGTAAAAATGAAAGTAATATGTGTTTCTCGTCCGGTAATTCTGAGAAAGGTAACGAGAGAGGGTTTTATATTTTCTATATCAAATTTATGAAATGAAATATCACTCTGGTAGCTGTGTTATGAGAGACCAGGTCCCAAGTGTATGTCTTGCCTGCACTCTGTGCATTTTCAAACAAATAGATTATGTACCATACTTGAAATGAAACTTCATACATGCAGAAATACATTTGCTTTTTCTTTCCACTACAGATGTCAAGGGAAAATGACCATCTTAATACTGGTATTTAGCGTTGTAATGGCATTTCTGATACCAGTGTACTTGCAATTCTGATGTATTGTGCTATTAAATGAAACAGGTATAAAACATGTCTTTTAACGAAGAATGTACGACTGAAATTTAATTCCATGATATTCAAAACACTGCTTTATTCATCAATGGTGTTTGTGACTTTTTGTGTCCACACAGCTGGTATGTATCTGCATTTCTTCACAGTACGTAGCACATTCAACTGGAAACTAGCTTGTACAATTGCAGATGGATGTCAAAATGATACTGATATGGCATTATAGCATTAAAAATTTAAAGATGTTTCTTCATGTTCTAAAAAGACATTTGATAATCACTCATCATTTGGATGACGAATGATTGTATACCACACTACAGAATGGGTTGATACGACTCACGGTCGTGTCCGTGAATTTACATCGTAAAGAAAAGTATCCCGCAGAAATACGAGACAAACCAGAATCCGTGGAAAAGTTATTTATTTTGTAGATACACCCATTTGATAATTCTACATTTGCTGGAAAAGTGCATTCATTTTCTCTTCAAAATAGAATAATACATCGCCGTCAGATGCAATGTTACAGAGCAGAGTGTACGGGCTCTACACATTCGAATGTGTTCATACTTGCGTGCAGACAGCTGACAGACCAGGGGATGGTACCTGTGACCGACCCTGGACAGCTACAGATCCAGCTAGCTAGCTACAGACACGCACACTTTGCCAATACGGTGCGGCACGGCCATTGCACCGGCACCGTACCTTCCGACACTGCACACACATGCACATAGTCACAATAACATGAAAATGTATACAAACTCATACAATCCTCACAAGCATTTGTACAGTACAATTCATCCGCTTGAAATATAAACGGGGAAAAATACGAACAATGCGCGAAATATGCGTGGAATATTGACAACGATTGATCGCAAAAATGTAGCCGCGCTCGCGTTCACGACGTACCGAGTGCGCTGTACATCACAGCTAGCCCAGGCCGGGCCGGCCCGCCCGCGCCCATCCAACTACAGTTCGACTGCTTTGTGGGTCATTCCTTCTTGCCGAGCTCGCAGTGTGAAATGCATGCGTTATTACATACGCACTACAGAAGCTACAGCTGTACTATGCAGCTAAGTAGAGGACGCAAGGCGTAAAATGAGACATCACGATTGGTAGGTGAATTGTCGATTTTTTTTCGGCGGCCGAAAAAATAGTAAATATCAAAAAAGTCGATGCGGCAACTGAAAATCGATGCGGGCGGGGAGCGGACTGGGACGAGAATTATGAATTTCTTGGTATTTTCAGCGCCATTTTGAAAATAGTAAATAGTAAAAAAATCGATGCGGCGGCCAAAATCGATGCGCGCGAGGACGAGAAACTGGTTTCTTTTTTTACTTGGCCTTATATGCTTTGGCCGGAAATGAAATAAAAATGAAATGAAATGAAATGAACTCAACAATACTGTTTACTTCTTGCTGGCAATAAATGACACTAGCATATGCATGATCCATAAATTAGCATGTGGTTTTTATGGTCACAATCTATTCCTCTCCAGTCCCACACTGGCTTTTTGCTGTATGCATTGACCTCAAATGAAGTCAATGTAACAAGGCATTAGTTGGATGTTATCTGAACTTGCGTAAGACTGCTACACAGGCAAACACACACACACACATATACCCACACACACACGCACACACACACACTCTTTACTGAGACGTATCAAGACGTAATAAGGGAGAAAATCTCATTAGATGGGTAACTAAAAAGCACTTCTCACTTTAATTACACTCTACTCTGACCCTGGGACTGTAATTTTTCACCCCCACGCCTGACACAACATGCCTTGTATCAAAGGCGCATGCTCCAGACGACTCCCATGTACTGCCCTTTGAATCTTCCACCGGAGCCGCTATCTAGTAATCAATTCAACAGTTGTTGGTTTGATGATGCATAATTCATACCATTCCACTAATCTGGAAAGATCCAACTAGAATTCTGCCCACATCTACCAATCACTTCAACCTGTGTATTCAAATTTATGGATATTATCAGAAGGACACTCTAACAAGGTTTTTTATATGCTCGATGCTAATGGATACATTTTGAGGTGATGCATGCATTCTGTGTGCATTGGTTGTTGCTACATCGGGCCTACAGGGAAAGTTTTTGACAGGAAGACGAGCTTTGGGAGAAAAAAAACACTACAAAACAAAAAGCAACAGTTATGTCAACATAATGTTTAACTCATTAGGTAGCAAATCTTGAGTGGATGTGTTCGTACACATTGTATGAGGATTTGCTTGAGTTGACAAACTTCATATCTACTGAAGATGGTTGGCAGAGGTGAATATGTATCCCACTGATGATGTTCATTGGTTACGTTCGTTAAAGGGGATGGCTAGTAACTGATCAGTGGGAATCAGTGGAAATGCTGGGAGATGATTGTTCCAATCCTTATGGGATTCATTCAAGAGTTCATTGTATATCTATGTTGTGTGAAAATGATTTGCTTCAGAACGGTCTCATATTCAAGTAATGTGCAGATTAATGCTCCGTCACTGACCAGGGACGCTAACCTGGAAGCATTAAACTGCACATTACTTGAATATGAGACCTTTCTGAAGCAAATCATTTTCGAACAACAATAGATATACAATGAACTCTTGAATGAATCCCATAAGGATTGGAACAATCATCTCCCAGCATTTCCACTGATTCCCACTGATCAGTTACTAGCCTTCCCCTTTAATCTATTCTTTTCATCAGCAACTACCAGAATGGTTTAGATGTTGTCATAAACTATGATGAATATTACAGGATCTGTATCACAACATATTACTCAACTACTACGGGACCATATTCCTAAAGGATAAAAGGCATCTGTGCAGGTGCTTTAGTCCACCCTTCACATAAATTAACATAGTTTACAACCTGACAAGTTGCGGCCCGCTACGAGAGACATGTCCATCAAATATGTAGCAGCTGAGGCTATGGGTTCCTCATCACCATGCAGTGTCACAAGCACCACATAGAAAGACATGAAATATTGCCCTAGTTCTGGACCAAAGGAACTACATACAACTAACTCTGCATCATCAGCTTACACTGCAAACTTCAAATAACCACTCCTTTTGAAAACAAAACTATACTGAACATTGCATATATGTATGTTTGTATATCTATACATGATAACTGCACATACTTTTACATATTTTCTTGAGTTATCTCATTTCATTACCAGCATAAACCCACTGATTATCAGAGGCGATAGACTACAAAATCTCACAGGTGACAAGTTTTTAAGTCTCATGCATACATAGGAGGGTTTAGGAAGATAAATTGACAGTGATTGTAATGTTCTGAGATGCAAGCAAGAATCTTGAAGTAAAGTAAGATGTGAGGAACTAACAGCATCAATAATTCAGTTTGACTGTGAAACATATTACTTTTTTACAGTGATACACTATTTAATGGGAGAGTAGACAACTACAATATAATAATAACAATAATAATAGAGAGACTCTTATAAAGCACTCATTCTACCCAAAGAGATACTCATGGCACTGTGGAACAGAATATTATGTAACAACAGAGTATCATAGAAGATATAACATAAGAACAATATATACATACATATATACAAATGTTTGTATACATGCTTGTTATATGTGATGTGGCTTTTTTTGGGGGGGGGTGGTTGTTTTGCTGAGAACAATTTCCACACATTATTACTTAAAAGTATTGACTGGAGGATTGTATAATCCTACTCCACTTATGTAAGAGGTAATTTCCAGATCTGAAAGAGGGGCCCTAATAAACACATCTAAAAATAACAAAATCCCAATCAAATGGCCATGCCCCACTTTCACCATGGTGTCTCAAAGAGCAGCGACCTCCATTTCCACGACTGCCCAATCACAGCTATTGTTGAAATTTTTATGAAAGCCTGCGTTGGCTACAAAGAGTTAATCAAAAAACTACTTTTAGACACCAGCAAACATTTTTCCAATCCTCCTCTGCCCCTCCCCCCTCCCTTGATTACACACACACACACACACACACACACTCACACACACACACACACACACAAACACACACCTGGCTCAGATGTCAGTGATGATTAAGTAATGACATCATTAGTTTCTAGCCTTGACGACAACGATGTATAGACAGACAGACAGACAGACAGACAGACAGACAGAGGAACAAAAACCAACGAAGCCACAGGCCACCTTAGAAGGTAATGCCCTAGATTATTGTGGCACATTTGACATGAACCTCACACACGCATGCACAAATGGAATCGATCAGAATTGGTACACTGTATCACGTTTCAGCCTTCATCTCATTACATGGCCTTATTATGCAGTGAAATATCAGTTTTTGGAGCAGAGAAACCACTAAGCTTTTCAATTGCAGGAGTTGAAAAAAAGAAATATGCATCTATGCATGCATCTGATGGGAAATGGAATAAGCATGTGACATCATTCTCGGTGGATTTGTCGCCACGGCAACAAGAGCATCTCCTGAGCCCCTGTGACATGAGGGCTTTTATCTCGCCAGGGATGACAACCCTGCTTCAGACTAGTTTTTGCCCAAATCTAAAATAATAAGGAAAAAAAGTTAAGTCTGTGTTAGGATGCGACAAGGCTTTGTCACTCTACTTTTGTACATCGAACTTTCATCATAGAACGGGAGGCATTCTTGACATGCTTTTCTTGATATTGGTTCATTAAAGGGATCTGGAGGAGCGCATTAAAGATAATGATGGCGTGATTGAAGGAACAAGGTAATCTCATTTCCCAGACTGATGGGGTACCTAATGACAAGATGGTAGTTCCAGGGTCCCAAAGCGTTTCTTTTTTAATCATGTCGTTGTCGGCAGCAGGGTCAATTTGATGATTGGACGGCAAACCAAGACCGCTTGGACCCATGGGAGTGTGTGGTCATCCTATGTCTCTAAACTTCCATTGTATTACACTCTCTCTCTCTTCTCTCTGTATTTGTTAAACATATAGATAAATACGTATACATGTACACATACATCATTTGTCTACAAAAACATTGCCATATACATAAATGTATGCATATATACTGTATATATCTACAGTCTTATTTACCTCTGTATATGTACGTAAACATACTCATATCCCTATACACAAAATACACCTCATGGATTTATAGTCTCTGTTTTACTAGGCTATGAGATACCAAATTCTTTGTTTTGCTATTCCTTTCTTCTGATTTCTCTTTCCTTGTTTCTTCTTCTTCTTCTTCTTCTTCTTCTTCTTCTCCCACTATCTATGCTTATCTCTCTTCAACCCTTCCATATCTCCCTCTCTATCTCTGTTTATCTCACTTTGAGTAATTTTCATGCTTCTCTACCTGCTTTCACGTCCCACATCTCCCTTCATCTTTTGATGAATACGGCTCATATTGATGATTTTCATATGTGCTGCTGTAGCATAAAATGCACGAACAGTCTGTCAACTGTTATCTCCTTACCTCGATCATCTCCATAGCCAAGTTTTCCTAGTTTGGCCTTTTCTTCTACACTTCTCATAATTTGCGTTGTGGCTTCAACTCATCCATTTTAATGCTTTCTGCGTAAACCCGGATATTTCTTGATTTCCTTTATTTCCCCTCCTATCATAAGAAATCTCATTCAACTCCTTATCAATGGGTAATGCAGCTCCCCAAAGTCTGTAGTTTTCAAGTTCCAATTTCTGATTTCTTCCCCTGATTGAATATAGTGATCTCTCCCTCCCCCTCTCTCTCCTTTCCTCTCCTTCTCTTTCTGTCTCTTTATTCAAGCAGCTTTCGGCTCAGTTCTCAATTCAAATCATGCCTCAATGAAACTGTCATATTGTTGGCTGAGTACCAGAAGGCTGTTACTGCAGTTTTTTGGGGGTACTGAATTATTGGTATCACACTGTAGAGCATGATCTCCTTGACACTGTGATGTCAATTTTTTTAATCACTTTCTTTTCAGTAAAACTTTAAAAAAATATCAAATTCACATGGATGCTAATGTAACTGATATACAGAACTATGTTCACCAATCTAGCCTTACTTTATCAAATAAACTCTTTATTTCATGAAAATTGACTGTTTTGTTTTTATTTGTGCTCGAATCTTAAAACTCGATAGTGCCTTTCTGGTTCTCAGCCAACGATATTCTACCTTATTCTTGTCTGTCAGGCAGTCTATCCATCTCTCCGTCTATTCATTTTGTCTTCTGTTTTTCCAACCCTTCTCTCTGTCTCCATTTCTATCATATTTCTTTCTCCTTCCCTTTAATACATCCCTCTACATCTCATCAATCATTTGGCTTCTCCTCCGCTCTCTCGCTCTCTCCTTCTTTCTCTCTCTCTTCCGCTCCTTCTCTATCTCTCCTGCTTTCTCATCTCATACAATCAGTCTGTGTGCGGGTATTATGCTCGGCTGCTGAGTGATGGTATAAACATCTGCCAGGGGTGCTTTTAAAGTACAGTCAGAGTTTCAGGAAGCTACTGTTCAAGGAGCAAAAAAAACCCAACAATCTTATTCACATAAAACTTTGCCTTTTCACATGATTGCATTTTGCACAGGTATCGCACAATGTATGCAACATCAAGAATCAGACTTAGAAAGCATGGGATTTTAACAATCAAGTAATGGAGATAAAACTGGCTCAGAAAAAAATTATCATAATTAATCCACATACCCACTGCCATGTACAGTTCATTAACACTTGCAGTATTCAATGACTTTTTAAAATTGACTTTTAATCTTTTGATACTATACACTATTAAAAAAATGAATAAATTGAAAATAGAAGTACCAGTAATCATCACTTTTGGAATAAATGTAGTCATTTTTTTTTGTATCAAGAAAAAAAAACTGTCACCAAAAAAAAAAAAAAAATTGTAGGGGGCTTTAACATGTAGTGGCACCATCCTTTGATAAAATTGATATGCAATGTTTGCCTAAGCATCTTCCCCAAACATCATAGTTTGAAGTATTTCCTGAAGGGTATAAGATGGTTTGGCAAGACTGGTAGGAGTCAGTTTACACTCAAGGTTCTTGACACAAAACACCACGGTTACTTGCATTCCAAAACTTCTTACTTTTGAGCATTAAAGGGATCATATCTCATATTATTTTTCAGTCTGGAGCTTCCACTCTTCTTTAACGTGTAAGAAAGATAAATTACATTCTGGATGCGCTCTTACTGTGTGAGATACAGCTGGTATTATTGCATGCTGCATTATTAATGTGTGTAGTGAGCAACACATACATTTATATTCTTTCTCACACTAATACACATTATAAAATGGGTTCAAGAATGTAGCCAATAGGAAGCGCTGAAATGAGACACACCTCCTTCCTTTACTTCAGTACAACTGCACTGCCTGTAATCCTATGGTAGATTGCCGATCGTCTGTGCGCGCGGCGGCTCCTTTGATGAATTGCATGCATACGCGTACGCGCTGTCAATCCTGTAAACAACTTCTAGTTCGGGCTGCCGGCCGGCGGCCGGCCTGTCTTCCCTTGTGCATAACATATGTGGCGTACGTATGTATACTGTACTATATACGTACACTTTGTACAGTACAGTAGACCAAGCGTTATGGGACCGGACGCGTACATGGAGTCACTTTGAAGAGCAAATCCAACGATTTAGCAGGTTAATTCTCACGCCGTTTTCAGAGTATGTTGTCTAGTAGGCCTATATGAGGAGTCTATATCAAGTCTTTAAGGTAAAGGGTGTATATTCTATGTAAAATAAGTAAGTTTTCATGCGGGTGTCCGGAAACCCAACCCCCCATTATACTTATACACACTGTACTGTATGTGCGGGACTTCCGCGAGTGCGACGTGCGTAAAAGTTTGGGACGAACATCTTCGGACGTCTTGACCCACAAAGGTACGTGAAAAACGCTGAAAAATGATGTTAGTTTTCGAATTTTCGACCCATTTTATAAAACAAATGATGCACAAGATTATTTCGTAGCGTTAGTGTAGGCGTAGCTCACTCTCGGGTATTTACAATGTAGTGCAACATGCACTCGGCTTCGCCTCGTGCATGTTTCACAATTGTAAATGCCCTCGAGTGCACTACGCCTACACTAACGCACTCTATCCTGTGCATCATTTGTATATTATTGATCAGCACATTTAACACACACTCATCCCAATACCCAATTACACATTCATAACATATACACACATACTCACACACACACATTCACAAATACACACAGATAAGCAAACACAAACATACATGTACACACACAGCATTAGCATACGTCATAGAAGGGGAACTGCCTTTATGAGCCAGGGTATGTTGATAGAGAAAATGAGAGGCTGGCTAACAGGTGTCACATTGGAGGGTATTCCGGTATCATCGTCATGGCGACAAGCATAAAGGGATGTGTTAGGCATTGACGTTACAGTTGGGAAGAAAAAGAAACGTGACTATAGTAGTTACAAGGATAGGGCTATATAAATACAGCGGGTAATAATGATAAAGGTGATGTTGAAAAGTTTGACAATGATAATATAATGCTTTTGTTGATTGATAAGGAGATTGTTTAATCTGTGAAACAGAATTATGATGTCAATGAAAAGAACAACTAGAAAAGCACTCTGAGAGCGTGGACCTCCGCCAAGCAGCTCATTTCCACAATCAATATTGATGATTTCCACCCATACACGCATGCAGAAAATCACGCAATTTTGAAATGATAAAAAAAAGACTTGTGTTTACCTCTTCAGTTTCCCACTGCGTGGCGCCTTGATGAGCAGAGCGTGCGTTTTAGTGCGCGTATGCAAACCTCAAATACGCGCAGCTTGTACTCCCAAGTTCATTGACCCTATCTGCCAAAAGAGTAACAAAAAATCCTTGAAAACTTGATAAAGATTCCAAGATCACTACCAAAATTTAATCATCTGTTCCTTGTGCTATTATCAACTTTTCCTGTATGTTTCATCCAAATCTGTTCGCAACTCTTTCGAGTTATTTTACAAACAGCCAGACAAACAAACAAATAAATGCTGGCAAAAATATAACCTTCTTGGTGGAGGTAATAACGATGATGATTATACTAATGATAATAACAGTAAAGGCAAGATAAGGTAAAAAAGTTTAAGCAGTTAGGTATGAGTGGTGCAGATCATTTGGTTAACACATTGAGGACGAGTCCCGAGTAAACTTGGGCAGGTGTCTATGGGAAGTCTGTGTTACAGTAAAATCAGCCCGTCCTCAAAGGGTTAATACCGATGAAGCTGATAGCAGCACATAATGAAACTCTCGTATGCCCCGTCCAGCAGGAATGTGAAATTTACAAGGACTTCATACTGGACACTTGCTGGACAAGCCATTTTTATCTGCCTGCCAAGACTGTTTGATCAAAATCATGATGCTCAAAAGTCGACAGACTTTCAGTTAGATTTAGATTGTCATGAGCAGACATACCTCTACCCATTCTCTGGCTGGCTAGTTACTCTTTACAACAACAACAACAACAACAACAACAACAACAACAACAACAACAACAACAACAACAACAACAACAACAACAACAACAAAACCTGACTAAAAAAGAAAAGAAAAAAACAGTACAGAAGTTGAATGGTGGCAACACACTCCAAACCAACATCCTTGAAAGAAATGTCATCTTACTAGGATCTTATGATTTTTTTTTTTAGAAGAAAAAAAAAAAACTTTAACCAAAATTTCTCACTGTGGGTTTTGCAGTGAGTTCCTTTGAAAGAAAAGTTGTTCCATCAGATAAAGCCTCAATAATCCAGCCTCCTCCAGAGATTGACATCAAACCTCCCTCCCTCATCCCTCTCTCATCTCTCCCCATCCCCTGCCTTAACGCTTTCTTCCGCAATCCTCCAGTTTCAGGGAGGCCTTGGAACCGATCACAGACTAAGATTTCTCTTCGCCTCGGGACATTGGACCAGTTCCCTCCTTCCAAGATTGATTTGCACTGCCGTTCGTTCATCCGGCCAAGTGCAGCGCTACACGACCCACGGTACAATTCAACTCGTTGCCATGGCTACGAGTGCACTCGACAGTGCAGGGATGCGTGGCTGCGTGTGGGGAAGATGTTACACAACTGGCACATTTTGCCACCTTGGGTGATACCTCCTGGATATTAAAAAGGACTTCAGATTTGATGCAAAATTCCTTGCAGCTTATGTGAATAAACGTCCCACAGGCTTTTTTGACTACGCAAAAGTATATGAATGCAATGTGCCCTCTACTTACAGAAGTACCATTGTTTGAGGAAGGTTCAAAACATTGCTTACCATGGAGCCAGTGGGACAGGAATATCAATGTTTGAAAAATACACCAGCACTAGTTCATGACATACAGTACAAGATGTACTAACGCATTGAGGACGAGTCCCGAGTATACACTCGGGCAGGTGTCTATGGCAAATGTGTGTTGGAGCAAAATCAGTCCGTCCTCAACGGGTTATGACACTTGTCTATCCAGCTCTATGAAAATACACACAATCTTTACTTTATATGCATTTCTTTTTTTTTGGGGGGGGGGGGGAGGGGGAGAAGCGGAGAATTCTTCCATATCTACAGCCGAAATTCTCTTAACCCCCCTTCCAATAAGTAACATTTTGAATATCTAGTAGCAAGGTTTGAAAGTACAATTGTACATAGTATTTAGGAGCAATAAAAAGACACGATCTCACCAGTCTTTCCCCATAGGGTGCGTTCGAGCGCTCTAAAGCGAACCAAAGTGAACTGAACCAATGCATACCATACCGAACTGTGCCAGATTTGAAGCATTCAAGCGCTCTGTCGAGGAAGCGTACCTCACGAGTTATTTTTAGAAAAGGTCACGCATTTTTGTAGTAAGAATGTCATCCACCTGGCGCTTGAACTACTTACAGCTGTCCCGAACAAAGAGAATGATGTTTTTGCATTGTGACGTGTGCGCATGATACGCGCATGCTTTACAGCGAACTTTTGGTACGCTTTTGGTACGCTTTTGGAGCACATCGGGAAGTGGTCCACTTTTGGCTCGGTACAGTACGGTATGGTACACTTTAGGAGCGTTCGAGCGCTCCTCTGGCGCGGGTAGGGTACGGTACAGTTCGCTTTAGAAGAGCGCTTGGACGCACCCATAGACTATGGGGAAAGACTGGTGAGATCGTGTCTTTTTAATTGCTCCTGAATAGACGTTCATCTCCTTGTTACCTTACAGTATACGTCTTGCTTCTACAGTTGAATAATATATCATAATTTAAGGAATTTTCTATCTCTTTCTAAAACAAAATAAAAACAACAATAATGATCCCTATAATATAGTGTTCTAAGAGTGTATAAACTGCAAACAAAATACAGAACATCTACCTGTTGAGGATACTCAATGGAAAATAATGACATACAAATATAACATGCCTCATTAGAAATAGAAAAGAATGTTATACTTGTATTAGCAATTACTGATTCTTTGCGGTAACAGCCACGCACGACTGGCCACACAGCACTTGAAACCTACATTATGCAAATGTACTTAAATCAATATTCCCCCCTAAGAATGGGTAACACGTCAACTGCGACATTCTGAGGAATTCCAGGAATGCTCGTGTGCTCAACATTTCATGCCCCTATAATCTTCACTGGAAACGCATCGCACAATTATTGTTGGTGGTCACACACCCGTGGGCACTGGCAGACATACTTTGCCGATCATTCTAAAAACTACAATGTGTGATCTATTCAACATGTTTGAGCAAGTCCCTTATGCCTCCTTGATCTTTACGTCTGGCTTGCGCACATCCATGAAAGGCACGCTATATTTAGACAGCAAGCGCTTGCGGTCTGCAATCTTTCAAATGTGAAAAATGAAAAACTGACGCATTTGGACACCTCATTAGGAGATGATCAAGGAAACACAAAGGGAAGCATGGAATCCAAAATGTCTACTTTGTGCATCAAATCACGTGCTGTGTCCTCTCGTGGCATGCCACACAAGATTTCCATTTAACCCTTAGCCTCCTTTAACTCGTTGAGGACGGACTGATTTTGCTACGATACACATTTCCCATAGACACCTGCCTAAGTATACTCGGGACTCGTCCTCAACGGGTTAATGTAAAATTTAGTTCTCCATACATGTATTACGGGACGGATCCAGGAATTCCGTAAAGGGGAGGCGCCTTTACAAAATTAAAGGAGGGTGCACGTGTCCCCCCCCCCCCTCATTTTTTCGTTTGTTTTAACAATGAATAAAGAGGGGGTTGGTGCGGTGCGCCCCCCTCTGGATTCACCACTGTATTATACACCCAATTCTTTAAGCTGGCAGGAAACAACTAGCAACAAATCTATGTACATATACAGTCTGTGTTTCCTCCCTCATAACTGCTGCAGAGCAGGTAGACTGCTGAAGTGGTTAAATTGTACAATTTGGTAATTATTCTAAAACCTTGTAAATTGTATGGTAATAATGTAAATTTGGTTTCTTTTCCTCTTCCTGCCTTACAACAATGTACCTCAGAATAGTTTTACTAGATAATAGCTCTATAGAAATGTGCTGTACTATTATTATCATTATCATTATTACAACATATAATATAAAATTCACTTTTACAAGCAATAATAAACTGCTGCCTTTCCATGAGTTAATTCTTTGTAAATCAGGTCTTGAATTACATAATTTCTGAGTGGCTTTAAATCTCTGGAATTTGCCCTATAAAGAATTCTATCACAAAGGGAGTGTGAAAGTATTTTCAGGCAATGACGGAAAGTGGATGTACAACCTTCTTAGCAGAACAAATTCATCTATGTCCGTCTCTATTTGGTATCTTGAACTTGACAATATCTGCTACTCCTTGGCGCAAAAATTCTACTCCGGGATCGAGAAAGGTCAAAGGTCAAACACAGCCCTCCGCAGCCCTCAATTGAAACCGGAGGAGCTGCTATTCGGGGCGCGCTGTCGTGAAATACAACACTGAGCGGGCACTATTTGCTCGCACGTTGGCGGGGAAATTGAGCAAATATAGCCATAATGGCCGGCAAATTTTAATGAGGTCGCCCCGGCTCCCCTCGTATGCTCTCACCGCTGTGAAGGTGAAGGGCACGGCGTTAGAGAAAGGTAAATCGTGATCTTGTCTCCACTGAGGCAGAGCTCCATTAGTCAACACTAGAGCTGTGAATGAATGGGGGGGGGGGGGAGGAGGATATTTCTCCCATGGGACAGTGATGGTAATGGGTGGGGTAGGGGCAATGAGGATAGGGAATGGGGTAAAAGAGGCAGCTCTCTCCCTCTCTCTCTCTCTCTCTAAAAGCATCTCACAATATGCAGCGGGGTTGCCTTGTTTATAAATTTATCTCTGGTCTGGCGATATTTCACAGCCATGATGCCTGGCAATGCGTTTGCCCATAAATCCCCCAAAGATTGCTGGCAGCTCATTTACATCGTTGCTGGGTGCGAATGTAAATGCACTAATTGGTTCATGGAACATTATGCATACAGTCATATTTCACTACCACTTTATCACATTAGACATTTTTCTACTTATCACAAAGCAAGATATTGAAAATAGTCTGGTCACATATGTATGCAGTAAGATGACAATAAGGAAATGAAATACAGGTATAGTAGTAGAAGTTGTAGTATTAATTTTCCATCTCTATTACAAGAAACACACAGAGAAATACAAACACACACACATACACATTCATAACCCACACCATGAGAAATGGCTGGAGTTGAATGATCTGCATGCAAATGCATAACAACAGCATTCCATAGTAAAATCTAACTTTGATGTGGCAAAAACCTAAAATTCGGATTCAAAACAAAAACAAAAAAAATATATCAATATAGGTTGCTAGAATCTGCCATGTAGCGTTTCTAGAAAATGTCTCAGCAATCAACTGAAAAAGTTCCTCATGTGGTTTGATCTCTGATGCTGTGGTGGCTCATGGCCTCAGGTTCCTGAGATAATTTCCCCCAAGGTGCATGAAGCCACAGCATCACCAGGGAAAGAGGATCTCCCTTCTTTGTAACCCCGCCCCACCCCCTCCCCCCCCCCCCCCATTCTAAGACTGGCAGAAGAAAAAAAACAACAACAACATAAAACTTGCCTAGGGGGTGAGATATATGCAAGTATCACACATGGGGCGAAACATAATGAGCATGCTCATACAGCCACGAGTCAAGATGTGGCTGTTGTTTGGCCGACGCCAACATGCCATCGGTGTTACTTTTCACCACACTCAAAGGGAGGTGGACGGGCAATCTCGCCTCCCGCCCACAGACTGGTCAAGGCTCAATCCAATCTTCACTTAGCTGGGCAGAATTTCTACACCCATTCAGCATATTGGTTTTAAACTTGAGCTGCCGTCACGAAAGAACAAGAAATCAATCTCATGTTACACAAGAATCAAATCAGAAGGATGGAGGTGGAACAATTTCTTCATGCAAAAGCGCCTGATCTTCAGGGGGAAAGAAAAAAGCTCGCTTCAACAGTACATTGATAACATAGCACAGAAATGCAACCTCCTGGTCGAACTTGCCTGCTAAACCTTACACCACAGCAAACATCACAAAGTCAAATGTCAGGGGAAACCGCCCTGTTTATCCGAGTGCATTTGAGCAAAGTCTTTCATGTGATTTTAAAAGATGAGATATAAAGTCAAAGACCAACTGATTGTTTTAATATTTATTAACCAGTTGAGGACGGGCTGATTTTGCTACAACATGCATTTTCCACAGACACCTGCCCGAATACTAGTACTTGGGACTTGTCCTTAAAGGGGTTAAGATGCGTACAAATCTGACCACAAAAACCAAGAGTGAACTGTGATTACACTGGTCTGACGTGCTGGTATTGGTACAGTTCTTACTCTTTTGATCAGAAACCATTTTACAGGATCAAAAATTCCAAAATGAAATGGAAAGTAGTATCACATGAAAGAACTTATTTATAATTTGATTAATCTTTTTGCTATGAAAATGAAGCTCCTGTACATATATTGCACATTTCAAGAAATTCGGTTATTCACAAATATACCCCCATCTTATGTCAGTCTCTGAGGCTTACATTATATAGCAAGGACTTCTATAGATATCTATAGAAATCACAGGAAGTTCTCCAAAGTTCTCCTAAGTATAGAATCACATTGGTCTTTTCCCAAGTCTTATTGAATTATGTATCATGGAATGATAAGAATAAAAATATGCAACTTAATTACAATTCTACTCTAAGTGAATTATATATCATGAAAATATTACAAGAAAATTATTCATTAATTTAATTACAATGCTAATACAACTCACTAGAGGAATTATTGTGTTAAAGTAACATTTGTTTGTTTGTTTGTTTCATATTTCCATCTGACAAGATGGCTGGAAGGCCCACATACATCTGCACCAGCTGGTCTTCCATGGGGTCCATTTGGATGTGAGAATTCACATCTACACTGACTCTCCCCTTAACCCATTGTCTTCGAAAACTAGATGTGCCATGTAGTACGCATTTGTTGAGGGAATCATATTCCAGAGCCAAAGATTTAGAAAGAGTTTGACGCTTTCCCCGTCAGGTTTGAGATCATACATGTAAGAGTCTCAGCTTGCCCGACATATCTCCTGAGCAGGATCAGTTCCACCTGACAGGGTGGGGAATCAGCTCATCTTCTCTCCTCTTCTCTCTCCTCCTCTTCCTACTTCTTCCTCTTCTTTTCCCTTTCTTTGTCTTTTCTTCCTTCTTCTCCTCCTCCTCCTCCTTCTCCTCCTTATCTGTTCTCTCTGTTTTTCTGCCACATGGGAGCACCACTCCTCATATGCCTTACTAGAGGATAGTGTATCAGGAAAAAACTCAAGTTCATTTATTTTAGAGGCCCAGTAACCCTATCTAGCTAACTTCAGTGTATTCAAAGAGAAGATATATATTCATATATTCATATATATTTATATATTCATATATCCATGCATCTATTTATATGTATATAATTTTATACCTAGTTATGTAATTATTTATTTTATCTATGTATTTAATAGATATCTATACATTTATATTTATATATTTATATATTTATATATCTATATATTTATATATTTATATATTTACATGTATACACACACAAAGGTATTGAGAGAAGGCGGTGAAGAGAAAGAGCTACTTGTGGCAAACAACGGCATGATAACGGTATGATTAAAGAGGATAAGAGGTCATACACATTTCTTCATTGTAGAAGAGGTTTTAGTGGCAATCGTCGTACATGATTTATAGTTTATTGGTCCTTTTTCGGTGATGATCAAAGCTGTCTCGAGAGCATCAGATTAGAAAAATAATAACCTTCAGACAGTGCTTTTAGGCTAATGACTCTTAATCGATGATATATTGGAAAGCACCATCAAATTGTAATCAGTATCAGATTTTTTTTTTGTCTTGCCACTTGCGAGGATTTGTTATCTTAGTTTACACGATGACAGAGGATATATCATAATGTTGTCAAGTTTGTTTGTTGTTTGTTTTTACTCATGGATCAACTATGCTGAAAAAAGCATATACAAAGATATAATCTCTGATCTATGTTTATCAGTAGTGTCTTTGCTTGACAATTAAAGAATAACAGTTTATCTTTTTGAATTATGTGTATCTTTGGTGCAATTTATTCTGTTATAGAAGTAAAGGACATCAGAAGAAGTGCTGTATTATTATCGATATGTTGATTATTGCAGATTTCCCTCAATATCTACATGCAGATTCTGAACAATCCTTGATAGTAACTTAATTGAAGAAATGAAATGACACATTTGTACATCAATGAAGAAATATGGATGTCAAACAATATTTACTCTTCCAAACTCTCCGTCCAACTTTTTCCTTCCCTCTTTCTCCCTTCATCCTCCCTCATTTTTCTTCTACTTTTCTTCTTCTCTCCCTCTTCTCTTCTCTTCTCTATTCATTCTCACGCTACAATGGCACTGCACTACCTCGTGCTTTGATACAGCCAGTCCTTCTGACTATGTTAACATCTTAAGTAGCAGTGCATGCCACATTCTATGATGACGACTCCCTCTCTCACAGCCGACACAAAGAGTATGCCTCTCACGAACGGAACCATCCAACGTCTGGGGGGTCATTAGAGCTGCAAGAACCTGTGTGAATCCTCCTTGATCTCTAGCCCTCCCCTTTCTCTTCCACACCCACCCCCTATACTCATTGCCCCTCTCATTCTTTCCTCTACCCATTAGCCCCCCCACGGGGGGAGGGGGGGGGGGAGACAAAGAGACAAAATGGTGCCCAAGGCTACAGCTGGAAGTGCACATCGCTTTGCCTCGTACCTGTACGTGTACACATTAACATGTCCGTCTCTTTTGCACATGGCGTCAGGCGTTGGCCCATTTAAATCTGGGCTACGAAGTGCGCGTATCTATTGCATCTCGTTTGGCACGCGGCATGCATGCCACGCTGACACAGACGACACATCGCCCACCCAAACACATCTCCTTTTCCCCCGAGTCTGTCCATAAACAAGCAAAGTCTGATGAAATGGGCTGATTAGCTAGGGAGGTTAACCAATTCAGTCATCAGGCTACACCCTCTTGCATCATAATTTCTTTTGCTGACTTCCCTTTTCACAAATTTCTATAATGCAGACTAACCCACTAACACCAATAGTTGCAACCACCATAGAAAGAAAATTAATTTTTATGACCTTTGACAGTGAGTTCATTATATTTATAGTTAGACCATCAAGAACTGCAACATATGATTACAGCTTTACTTAACCTCCACAGAAGCAAGACTACACATCTCTTATTGTTCTTTAGCATTTACAATTCCAAATAATTATTTGAACAAAATTTCCCTTCAAAAAAATCTTCACAGTCTTAAACTACAAATATTTAAAAAAAAAGATCTTGGCTAGGTGGCTGCATATATTGTCATGGGAGGAAAAACTAATCAGTTGTTTTTTGAAGCACAAAACTCGAGCCCTTCGTATCATGAAATTAAATTTTTCTTTAACTTGAAGAAAGCCCTTTCAGTTAACCCTTTGAGGATGGGCTGATTTTGATACAACATGCATTTCCCAAAGACACTTGCCTGAGTATACTCGGGACTCGTCCTCAATGGATTAAGAACATGCCCTGTATGAACCCACGTTCCCGCGGAGAGTGACGCATATTGTGCGAACGATATGGTAGCTGCACTGATCATCTTAACACTTCATGACATCATCAAACACTTTGCCACGTGTTATGAAAACCCAACATGACACTGCATCCAATGAGACAGCTGACCAGAGCTGGGGCTACCAAAGTGACCGGCATTGCAATCAAAGCCATCAAGTCCTGATCAAAGTGATCTTTGTCTACCTCTGCCTACAACAATATCTAATAATACAATCATGATAACAATTCATGATAATAAAATCATTCAAGCACAGAGCTGCTTCTACATAATGGTGATACAGCCAGTTTCGAGTGAGTTTTCTTTCCACTTTTGTTCGGCATTATTATGCCAAATGGTCATCAGTTTTGTACCCAGATGCCATGAATGTTGTATTAGTCATTGTCCTTTTTTTTTATTTTTTGGCATTTTCTATTCATGAATGTATTTTTTTTTCTTTTATCAAAACCATACCACATGGAAAACCAGAAATAAGAATTATTGGCACATTGATAGTTTACAAGTCATTTTTTTACTGCATATTTTTTTTAATAACATGCACTTGTATTTGATGAATGTTTGATTCTGTAATAAAACAAGACAAAAAAGACACAAAAAACACTAGAGATGGTTGGGTTCAAATTGCATGATATGCAAGGCTTGTCAAATATCATGCAGCAGGACAGCTTTACAGTTGGACCTCATCTATTATTAGCCACCTTCAGCTTACAGATTGTGATACAATATGTATCATGTGATGTGTTTGCTTCCTTTCTCTCTCTCTGAACGTGGATCGAATAATCTGTACATCTCTAGAATCAATCTCAACAAAACCAGCAGAGCTTTGCAGTTACACCACAGCAAACCTCCCATTCAAGTATTAAAGCAGGCTTCAAACTTTTTTCCTTTAAGTTGTCATTTTGTAGCTTCAACATCTCAACTCATTTTTTTCTTTCTTCTGGGTCATGTAACTGCTTCTATGGCAACAGCTGTAATAAATCCAGAGTAGGAGTGCGCACAATTTTTTTTTTTTTTTGCTTTTAAGCTGTCTTCCTCCTTGATAGGAACAGAAAAAGCTAGAGGAAAAGAACAATAAAATCTGTTGGCTGATTTATGATATTGGTTGCCTCCTAAGTAATTGACATTTTGTATTTCAGTACTGGTGAGGGATTTTTAGCACACAGAGTGTGCAATTACGTGGATATTTTAATGGGTGCCAGATGCAACAGTAAAAGAGAAGGGGGAAATCCCACTTATCTCAAAGAGATGGAGCTCTCATGGGGGGAAAGTCTCCTAAAAGAGATGAATAATTACATGAATAGATCATGAAATATCCACGGGTATCGTAGGCTACGGCAGCTGTTTGTTTTACCTTGTCAATGACCTTCCGTAAAAGAGGGAATTTTTGCAGTGTGGAAATTTTTCTTGTATTTCGTGCAACCAGAAGTTAAAGCAAAAATGAAAGCATATAAATATTTTTGCATGCCACATATATGTTCCAGTAATTACTGTCCTGATTCCGCAGAATTAAACACATGCAAAATTCGTCTTACCTAGCTGAGCCTGAAAAATTACTCACATGAAAATATCCACTTTTCCAGTATGTGCTATCATACATTTAATAATGCAGGTTTCTATTAGGGAGAGTAATTCTTGAAATGGTGAAGGTTGGCATTGTCATTTCTTTCATCCAACTACTAGTGAATGTATCGTTTAACCAATCGATTCCTGGAATAATTTTTTCCAAAATCGCAATTAGTTATGAGCTTCAAGGAAATCATCAATTAAGTGCCTTTAATGTCCCTACAATCCATAGCAGTCCTTCAAGAGCCATGTAATTACCCACCATGCATTTTAGTGATTTGCAATTAGACCACTTATTCCCGCTGATACCCCCCCCCCCCACACTAAGTGATATGGCCATGGCGTATACTGAGAACAATCAAGCCGTCACACGCAAAAGCGTCATTACATCGCGAGGCCGGCAGCTTGGCGCATCAGGGCTTCCCCAGAGAGGAAGAACATCAGCGGGTATCGGACGCAAAAGAGCTCTCCAGCCACCAGTGAAAGTGTCCTCATCACGGGTAGAAACATACCTTCCTGTTCTCCAGGAGAATCACTTCTACGGCCATACACTGCACTCAACATTCCCTGCCAGAATGTACTATTTCCATAGACATTGTGCAAGGCCGACAAGGCCCTATACAGTATGTCCCCCCCCCCAAAAAAAAAAAAAATAATAAAAAATAAAAAATAAATAAATAAATAAATAAATAAATAAATAAAATAAAATAAAAAATAAAAAAATAAAAATTACAATCAGATTTCTGCATTAATATCCTTCAAAATGATTAAACAATCTGAATGCTATTTCAGGGTATGATACTATAACTTCTTACAGGTATCTTGCAGAAGACCCTGTTCAATTTGGTTAAGAGGTCAGAGAGAAATGTTAATCATTGCAAAGCATGACATGGGTCCACTCTTTCAAGTTTGGCACTTGGATGCCCTCAGCATTTTGCAAAGGTGTAAGCACAATGGTCAAAACTTAAGCTGAATGCCCACTGAGCGACCTGACCCTGCAAGCTGGTGCGAGCTGTATGGGGTGCCGAGTGTCGCATGGCCTATTTCGTTATGAAATGTTGTCATTTCGTCAAGGAAATGACAGCATTTCATGACAAAATGATAATTTCATAACAAAATAACAACATTTTGTTGCCGACAAAATGCCTGATTTTGTAACGTAGTAGGCCATGCGACACTTGGCGCCCCATACAGCTCGCACCAGCTCGCAGGCTCAGGTCGCACAGTGGGCATTCAGCTTATGAGGGAAGGGATTCCTGACATACTCTACAAAGATCCCAATTTCTCTGTGACCACTGAAGCAAATCGAACAGTGTCTTCTGTAAGATGTACACAATAAGTTATAGTTTCATACCTTGAAATTGCATATTTATTGAGTCGCCATTCTTAAAGTTATTATTGCAGAAAGTCAGATTGTATTTTTTTTTTTTGGGGGGGGGGGGAGGATAGATGGTATAGTCAAAGGATTAAATGACAGGACGCCATTTCACTGTACACCATGAGTGACAGGTCTTTCATCTAACATTGCCTCACTATGACAACAATCACCATGGTACCTTCGTTCAGTCTCACATATGTTTATAGTAATTTCTTCTCTCTTTTGCAAATTTTCTCATGTGCACATTTACCATACTGCTTGAAATCCCTTGCATTACATACCCTCATTCTCATGACTTCTGTAATTAGAAATATCTTGGTATCATCTGAAAACAATCTATGGCTTCACACCAATCACCTGTACTACTACTTATAAATGCTAAGATTTGACAGTGTTGAAAGACACAAAGATATCACCAAAGGAATTCTGCTCATCAGTTAGGATTAGCTAGTTTTAATAACACAGCACAGAAATTTTAGGTTTCTTGCACACTCATTCTTCTCCTCACTGGACATAGCGCTTCCTACACATGTCCAGTCCAGAGTACTGTAAGCCTATGTCCCCAAAAAGAAGAACATGTAGTCTTATCGGATCTATTTTGAATGGCACACATATGGATGACCTTACCCTATCAAGTGCCCCATTGCTTGGATACCACCTGTTGACTGGTTTTCTAGCCTGGAGGGTGGAGAGGAAGGCATCACCACCATTTTCCCTCCCAACATCTTCCTCTCTTTTTTCAGTGAGAGCATCTCTCACGGCACACTGTGTTTGCTTACATTTCCACACTGTTTCTACCAGCTGCCTTTTCAACATTCACGACGTCAAGTCTACGCTGGTGGGGGGGGGGGGGGGGGGGGAGGGGGGAGGGAAGGACCGGTACTCAAGACATCGGTCTTGGAGTACATAAAACTTGGGAGGTCAAGAGGAAAGAATCGCTGCACATGATCTGCATTCATTTCTCTCCTCTGAACAAGTCTCGCGGAAGCCATTTTCAGTTGACCAGACGGAATTGAGGATGATAAGCGTGGAATTGGATGGTGATATTTCAGCCTTCCTTGCAGCACACCATTGATGGTATGGGTGTAAGGTAAGCCCACCCCCTCCCCCATGTGAGGAATGAAAAGCTTACATCTGGGACATTGCAGTGATGTCACAGGAGACCATTGGTACAGATTAGTGTCTAAAGGCATCATTATTCACAGATTTGAAACACTGTTTATGAAAAACAGGGCATGATATGGAATAATGCTAAAAGCTTTCATTTATATTGCAAAATCTGCATCATTTCACATTGCATCAATTAACTTTTCGTGGGCTATTATGTGCAGTGCAAACAACTTTCTGATGTGTGATTAAATTGATTCCCTTCTTACTTTAATCTGCAAATAGAATGGTAAGTGTGCAATATTGCATAAAGCTGAACAAAATGGTACAAGCATACAATAATGTCATATGATTCATGCAAAGTATCACGTAACCTACTTTAGGAAAAAACAAACTTTTTAAAACACATCATCTGAAGATGAAAAATGTACAATGCATGTTTGTCATAAATGCTTCATAGATAATCCAGTTTGCGACATTGGCAAATGTGTGGCATTTCTTCATGTATTGTATGCTAAAAAGGAACCCTCCTACCAATACGTGTTCTGAAAAAATGCCAATGTAAATGTAAATAAAGAGTTTGACAGCAAGAATCATACATGAGGTATAAAAATACAATCGCACATTAAGAAGAAATATTAGAACAATAAAAATACATTTTCAAAACATATGGTCGATGAAGAAAGAATGCATACTACATGTAAAAGCAAATTATTTGCAACTCTTATCATGTAAAAGCAAATTATTTGCAACTCTTATCATGTAAAAGCAAACTATTTGCAATTCTTATCATGTAAAAGCAAACTATTTGCAACTCTAATCATGTAAAAGTAAACTATTTGCAAGTCTTATCATGTAAAAGCAAACTATTTGCAACTCTTATCATGTAAAAGCAAACTACTTGCAACTCTTATCATGTAAAAGCAAACTACTTGCAACTCTTATTGTAATAATACTTCAAATATTTTACCCAGTTGAAGATGAGTCTCAAGAATACTCAGGCAAAAGTCTATGGGAAATGCATGTTAAACTAACATCAGTCCATCCTCAATGGACTAAAATATGAAAATGACATTAACAAGGGGCGGATCCAGGAATTCCATAAAGGGGAGGTGCCTTTGCAAAATTAAAGGGGGTGGGGCGCACGCAACCCCCCCCCCATTTTTTATGTTTATTTCTTTCGTTTTGACCAAAAATAAAGAGGGGGCACGGGCACGGTGTGCCCCCCTCTGGATCCATCACTATGAACTACAAGTATATATAATATATCTATCAGCAGGTACTGATGTGATAAAAAGATGGCAAACATCTGATCTATTTATTTGTTTATTTGTTTGTCAGAGGCATTGTTTTTGTTTTTTATCATCAGCCAGTTTAGCACATTAGCCGGGTTCACACGTACAAAATAGCGGGATGACGATCGCGATCCATATCTCGAGTTTTTTTGCGAGCGTCCACACGTACCAAATTATCTCGCTAATTGCAAAGCCTGCAAACTGGGTAACGCAGCGCCCTTCTCTATCACTGCCTGTGCACACTTCCGTTTGCCCATTGTCTTTTACACGTCAGTGGTGTGGTTCGCACGCTGTTGTTTTGGTGCGCCAAAGAGGTTAAGGACCTCTTCACACAGGCCTCGCTGTTGTGATGTGCGCATTGCATGATGGGATGTAAAAACTCGAGATTCTAATCCCGACTGTTCACACGTACCAGCGCAGGGCTAATTATCCCGCTAATTGATGAACCAGCGCAAGATTTCTTGGGATTAGCATTGCGATGCTTATCCCGCTAATTTTCGGGGTTTTTCTGTCCACACATGCAAAAAAACTCCGGATGACGATCGCGATGCAAATCTCGAGATTTGTATCCCGCTAATTGGTGTACGTGTGAACCCGGCTATTGAGAAACACGGATGATGGTTGGAATGATTAACAACTCAGACCCAAATAAACAAAACATAAACAACAAGAACAACCCATAAGGGCTTGCTATGTCTTGTAGTATCTCCTGTATGTAAGCTGCCATTTTAATTTTCTTCAACGAGCATGGAGAGTGTCTAACTTGTCTGGTAAGCCAAAACTATACAGTATCTACAGGTAGGGACTGAACTATGTCACTGAAGCTTGTTCGTATGCATGTGTGTGTTTGTGTGTCATACAGTGGGTACTTTCATGTTTGGTGACAGTGCTGCTGTAAGTGATCATATTACATACATGAAAACAGCACCAGCACTAATATAACGCCAACCTTGGGTTGATAGTAGCTCTGTGTGAACTCACGTATTACCTAAAATGCATATTATGTGCTAAACATCTATGCCAGTACTGTCTTCACATATAAAAAAAAAAAGAATAATAGGCCCTAATAATAATAAAAATAACGATAAATGCTTGAGACATGGCATACAAATCTGTGTTTAGGGGCTATAAAACGAAAACCATATTTTAAAGGCACTGTTTACCTTTGGGAGCAGTGATTTTAAAAATGTTCAAGATATCACATTTAATGCATAATGTGTGTAGGTCAGTTGTATCACAAAACATCCTACCATGTAAAAATTTTGCAATAACGCCTAAAATATAAAGAGATATCACCATTTTTCTCAATAAACCATTAACTATAGACAGTCTAGTCTAGAAACATTTTTATCATACTTATTGTTCACATTTTGTATATTTAATACCTAACATTGATTATATTGATTAAACTTTTTACATTGGTTGTTTCTATCCCTCACTCACATTTTAGAACTATTTTGAGGTAGTAAGGCTGGGTTTTTGTTTCATCTGCAAATGGTAAATTATGCCTTTAAGGGGCCAGAAACTTGCAGCATTCCCACCATATTTTCTTGTTCTGTCTTTAATACAGCATCAAGGTTACATCATATGTGACTACGCATGTATCAAATGCAATGACTTCTTTGATCGTATGCATCTATCACAATTTTACAGACGTTGTACTGGTGCCAACAATATACAAGGTGTTGGCCAATCAATAGTGATGATCGGCATTGCTTGCGTCAGTCTGACCGGTGGTGTTGGAACTCAATTTAACACAAGCATTTTGAGAATAAAAACAAACAAACACCAGTACCAGCATCAACACCAGACTAGAAATTGTTTGATCTTTTCAGAACAACATCATTCCACACACCACATTATAGTTAGCTGTCACCATTCTTTAGGTGATGTATGATAGAGGAAAAAATTGTTATTCAAAGCCTGAATTTCTCCTTTGAATGGTTGTAAACGTTGATATTTTTGCACGATTGAATGTCATCAGAATTTATGGACTAATTTCTTTGCCATTTGTACATCAATCGCTGCATGAAAAAAATCTCCAAATTTCATTCTAACTAGGCAGTTAGAATACCATTGAAGACACACAGAACATACCGTAGTTTCAGGTCGATCTTAACTTTAACCCACTGAAGATGAGTCCCAAGTATACTTGGGCAGGTGTCTATGGCAAATTCATGTTGGACAGCAATATCAGCCCATCCTCAACGGGTTAATATCAGCTTAAATTCTACATGAAACATCCTCACAGATGCATCGTTGACTCCAGCCCATGATGCAGCCCATTCAAAATGTGTAGAGAATATTGTGCAGAAATTGTTTTGTAGGTTTTATAATTTGTGCTAGCCAAAAGTAGCACAAAATATGTGAAAATCAATGTAATGATAAAATGTCCATGTATACAGTACATTGCCTAATCAGTACTACTACCCACAGAGCAACACCGGATGTAAAATGCTGAGTCGCAGTCTATTGTTAAGAGAGGTAATTGCCCATGTCAGAGACCGACAATTTCAAAGGAAAGAGATCAGACTGTTCATCTTGCAAAGTTCTTCATCAGTAAACAAAGAGGAACACTGTCCAAATATTTTTCTGGACGACTAAACAAGTTTAAGCGGGGTTCCCACTATCACGATTGGCGCCACGATTGAAATCGTGGTCTTAATCGTGAAGCAATCGTGGTGATCTTATTAGATTGTATCAGATCTTGAGGTCAATCGCAGCAATCGCGTTAATCGTAGAAAATTTTTGAACGGTTCAAAAATTTTCTACGATTAACACGATTCTTTTTTGATCGTGATCATCGCATCAGATTGTCTTGGATCGTATCAAAACCCAGCAAATCTTAACTTATCGTACTTCTTGATCTTGTTAATCGGGATCGACTTTTTCACTTACCTTCTGCTTATTTCGGGTTGTTTTGGGGGTTTTTTTTGCACATTTATTTTGCCCTTATTTTACCTGCAAATCGTATATATTTTGTATTCCGCGAAGTTGATTAAGGAGGGGTGGCACAATGAAATATAAAATAACGACATCATTGAAATATCCACCAGAAGGAGAATGTTTCACTTATCCCACAAAGTAACTTTTGTGACTTTTGAAAAGTGACCATTGTCGTGGATGTTAGGTCACTCGTGCATGACTATAAATATCACTGTCATTATTTCTCACATAGAAGTTAGTCAATGAGTGTAGCAATACCCCTGAGAAACAATTTTACTTTACTTTTTTTCGTTAAAAAGTGACATTGTTATAGGGGAGTTACCTTTCTGTTGTGTGTATATGGATTTTGTTAAACACTGTTAAATAAAACAATAATTCAAGTCAAACCAACCAAACTTTCAATACCCCATGAGATAACGACATTTTAATATAAAAATGCATAGGATACATATTATGCGAATATGAAATCAAACACACAAGTAATACTATCGGTTCGGCCAATGTTCTTATATTTAGCGTATATAACACATACAATGTACGTTATATCATATTTTCGTCATGTATTTCAAAGGAAGGTGAAAACATTTTGTCTTGATCTTTTCTTTTTTTCTGGGGAAGAGGGGACAATGATCTGATCTCGTGTATTCTTTTTTTTTGGGGGGGGGGAGGGGGAGGGGAAGGGTGAGCAGGTCGATTCAATAACTTATTTCTTTCAGTTAAATTAGAGGAGGGACTAACCGAGGTTGTGGCTGGCCTATAGGTGATGCTTTCTCTCTGATGATAGTTGTCATTCGCAATACTGCAAAGGTCATCATTCTCAACCTGTCAACCCTTGCCATCATCAATAATTGTGGATAGTAGGCTTAATCACTCAGCAGAAGTTAAGGAAACGATGAAATCCATTGTCAGCCGTACTATAATTTCCCATTCGGGTCCAATCGCACCTCTTAATGGGGGTCGCTTTTGATCCCGATCGTGAAAGATATCGTATCTTATCTCAACAGCCCGCATTGGTTCGCAGTATTTGTATTGGAACGTATCAGAACGTAGCTGCACGCACCAAATTGGGGATCCCGATCGTAATGATCGTGGTAGATCGGAACCAATCATGGACTCAATCGGGTCAATCCTATCGGATTGTATTTGAGCGGGAGATCAGATCGTGACAGATCGTGTTGCTTGAAATAGACCAATCGTGACCATATCGCAACTAAGCGAACCAACACGTATTGACTCGCATAAACTCGTATCCTAACGTGAAATTTCAAACGAGTTCAACGAATCTTCCACGATCAGTTACGAATGTCCAATCGTGGCGTTCGTAATAAATCGCACGATAGTGGGAACCCCGCTTTAGCAGGAATGCAAGTCAGACACTCAAACAAAAAGGGAAAAATGTCTAATTTGGTTGCAATACGAGTTCCGCTCCGAAGTGAGATCATTATCATACAGTGAAAAGAAGGTGATTGCCCATTTTGACAGGGAATTCCCCTCTTCTCCCACCTTCTCCGCTTCCTGGTTATATAATACATTTTAAGCAAAAAGTCAGCAGCAGGAAATCTAAGCATGAAGCTAGCTTCATGATCTAAGCATTCCTCTTTCTTTTCATGTTTGCAGTTTGCAGTATCCTTCTTTCATTTTTATTCTTCTGTGTTTGTCCTTTTTTTTTCCCTTTTTCACCCGGTTGCTTCAAAAAACCTACAAGTATTGTTTAAGAAAAATACCTTTCCTTTTACGCGATCACCAGCATTGGTTTGTCTGTTTGCAAAATAACTCAAAAATTTGTGTATGGATTAAAATGAAACTTGCATTACAGGTCGATATTGACACAAGGAACACCTCATTCAATTTTGGTAGTGTTCCAGACATTTTTAATGGATTTTTAAAGGATTTTTCATCATTTAGCATATAAGGTCAACGAACTTGGGGTTTAAGCTGCGCGTACTGGAGGTTTACATGTATACGCGTACTAAAGCTCTGCTCAGGCAAGGCACCGTGCAATGACGTAACAAAAGGCTCCTATTTTGGGAAATTGCATGCGTGTAAGGGTCGAAATAAGTTGCTGGCTTGGTGGAGGTCTGTGCTGCCTGAGTGCTTTTCTAGTTTTCTGTATGATACAACCATGCTGTGAGATTTTCATATCCTGGTTCTATACTTATCCATTCTGTAATATGGGTTTTCTAGGGTTAAGAAGTGTAGTCACAAACACAGGATGTTCTACTTCATGAATGGATTTAGGCAGGAAATATCCGGATTCATGGTATCCTTGCCGCTGAATCCGCATTCTCGTTTTCCGGGAAGGCTGAAATTCTTAGTATTTGGCATGGCATGGCATGGCATCGCACTGATTTCTGTTTGTGGTTTAGCAGCTGTTGGTGGCTGGTTGATTCCCTAGTCTAGTCACTGACAGATGTACCTACACTGATACCACGGTTGCTATTATAAAGGAAAACCATACTTAAAAGTGAATGTTTTCGCGCAACAAATTTTTTGCACTTGGCCGGGTAAGAAGAATTTCGCGTGATTTCAATTCCGTGGAATCAAGACATCAACTACTGGAACATATGACAAGCAAAAATATTTGTGTGCTTTTATTTTTGCGCTAGTTTCTGGTAGCGCAAAATGCGCAAAAATTTCGACACCGCGAAAATTTCCACCTGTACAGTATGTGATCAGTAACACACAAAATTGGCAATATCCACGAGTTAAATTTCAACTACCCTTGTGAATCTAGGCTAATGTGTCTACAAGTACAGTCAATGTCTGTAGGGGATCATCCTAAATATGTTTTGGCAGCAGAAGTGCATAAAGTAATATTCCAGAACATGTTGGGTGGCATGTCAAATCTTGAAAGAAAGATATTATTCAGAGGGATGAAGGTTCAGGTGTGAATTTCTTCAATTTGTCTCTCTCTACAAATTTGATTTGTAGAGGGAGACAAATTGAAGAAACTCACTCATATCAAATCATGTCGCTTAAAGGGACATTCCAGACGATTTTCATAATTTCACATCATGTAGTACATCAATCGACAACTCCCTGGATAGATTTGTGGACTTTATTTTGGTTCTTGAGCAGAGAAACAATACTTTGAAAAACCTTAAACAAATTACACTGAACAAGGATGATGACATAGAAGGTTCACATATTTCAGAAATGATAGCAGTGTAATTCCATAACAATACCGCTTGTTTGCGAGTTCACCTGTCTATAATCTATGCTTGCCTTCTTCTTTTGTTCTGCTTCCTTGAGTCCCAACTCATGCATTCTTATGGTGACTCTGCCATGTCATCATCCTTGTTCATTGCAATTTGTTCTATTTTTTGAAAATATTCTTATTCTTCATCCCAATTATCACAAATTCTGAAACTCTGTCCTCACTATAACTAATTTATAGTTGTACAAATGTAAAAATATGAGAATCACCCGGAGGTCTCCTTTAAGTTTCAGAAACTTAGAATGGCAAATCACCTTCCAGTTCTCACCAAGCTCCTGGGTGTTGTAAACCGCCCTCGTTAACAACTGTAATGACTAACATAAGACATAATTTTTCTCTTTTAAGAAATAAACTGAGTCAAAGTCATGGTGAGGTTAAAACACATGCGAGCCATTACCACATCAGCAAATATGACACATCTGGGCCCCGTTTTATCAAAAGATACAAGTGATTATAAATTCCCTTCCTACACAGGCTGCCATAGACTTATCATCTAAATCCACTATATAATCAATTATAACTCTTCATAAAACAGGCCAGGGCCCTAATCAATCAAATTCATTCTTGATAATGATGATGACAAATTTGTAGTACACACATATTTGTAGCATGTATAAACACTGCAAAATAAACCTAAAAGTATGTGTCACAGCTTGCCTCCCTGGGTTATACACAGTAAGAACTGTTATTAGAGGGAGATGAGGTGTTGATATTGACTGCACATCTCAGTACTGTCTCAGGTTACAGAGTCACAAGGTCTAAAACAGTACCAGTAAAAAAAAACCAATATATATATATATCCCTTGATAGAGATACTATGAGTGAAACGTTAGGGATGGTAATACCAGTAGTGCAATGTATACAGTGAAAATATAAAATACAAGGCAGAAATTCTCCTCGGTACACTACATGTACATTGCACCATGCGGCCTCTAGGTATATCTTTCAGATGCATTGAGATCAATATATATCCAATCTTGTGCATGTTTATGCAGCAGATATTTTCATGGGCCACCCAAGTGAGATAAGTTATTTAATCCTTCCAATGCCAATGAGTCAAATGTGCACAAATTTTAACCACAAACCTATGGACAGGAACCTAATGTACATTGTAGCATGCAGAGGGTTAATAGCAACCATGCAGAGTCATATAACAACACACACACACACACACACACACACACACACACACACACACACACACATATATAAAAATGATGGTCATGGGCACTTTCTGTTGACAAACGGACCAGACAGCCAATGGAAATGGTACAGAAACTAATTTTGTTACCAATTTCTCTTTTTTTGACAAGGACATGTGGCAAATGATGACTCAGAGGTTTATTCATATGAGCTAACACACACACACACACAAACACATACACATACAAACACATACACACAAGTGTGCATCCACAACCACAATATCACTTTAATGACAGAATTTGAGGCAAAGTGTATTCAGTTGTGTACAGGTACATCCTACATTACATTGATATCATTGCACAAAATTGGGAAAAGCAGTGAATGCGAAAGACAGAGAAAAAACACCAACTACTTTAAGAAGGAAATTGATTGGATAAGAGGGAAAAGTGGGTTGGAGAAAACACAACACATTCGATTAAACACTTCTGATACCACTTAACCAGGCAAGTGGGGAAAGGGTATTGTATATATCACAATGAAGCATCACGACTGAATCTACCCCAGGTAAGGGATACTGAAACATACATTATTCATCAATCATTTGAATTTCATCTCGCTGGCGACTGTGAGTGTAGCATCCCGCCTGATTTCGGTGAGAGTGAGGAAAAGAGTGTGATTCTATCACTGTCTCTCATCAATTTTTAGCCATTTGTGAGCAGAGATCCGTTTTCTTCTCCTTTTACACTTTACATCATATGCAATTTATCACAAATGCATGCATCAGAGCTTTACTATGAGGAGGGAGAATGGAGCAAGGTTAGTCAGGATCAAACTTTATGGCCCAAATTCATGAAGGTGGTACAATCTTGCCCATAGTTTAAACCATGGACAAAGATCATGGAGCGCTATCAAGTGTCACATGGAATATTTCGTTACGAAATCAGTCATCTCACTGACGAAATGATTATTTTATAATAGATTGACAACATTTCGTAACAAAATGAACATTTTGTCAACGAAATGATTGATTTTGTATCGAAATGAAATAGACCATGCGACACTTGCCGCTCCATACAAATTGTCCATGGTTTAAACCTTTGTTTCAATTGTACCACCTTCATACATTCGGGCCTATGAGTTTATCTCTTTTGCGATGTATGAAAATGCTCTTGATCATTAACAATAACACTGATGCTGCACTTTGTGAACATATACCATTGTACATCACACTATCACATCTTGTAAAACAAAAGGGGTCTGAAGCTACAAGTAATGAATTTTATTATCCCACATCCTATTTTTTTTTCATAAGAAAGTTGTTACAAGAAAAAAAAATGTGACAGCAATTTATTCCCTGTTTAGCTCCTTTTTCTGCCCTCAAACGTTGCTCCCTGTTCCAATATTATATATTTTGTAGGAAGCAGAAGGCCTGTAACTGTATCTCAGCTTTCACATTTGAACAAAATGTATACCAAATACTAAAAATGCACTTTCTGCTGTACGTACATAATATCTGAAATCCACATGATTGTGCAATATTTTCATTCATAATATAGACAGAGGAGACAGAACAAAATTAACAAAATGACCCCTGCTGGACATTAAAAAGAGATTAGAAATCAATCTAGTTGTCTTAAAACTATATTATCATGGTCTTACTCGTGATATATTTGATTTATAAAAGTTCCCTGGCATACAATGCACCATCTGAAAAACTACTAAAACAATGCAATACTGATGTCTATGGGTTCAAGAGAAATGGTGTATACTAGTACATGTACTTAACACAGCATGGCAAGAAAGCCTTAACACTTAGTGGCTACTGTATAGCCATCTAGCAAGCAATGTACAAAATGACATTTTCTGCAACAGTTCTAAAAGGGTGCCTTGCCTTCCTTCCATCCTCCGGGTAATGCGTGGGAATCAAGAATCAATATTCGATCCCCATTCACGGAAAATGCACGAAACAATCGCACGAGTAAAAAAAGAAAAAAAAAGTCAGACCTCGCTGCTGCACTAGTCTTTGCAAACCAAGCCTCACGGTTCCCAGAGAAAAGTCCCTTGAATCAGTTTGGCAGAAAGGCTGTATAAAACTCAGAAAGACATTTCTTCATCTATAGGAAGAAGTCATGCTTGTCTATTAGCTAGCTAGATAAGAGACTGGAAAGTTCTAGGGTGAAAAAACAACAACTACTATTTGACTGCTTCAACATCACAACTTTGTAAGGTTGAGACTCATTGAGAATCATATTTTGATTATGCGGTCTTCTCTACTTTACAGTACTGCTCTCTATCCTAGTTTTTACTGTTCAAAGAATCTCTCTACTCAAAAAGTTTTCCTTATCCCTCATGACCTCATAAGAATATATCAAAATTTGTGACATATTACCATATTGCAGCCATTATGCTGACTTTTATATGTTGAAGAAAAAAATTCTTTATAGAAAAATGTTTTACATACATGTGTCAAAATGTAAAAATTGATATCTAATCTGCCTCCTGTCCAAATTTCTTTATCTAGGAATGTGTTGACATATATCACCTTTTGCCTTTTATCAAGCATGTTACCCAGGCGTTACTTATCGACCTTTTGTATTTTAATGGTGACTCATCACTGGCGACTATTTCAAGACGGTATAGGTTTCTTAATTTCATTGTAGGTGTTAATTTCTACAAAAAGCAATGTATACATCATGTGAGAGCTTACAATCTGCAAAATTGGAAAAAAACTACTATTTAAAAAAATCGCAAAGGAAAAAAAAATGGAGATGGCATCTGCTTCTTCTGATGAAATGTGACATGGGAAATTCCCAAACTCCCTGTAATACACAGTAAATTCCTTTTTCACAGTACATACAAATGCTTTGAATAAATCTCTTGTGTTGTACCTCTTATGTAGAATATAAAAACCACAGTACAGTAAATTACAAACATCACTTCAATATTAATGGTCTCCTGTATTAATGTTCCAGACAACAACGTATCTTCCTTTTCTTCTGCACTGCTGTTAACTTTGTACACTTCATTTTCCCAATTCCATTTTTCCCCCCAGGCCTTTTGACTCATGAAAACATTGATGCACTTTTGACAAATCTGACAAATGCCGTCGCTTGAAAATATAGACGAAAATGTCTACACTTCATGAGTTCATGAAAACCATTGTATGATTTATTGTAGACCACATCAATTGGCCCTTCACATTTTAAATCATGTAGCAATTGTTCATGCGTTGAACAAGGAAGTAAGCCCTAGCAGAACTGTATCATCCTGAAAAAAAACCCCAAAGAAACAAGGAATAAATTGTCACAAAGCATGGACATTCTAGCACGTTTTGCTTGAGCGGCGCAAGACGCAGAGACCTTTCTGCCCCCAATTGTCGCAAAAACGTATTTTCTTTGAACAAGTGCACTGTTGTTTACTTCCTGGTTAACATGAAAAAGGAGAATAATTGAGGCCCTTGGGCAGTGTCACCCCAAGACAGATTTGTTGTGGCTTTGCTCATGTCCTCTGTTGCCTTGGGTTTCCTCTTCTATTGGAGTGCTCGGCAGTGATTTACCACACGCCACCATCTCGTCACTGAAGCATCTCCTTGCAAGTTGCCATGGCAACGGAGGTGCACACAGATGAAAATCAGACTCATGTTGCTTACGGGTTGCGATTCTTCATCATGAAGGCATGAAAACCTTGCACAAGGCAACTAGATCAACGAGCATGTAATTGTTATGCATTGTGGAACCCTACCAAGCGTGATGCGGAGGGTCCAAACTGGAGCACAGGAAACTCTGTGTGTTGGACTAAGGCAAACTCTGTCTGCTATGTAACCAACTGGGAAACCTTCACATTGAACAGTTGGATACATACAGACCTATTCCTTACTGGAATTGGCCTTACCATGGGGATTTTATGGGCAATTGCTACAAGTCAGAGGCAAGAAGTTACAACTGGTTCACTTATGACCTTTCACAATGCTTGTCCTATTAAATTTACATACTCACATACACATTAGTATACACATACACAGCACTAAGACTTCATGTGTATTACTTATCAAAGGAAGGGATCTAGGAAGTGTGGATGATGAATATCAGATTCACAAACATAATGCCTTAAGGAACACCCCATAGGTATCAAAGAGGTAACGAAATCTAGCAGGCAGCCAACTGACATCTTCTGGCAAAAAAAAAAAAAAAAATCATATCATCAATGATTCATTACTAGAGTTAAAGATAGAGAGACAGAGAGAGCAGATCGAAGCCCTGAGCTTGAGTTTGATACCGTGACTCTCTCTGATGCCCTGTGCAACGACTCTGCCTTACTACCGACTGACACCTTTACATAATTCATCCCAGCTCAATCCTTGGGTCTTCGTCTATTCCTCCATATCCCTTCTTCCCCCTGCCACCCCGGGACTATTTTTAGGCTCAGCTCTCTCCATCGAGCAAGCAACAAATCAACTCAAATTCCCTCGCAGAACAGCGGAGGGTATCGTAGCCGCTGGGGCTTTATTGTGGCAGCTGGATTGGCGCGCAATGTCACCGAAATAAAGGACGAGATGCCGTGCAGGGTGCGAAAAAAAAAAAGACGGTGCTGCCGCGAGCAGCTGGTCGGATTGCAGCTAAGTGTGTTTATCTTCTTCCTGTGTCCATTCTGATGGGGGCAGCGTTCCATCCTCCAAAAAGGTGTCTCTCCATCCCCCCCCCCCCTCCATCCGACACAATGCCCAAAACGCTAGGCACGTCTATAACAATGACAAGTGCACAGAATAAACGGTTATGACAGGCTCTGCTACACTCTGCCTCCAAAATACTGTCTACTCCATTTCAGCTCTGCTATTATTTACCACCCATAAGATGGAAAGTGGAAGTGTCAGCTAAGTCCAGATTTGCTTACACCCATAATGAATACTATGCTACAAGAGCTGCGACAACCTCGGAATCTCTGAATTTCTACTTGTAGTTTAAAGCGTATATCCTCTGTTTACAGTGCACAGTAATCAGCTCCGTCAGACGAGGGAAAATTTGAAAAGTTCACCTAATTTCGTCCAAGATTTGCTGTAACATGACCCAGAAAGATGCCAGAAGCCAATCTAATATAGAGGTTTACGATAGTTGCAGTTGCTATGGCAACAGCCAGGATACAATGAATGAGTGTCAAGTTCACACTGCAGTCCAAACTAAAATTAGTGGGACATAATGATGTTGGCAAACATCTCTAGGATTCGAACGTGGCAAAGGGTCGGGCACAAATTACAGGATGCCACATTTCAGCACTGACATGCAAAATGAATTGTCTCTTCATAGTCCTGCTTATGTTCAATTCAGTGTGAGTCATCCAACAGCAAACCTCGCAGGGGCCAGACCTAAGCAGTACATTGTGGGAAATAGATGATTATAAACACCCCTTCCATAGCAAATGAATGCATTGCATGTTTTGCATTGTGTAATGTTCCATCTGCAAAAATATATTACTACTTAAACATGAAAATGTATCATTGACAATACATCATATTATATTGATCTTTGTCAGAAGGCACGATAATGGACTTTTTGTAATACATTCACACATTATGAAAAACAGATTTTCCTAGTACTCTGTCCTAACTTGCCACAAATAACTGGACCTGAGGCAGGTTCCAACATTAAAAAAAAAAAGCTCACAAAATAGGCAAAACATGTAGGAATTTCAAATTGTTTGCATCACTTGAAAAAAAAAAGTATCTATAAAGTAAGATACATTACAAAGTTCCCGAAATTGCCCGGGGGGTATTCAACTGCACCATTAATGGTTCATCCTTGCAAAATATTGTAATGTACATTCCCCTTTTTTAATTCTCTGAGCACTACAAAGCAAGGTGTGCATATGGATATGACTAAAGTGGAAGTGTAACAGTCATAACAATCATGGCCTATTGTCTTCCATGATTTGAATGCCATATGATGAAAATAAAAACAAGCAAACAGCAGCTAATGGATTCTTTCATTCCTTTCACAATTAACTGCTTCAAACAAAAACACTTGTTAGAAATAACTGCAAGAAACATCATCACAAGATGCAGTGGTATGAAATTATCTCAGTTCAGTGAATGGCAAAATATACAGTTTATCATTGATATATTGGTTTATAATAGAAAATATATATTTATGATATACATGTATGCTATACAGTCCCTAACAGTGTACAATGACCTGAAAATGCACCAAATTCTACACCTTGTTTATACTTTTCATCATGAATTATAATTTTAGATGGGGAAAAGGGCAAATGCAATTCTTTCACAGCACCAACTAAAAACCAGCAATGTATTAATGCAGATGATTTCAAGAAGCGGAATATCAAAAAGCCTGAGGCAGTGTCCAAATGTACTGAGGGCGTGAATACAAGAAGATGTTATCAAAAGGAAGCATAGCGGTCTGCCAAGAGAAACGGGTTAGAGAATGGTGCATCCAAGGTGATGACATTTACTGCATCTCCATCACTGTCATTCTGAATTAATGGATAGTGCCTCTATTTTCTGTAATGTACTGTTTGTTTATAACAAGAGTAATGTTCAACAATTAACAGAGTATCTCTCCTCTGGAATTCATATTTGAGGAGTGTAAGAACACAAAGTTACAGTACCCTAAAGAGAATTCTTGCTTGTCACAAAAAGCACCCATAACTGGGAAATATCAATTTTTAATATTCATATGTGATTGCCCATGTTGCATCAGTAATGAGCTCGCCTTACTTGTAACCGTGTGAATAAGCCCGCTGGCATGTTTGCATTTCCTTTGCTCATAATGTCTTTCTCTGTTGAATACTTTCTATGTCTATTGGTATCGCCTCGCTTCCTGACAGACCTTACTCGTACTCTCGTTTGTAGCTCCCTGCTTGTACACATGCCTTTCCAATGCGTGGATACAATAGGAATCGAGTCATATTCTGGCGTGTACCACAGCATAGTATGGTACATACAGTACATGTATGTATGAACAGCAAGCATGGCCAAACCTAACAGTACGGTAGAGGAATCTGATCACAAGTTATCCAACTACACAATTGAATGCCATCAACAACAGTAGTCGAGCGAGGCTTGAACCTGGAAGCTTTTCGCAATTTTCTTCACTGTGTAGTTCTGACATCTGCTGACTACCCTTACCACAGATGGCATCCACCCTCTTACTCTCTCTCTCTCTCTCTCTCTCTTACACACACACACACACACACACACACACACACACACACACACACACACACACACACACACATGCACCCATCTTTAACATCAATGCAGAGAGATTTACTAGGATTACAAAACAACCTGTTTGTTCACCTGCTACTGTACAGGAGAAAGCGGCCCGTGGTTGCCTGCACTCTTATTGCGGCGCCACGGCGGCAAACAGATCCGCGCCCCCCTGATTCATTCATCAATGGACACCCACACACTGTCGTCATCATCTTGCATCGATGTAAAATACCCGCCATGCTAAAACTGGAAGACCTTTTTGGCCAATTCATCTCAAAAGCTAACAATTTTGGACGTTTTACTCCAATCTTCATCATTTCCCCCGCCCCCTCCTCCTACGTTATGTGAAAATCAATCGTATGGTATCATGACTTGTATACTACAGACAGGGAGAGCATTTTATGTGAATTTAAAAAATAAAAAAATCTAATTGGCACAACAACAATCACTACATGATGGCAACAGATGTAGATATTATGAAAAGCCCAGTTTAGCTTACAAACATCAACATAGATTTTTCACTCCAGGTTAAAATCAATTTCAATAGATACAGTCTCCCACCACAAATTTAATTTTATGATGTAAGCTATCTAATCGCAATTACTGCGAGATAAAAGAGGAATGACCTCAACAAAAGTTTGAAGTTTCTGTTTTCAGCTAATGGGAACAATCTATTCAAAGAGGAAATCTGGAAATGTTCAGTGACACAAACAATTGAGCAGAGAGTTTGTCCTGTAGGACAGAACACTGGATAAAATTTCAATATCAGCTCAGTCCTCCACTGTTTTTTAAGGCATTATTTATCATTTGTAGACGAAACAAACACCCAGCTTTAGTGTTTCAAAATAGTTCTAAAATGTGACTCAGGGATAGAAAAAAACCAATGTAAAATTTTGAATCAGTGTAAACAATGTTAAGTATTGTTAAAAACGTAGAATGATAATAAAAATGTTTCTAGACCAACTATCTACAGTTATGGTTTAGTGAAAAAGTAGTGATATCTTTTTACATTTTAGGCTTTATTGCAAAATTTTTATATGGAAGGATGTTTTGTGATACAACTGACCTACAAATATGCATCAAATGTGATATCTTAAACATTTTTTAAATCAGTGCTTGCAATGGTAAACCGTACCTTTAAACAGTTTTCTGCCAGATGCTGTCCTTAAAAGGGTACTCCTATTGTACAATTCAATTTTGAATAAATCATGATCTAACTCCATTTTTATGACTAACTCCCACAGCTCTCTTCTGCATCTACATAATGTCACAAATAATCTCTCCCAATACAAAAACTTTCTTCTGTCCATTCGTTCAATTTGTGGAAAGGACGATGAATGCATGGATGGGAGAAGAGTCTTCTGTAACCATGGCAACGTAGATGAAGGATGAGGCATGCAAACTCCTGATGAAAAATTGAGGCATTTCCACTTTTGTCCATCCTCACTGTGTGTGCCTTGTTGATGCCTTTACTTTCATTCACAGGGATATCTCCAGTGTTAGCAACAAGGGAGCATCTTCCCTTCAGCATGCTGGTAATGCCAGCTGAAGATCACTACACACTCCACCGTACTGATATCGAAGGAACATCCTTGCATGAAGACGCACACTTCATGTTGCACGATTATGCACCTGGCTGTAGGGTGCATCAAGACGTGTCACCAAAAATACAAATCTCCAAAGAAGACATAATACCACTGCAACATGAAGAGGGAAAGTGGGCCTCGTTCTCATTGCAAAATATCGCGACATTTTAATATTGCGCTGTTTGAGCCTTCAATTTTACATGGCAGCGAAACAAAGAAGCGTGATTGGTTGCGAGAGTGCTCCAGCAGCTGTATTGTAACAAGAGAATGGCTGACTAGCTTTACATTTAGTCTGTGCCCATGGGGTAATGCAGGCATGTGACACATATAACACTCTTTTCTGTGGTTAGTGTTCCCACTGTAAAATGTCACACAAATTTAGAACAACAAGAACAACAACATCAACAGAAACAAATCTGCACTCTCCTTTTAATTTTCAGGCAACATTTCGAGCTTGATTCAGTAAGGTTGCCCAGCAATGTTCACCCAAATTACGGGAAATTTCTGCTGTTACCATTCTGTGCTGGCATTGTGAATGGCCCATACAACACTTTTTTTTTATTATGCAATATGTGACCCACTACAACAAAAGGAAAGTCGCTGACGATCAACCGAGAAAGTCGAGTTTGAAGTCAGGTAGAATTGGTCAAAACTATCAAATTTCTGTTTTTGACATGATTTTGCAGTCTGATGTTTCATCTATCATCTGCTGAAATTTCGAAGCTGAACGATCAAAGGAAAGGCAAGAAATTAGAGTTTTCTGGGCCATGATTTTCTGACTTTCAAGGGAACAGAAATGTGTCTGAAGATTAGGATTTAGCGCCGCAGAAAGACTACGCCCCAGCAACGAGGGAGTGTTCTTATTGGTCAGTGTGTGGCATCCTGGTTACTGATTGGTCATGCGTAGACCGCTGGTGCTAAGCTTGAATGAACATCGCCGAGGTTGCTAAGAGCATCCCTTCTATTGTCAAGAGGTGAAAACTGTGTTACCTCCCCTCGAGCACAATTGCGTTGGAAGAAAAACTTTGAAGGCGTTTTCTCGAAGTGCTGATTTCTTGGACCACTCGACATGCTCTCATAAAATCATCGATATCTCCATAACCAAGTACTTTTATGACTTGTGTTATACATGAAAGTAAAGCAGAAGAGGAAAGGAATAATGTCATGTCATTTTCAGAAAATCGACCTCACCAACTTTTGGATCCTTTTGTTGTAGTGGATCATATATAATTGACCCAAAGTCTCCCTCATTAATAATTACAGGGAAAAAGCTACATTTCCCGAAGCAGCAGACAAGGGGGGGGGGGGGGGGGGAGCCCTGTGCAATTCGAACCATACTGTATTACGTTGATTGCTGTGGCTCCAGCTTCTATAACATCACTCACAATTTTTGGAATTTAAATTCTCGTCAAACGACTCCTCGTGGGAGGAAAGATCTTGGCAGCAAAGAAAAACCACCCCCCTGACAGTGTTCTGGTGCACACATAATCAGTTTAGAGAATTATCCACCTCCTCAGTCTAAAACCCTATTCAAAACGGGAGAATAAAAAACTCCCGTTTGACAGAATCTGGAAGCTTTACTCTACAGACATTTCATTTGCCTTTCAGGATTAGGGAGATGTTTTATTGCTGTTACCATAGTTACCAAGTAAAGATGACATCAGAAGAATGCCATAATCATAAATCGCTACCTCCCAATCTCACAAAAAGAGTTAGGATTTCAGGATTTAAATGCTTTCAATTTGACACTCTACGGAGTATAGATATATAAATGCTTGGAACGATATTCCCTTCAGTGTTCTGCAAAAAAAAATATATATCACAAAACTTCATGATATCAGCTTGAAAAAAAAAAAAAAACTCTTAAGTGACTGAGCTGTTCAATGGGAGAAAGCAGAATAATGCGATCCATTTGCTGGTGCTTTAAGGATAATATAAATTCACTTAAAAAATAAAATAGAATAAAACAGTTTAATGACATTAAAGAAAAATATAAAAAGAGAAGAAAATATATATTTTTTGTTACATAGTGATTCTCACTGTCACTTCTGAAGGATAGAGTTGACTCACTTTGTCTGGGGGGGGGGGGGAGGGGGTGGGGGAGGGATGAAATGTTCTTGAAATACAGTTAGTAGAGTACTGGTTAAAGTTTTGATCTGATTTCTTTTTTGTGAGAAAATAGGAAGTTTTGAGGTATCAAACTGGTATGCCATTATCAATTTTCTCAAACATCCCACATCACTAAAAGTTTCACAGCACCATTTCTTTTGAGTCATTGCTTCCTCCCCCCCCCCCCCCCCTCACTGTAATCAAAAGTAACTTTCCCGTTGGGGTAAATTACCCTTCAGACGAGATACAGAGTGTGTTGTCATGGTAACCAGGAACGATGCAATCTGAAGACTCTGGCTCCAGCTTCAGGAAACCAATCCACAATATTTCTTGATTGAATATTCCTGAGTCTAATACTTCGCATTTGAAGAAAGTCTATACACCTCTTTGAAAGGTTATCTCTTCCTATTTCTCCGCTATCACTAACAGCAACTGTCAAGAAAAATAAACTAGATAAAAATTTGGAATTTCTATTGGAATATGCTGTAAGGGAACATAGACGCACGATTGACAGGAGCTATGTATTTTTATCCTCCTGCATTTCATTTGCTGAGGATTTAGGAGGTCTGCCTGTTGTCATGGCGATGAAGAGAGAGATAGAAGTGATCTAAATAACTATTCATTATCAGTGTCTGACTCCTATTTTCATTAATAATTCATACAGCCATGATCCCAATACATCTTATTTTTGTAGCTTTTTGAGGACAGTTCAAAGCAAGAATGCATATCCCTTGTGCTTTTGTTTCCTAACAAAAACACATTATTTACATATATGTATATATATATATATATATATATATATATATATATATATATATATGTGACCCGCTACATCAAAAGGATCCAAAAGTCGGGGGTGGACAATTTTCTGAAATTGGCATGACATTATTCCCTTACTCTTCTACTTTGATTTCATGTATAGCACAACTCGTAAAAGTACTCGGTTGCGGAGATATCGATGATTTTATTAGCGCATGTCAAGTGGTTGAGGAAATCAGAGTTTCGAGAAAAACGCCTTCAAAGTTTTCCTTCCGACGCTATCATAATCCAGGGGAAGCGAGACACTTTTCATCGCTTTGACCTCCTCGACGTTCATTCAAGCTTAGCGCCACCGGTCTACGCACGACCAATCAGTAATCAGGATGCCACGCACTGACCAATAAGATTACTCCTCGTTGCTAGGGCGGAGTCTAGCTGCTGCGCTAATTAAATCCAAATCTTCGGACACGTTTCTGTTAAGTTGAAAGCCGGAAAATCATGGCCCAGAAAACGCAATTTTCTTGCCTTTCCTGGAATAATTTAGCTTTGATATTTTGGCACATGATAGATAGTACATTAGACTACAAAATTATGCCAGAAACAGAAATGTAATTATTTGGACAGATTTTGATGATCTGACTTCAAATTCGATTTTCTCGCCTCAGCCATCAGCAACTTTAAGATCCTTTTGTTGTGGTGGTTACAAATGTTCCACAGCATCCCAACTTCCACGAGACACACAGGGTTTGTCTGTCCTCATGGCAGCATAGACAAGAAATTATTCAAATTACTCTCTCTGGTCCAAAAATACTATAAAACGAGGAATTTTCGCGTGCATTTTAATTTCGCGAATTTCGCGAGCGCCAAGATTCGCGAAATTAAAATGCATGCGAAAGTTCTTGTCTACACTATATGCATTGAATGCCAGTGGCAGTTCGCGAAAATTTCATGCCGCAAAAAAGGCCGTCGGCTCCAATTCGCGAAAAATTCATGCCGCGAATATATCATGTTTTACAGTACATTGGAGGTGTAAGGTTTCACATAAGATAGAGGATTTAATGTTGTTCTTTATTCAAATGAATTCTCAAAGCACTTTTTTTTTCTACAAGAGATCAATTCTTTTTTTCTCTCTCTCTCTCTCTCTTCCATCACCATTGTATTTCCAGTTTCATCGATTACATTACTGATTATTATTTGGCCTATTAAATTGATTTCACACAGTTAAAAAAAGAAGACATATTACATCTGAGTGTTGGAGATGTTGAAATAACAAACGATTCAGTTGCAATGAAACAATTCAGAGTATGCTGAAACGTCAGAATGTGCACTGCTTCCATCAGATATCAAGTCTGAACCTGTGTATATCATTACTGCACAAAGTGACAATGTCCACTCTTTTTAAAGAATTTCTGAAAAGAGAAATCCACTACAGTGTGACTGCATCCCCAATCCCTCTCCCACTGAACAGCTAAAAAAATAAAATATGAATTATTGGATGGGTAGGTACTCCTCAATGCATTTACCACGTATGTACAGTCAGATGCAACAAATACAAACTCTCCCTAGATTCTTATGAGTCTGAATGCAGCTCTCTTCATGTAAGGCATTGAAATGAGAAGGGGAGATGGAGAGGAAGAGGAGGAGGAAGAGGAGGAGGAGGAGGAGGAGAAGGAGGAGGAGGAGGAGGAGGAGGAGGCAGCAGAGGAGGAGGAGGAGGGATGGGGGGGGGGAATGATGAAGAAAAAACACTCATAAAAGAAGGCTAAAAGGCTTCATTCCTATGCAGAATATTAACAGCACTGGCCGAAAAAGCAAAGGATTTTTTTTTTCCACAGCCATCAAGGTTTTTAAATACTATCTTGAGAAATTTTCCTGTTTACTGGAAAATTTTGCAATCAGTTGAATGGAGATGGCATATACTGAAGGGGAAAAAAAAAGGAATTCAACAGATCAAACAGTAATTCTTGAGGAATGTACATGTAGGTCTAATCATCAATGATTATAGAAAAACTGACTACTCTTTTGAAAGAAAATTTAATTCATTCTCCCTCCAAAATGCCTCTAGTACTACAAGATTTTTTTTCAACCCTTTCATAAATAGTCCATAGCAGTAAAATTGAGAGCCAATGCAGGTTGATTGCTAATGCATATTTCTATCATTCTCGTGTATGGTTAATGAAGTGTACTACCAAATCAACCACTCTTATTGAGTTGTAGCAATTTGCTTGAGTTGTTCTTTTTTTCCTACACTCAAAAGAAAAAAAAAAGAAGAAAAAAACCTTGTCAACACGTTATGTATGACATCATTTCTTGAAATGGCAGCGAAACGCCATATTTGTGGAACTCGCACCAATCAATATATGTACCATCCATGGCATTTGAGGGGCATCTGCTCTATGAAATTACAGCAATCAAATTTGTACAGAATGAAAACATTTCTCTGAGAATCTTGAAAACCAAGATACAAACACATTGGGCTGTCTTCACTCAAGTACTAACACAATTTTTTTCTTTTTCTTCCTCTTCTTCTTCTTCTTCTCTTTCTGTTTCTTTTTTATTTTTCTTCTCATATATCATGTTTACACTAGAGAAAAAAAATGTACAAAAGTATATGTAGTGAAGTTTTGGTCAGCACAAAATCTCTTGGATTTTTTTTATTTCTGTTTTTCATCACCAAAGTCAGAAATTGGCCAGCGAATAGGGTAATTGGACAACTTCATATAACGACAGATTGCATCCTTAAAATATGGAATCACATTCTGATTATAAGTGTATTGCAGATTTAATCATCAAGGACACAAAGCATGTTACTAGTTCTACATTCACTGCAAAGATATCTTTTATTGGTTTGGGGGGTTTTTTTTATTAAAGAGAGAGAAAAAGAGCACAAGTAACCAATGTGATAGATGCATTACATACAGCATTGATTTGAGCTGCTGCCTCACATTCCCAAACAGGCAGTCCACATCAATCAATATCATATTCCTGTTTGAATTTAATATGTATCTTTAAAAAAGTATTTAAAAAATTTAAAAAAAAAAACTTGCTCTGTTCCCGAAATGAGATCTGGGGTTTTGTGGTCGTGTTGGCAGCATCACTCAATACTTTTCAGTCAGATGCCAAGCTGACACAAACCTGCTGACGTAAGTAGGGTTGAAAGTAGAGCGAGATCTTTGTTGCTTTTTTTTTTTCCAGTTTCGGGGTGCAAAAAACCATGACAGCGAGAAAAAGGAAATGGGTAAATATTTGCCACATTGGGGAGAGAAAGAGACAAAAGAAGGAGAATTAGAGTATATATCATGGACTGACAACCCTGCACAAACAGAGAATGCAGTAATGCACTGATTATTTCATTCTTTTATATCCCTCTCATTATGTTTTATCCCCCCCCCCCTTTCTGATCATATTTTTTTTTCTGTCACAGTGTCAGGCATTACATTTAACATATCACTTTATATCACACTTCTATCACTTTCTTTTTCTTTTCTCTCCCTTTCTCTCTCTCTCTCTCTTTCTTTTTAAATTTCACTTTTTCCTCTTTTCTTCTCTCTCTCTATCTATCTATCTATCTCTTTCTCATTCTCTATCTCTTTGTTGCATATTCACACATTCGGGAATTGGGAAGACTTCAGTATAGAATTCTCCCATATATAGTTCCAAGATATGGCACTGAATTGTTTAAAATACAAGGAAACACTTCACAAAAAATCCATCAATCTTTCTCCTCCGAGTGGCACACACAAGACAGTTTCCTTGTAACACATAATTGCTCAAAGACAAAGACCTCGTAAGGGAATAAACAATTTGAAGAAAACAAAAAAAGACCAAAGATATCTGACTTAGGGTAATATTGGGAATGATACTAAAAGTTCGCCACGCAAGATCACTTTTAAACTTGGTCAAAACTCCTGAGGATGAGAATAGCTGATCTTCTATAACAACAACAACAGCAACAAGCCACAGAATCATTTTTTCATATCTAATACAAGCACAGCCACAAAACAGCAATCAGGTACATTATTACTCTAATGTTGCCATGACGCGGATGATTGATGTGAATTTTAACAAATGAACAGCCTTAACAATGTGTACAGTGGTATGTGGCATACCATTATTGCTTTATTTTCCTGTGTGCCGTTTGTTTGGTAGGACTTGGTAAAAGTAACTGTGCATTACAGGTTGTTTTGTCTGGCCCAGTTGCGTACCCTCCAATAAGTTACTCTAATGAGCAAAAAAGGATTGATCACAAAACCAAGCCACAATACAAATTGTAATTTCCTCCTGTATTTTATTGGCCTAACCATGCACTCAGGTTTTCATCATCATACATCTCCTGGCTGCGAGGACAAAACCTCAGTCTGACACCATAATAAAGGTTATATAGACCTTATCACTGAATCAATGTATTTAAAAAAAAAATCAGTCAACAAAGACATTCTATGTTCATGGTATCCATAAATCATTTTTCAGAAAATCTGGTGTCTATGGTCAGTCAAGAAATTGATGCTGATGCAAATTTCCTATTCATTATTCATCTTGACGACCAGCCACTTGATGCTAAGGATAAACCTACTTCAGACCACTGACGCCACAAATTACTAAAATAAATATATACACATAATGCAGGACTGTGCTGGTTTGTTTGAACATAAACATGAACAATACTTTATCAAGATTTATTATCAAAGTTTTTGTCTTGAAACAAGATTATTGCCTAAGCCTTGCATTAAAATTTGTTATGTGGTATCTTATTTGAATGAGTGTGATGGGACCAAAAAACAAAGGTACAGAAATGTACACTTCTTTTTCTGGCACATCCTAGTTAATATGCTCTACAACTTTGTGATAGCGGTAAGAGAGCGGCCCAATTAAATTTCACTTGACATTTACCACAGTTTATTCGAGGAGAACACCTGTAGTTTGAGCAGAAAGAATAAGAATGTATTGCTTACATCTGTATGAGTGGCTTCAAGTACAATTTACTACAGCATTTCCTTTTATTTTGGTTTAAGGCTCCGCTTATCCAGTAGGCATGGATATTATCAAATTACTAGATGAATTGTTGATGAAAGTTATGATTAAAATATTTCTGCTGCAAATTCTCCTGCCTGCATGCACAATTCATAAGGTTCCCACTTTCATTTAACCAACCCTTTTGTCCGCCCCCCCCCCCCCCCCCCATTCCACCTGTAAAACTTGACTGGTCATGCATGAATATTCAGTGTACAGAGCACTTCAGCCGAGTCTGGCGAAGTCATTACAAAAATGGCAATTATCACTGCTGCATTAGATCAACTTGGCAGCACGACGTACCTGCTCACAAGGCAGTAATATCACCTGTGACAGCTATTGAAAAAAAAGGGGAAAAAAAACTTAATCAAAGTGGCTTGTACCAGCAGTGTCTTAACACATTTTACCTTAATGGGGATACAAATTGTACAACGGAAGGTACATTGTAGCCAGTTGATGCAGCATGTCAAGGTAGATTAGTTGTCGACAATGGCTGTCGTCAGGATCCAATTCACACCCCTTTAGAGCCGGTAATTTAGATATGCGCTTATACACGGGCATGATGATAATATCAGGATGTTCGTTTGTTATTTGGTTGGTTGGTCGGTTCATTTGTTTTGAGTCGGTGATAAAATTGTAATTTCTCAGTCAATGACATTTCCTGAGATATAATTAGGGATGCTAACCTCTTCAGCCAAGAGAAAAAAAGACAACAAATAAAACATGCAGAAGCACAGTGAAAATATAATTCTGAGTCAACACTCATATTTCAGTGAAAGAAAAAAAAAGGGATAATTGCACTTACAATACAAGGCATGCTAAATCAATTTCAAGACAAACATATTTCTTTGAACTTCACAAACATATTTTTATATTGCTGATGAAGAAATGCATACTCTACGCCACAAAAACGTATTAGTTAGCAGCTTTGTAGTATTTATCATAAGATTCCAAGTTCTCATATCTAAATGCCAGTGTGTGCATCAACAACCCAGATGAAATTCATACCATAACTCTTCCATTATTTACTTAAATACACTGTATATCATCATGAATAAAGAAGGCCACTTCAGTATGACAATACAATTAACATCTTTATTTACAATGTACACACACGTTTGGGTAGCTGCAAAATTTTTTGACAAATCTTTCAAAATTTCAACAAACCTTCTTTAGTTGAGGTCATGTAATGTCAAGTCACAATGGTCATTATTATGAGTATGCTGTCCTTGAATTTGTATATTCACTATAGCTGGTACTGATAACTAAGGTCTTTTTCTTAAACCTAGTTAGTCCCACATGCAAACATCCATGGTAAGTTACATTTAGGCAAAAAAAAAAAATCATTGTATTGGCGTAACCCGCCCGACTCTAAAAAAAAACCCCGACCCCGAACTTTTCAACACAAAAAAAAAGAGGAAATACATTGTTTTTACCGAGAGAGGGTGCGATACGGGTTTGCGAATTATTAAAAACAACAACAGCAACAACAGCTGGTGTCGGAAAATGGCCGCGCAGTACAGCGTGTCGGCGACTGGCAAGTCCGGTTCAAAGATTTTATTTAATATTATTCGGAGAATCAATTTGTCAGTGGCGCTGGGTGATTTAGCCCAGGAATTTGTTCATTCGTATTCTGACCAGTATGTCGTGACTGCTTTTAAACCGGTGATATAACAAACTTTGGATGCAACAGACCCTCTCTATCGAATGGGGTTTTGTTAAATATGAGTTTTACACGTAAAATACAGGTAGCAAAAAAAATAAAAAAATAAAAAAATCCGCCCGCCCGACCCTATTTGAAAATCTCATGTTACGCCAAAACATTTTTTTTTTTTGGGGGGGGGGGGGGGGGGCCTTATGTAAAAGCAAAGACCGACAAGGAAGTTTAACCCACTCAAGATACCTTTAGTTTCTTTCGCTATAATGACTCCTCAGTCCTTGGCCTTACTAACAATATAGCAAGACCTGAACAGTTAAACAGAGGTGTCATGCCCGTGATCCTTTATGTTTTTATTTCTCTTTTTCCAGTAAGAAATTATTCATTTCCATTCAAATAATATAAGAAAACAGCAATTCAAATTGGTATCATTGTACAATGTTACAAAAAATAATTCCTTTTTAAAAATCAAAATTTCCGCACTTGGAAATTGAAATTAACAAGGGTAACCATTGAGACACACATTTCATTTTTCATGGAATCACCAAATAGCACACAGACACATAAGCACACATTCATACAGTACATGCACACACATGCACACACACACATACACATACACATACACATACACATACACACATTCAAAATAATTACCTAAACCAACGAGCTTTTAAGCATGACTGGGCACTTCTATCTCATGCACCTGTTTTAGAAGACACAAGAAATGTTTGCGGTAAATAGTCGTGTGTGGGCAACTTACGTCCGAGTCGGCCCCAGGGTCTGTACCCGGGCAGGTGAATGTGACGAATTCATGGCAGCGCTTGTGGACAACAAAACTGCAAACTGTGGATAGGAGAGCAAAAGAAAAAATATGAGACCATTGTCATCACTACTAAGGAATTATTATATCAAATTCCTAATGCATTTTTCTAAGAAAAAAGAAGAAGCAGAAACTAGGCACTTCGGTGAATTTATGAGATGAATTGTGTTTAAAGTTAGCGCCATATATAGTTTTTTTTTAATGGCTACAGCTTTTCAGGAAAAAGTTTTCCAAGCTTGTCTGAAATGCAAGTGAAGAGTTTGTTTGCAAAAACCGATAAGTCCATATTTGCCAAATGGAGATAATTGCGATTAAAGGTCAAGAAAAATAAAGAGAATAATAAGAAAATTTTTGCTTCTTTTGACCATAACTTCAAAAATATACATTTATATGTAGTGACCAATATATCATTTAAAAGGTATTATTTTGTACTTTATGACAGATATCGTACTTCGAAATCTTCAAAAATGGAATTATCGGTTTTTGCAAACAAACCCTTCAAGTAGAAGTAGCTGCAAGGTTGTTGTATCGCCCATCTGGAATACTAGTACATAGACGCCACTTGATGTATTTAAAAAAAAAAATTAAAGATCTGGGCGGGGGGGGGGGGGTATATGGATATCAATACATGAAGCATAAGCTGGATCGATTACTTAAATCTCATGATGTCACGGGGGTGGTTTACAAAATAAACTCACATTTTACACATTACTTTATAATGAAGGCTTTTTTCAAAACATCAAGAAAGCTTGAACAAGCCTTGCCCCACATAGCAAGTTACAGCACACAAACTGGATTCTGAAAATTGTAATGATTTCAGTACATAAAGGTGGATAGAATAACTTTTCCCTCAGAGGAAAAAATACTGATGCGAAAAAAAGTACTTTTTTTTTCCTGAGAGGATAAAACATTTATATATTGGAAGATTTTACCAAGCTTTTTCTGGATGTCCTCCCCACGCCCTCTCCATACAATGAACAATGCAGATAACCTGCATGAGGCTTGTCCATAGCTTGCCCAACATAGCATCAACTAATACATATAGAGTGCATTCAGGCTTTGCTTTGAGATGTGCATAAAAAAATGTACACATGAATAGAATAATTTGGTACCAGGTCATAAGTGGGAACATATTTATGATGACCAAGTATTTGAATGATACAAGTACCATGTATCAAGGCGATACATTCAACTCTTCAGCTGGCTCTGGGAAGTGTTGGAATGTATGTCTTCAAATTTCTTTAATTTCATAAATCAGAATGATGCAGGAAATTGATATTTCCAATACACTGACATAAGACAATAAACCTGGTTGTCTCAAAAGCAATGCTTGCATTCGGCATACATTTCTGACGACCCCCCCCCCCCCCCCACAAAAAAAAAAAAAAATGTGTGCGGAAGATCGTAAAATTGTCAATCAGAGCTGATATAAGTTCATAACCTATTTCCAAAAGTCGTAAACCTCTTTTGCATTTATGACCTCGTCATACATTTCTGTGCAAAAGCCACCAGCACAAGGCCTTACTCTGAAGCAATGCTTTTGTGTTTGCAGGTCTATCATGTATCATGAATGTCACAGTGTACATAGAGTAGTACAGTAAATAATACAGTCAACCCCTGTTATACTACGTCCTGGGAACCGACAGTTTTCTTTCGTTATATTCAAATTTTGTTATCTTAACCAAAAAATTAACAATAAAAATATAGAGGGGATAATGTCGAAGCATGAATTTTTACTTTGTTGTAACCAGAATTCTGTTATAACAGTGTTCATTATAACGGGATTGCACTGCAGTCCCCACTTGATTATCCATCAGTCTTAAGAGTTATCACCAATAAAGAAAAAGAAATTTGGCAGACAGAAAAGAAATATGATCCTAGGATACACGTGAATGTGTTACATCATCACGAAAGCCACATAAAGTTGCTGATGATCAATACCCTTATTTTTTCACATTCTTGACTGTCAAAGCTCTAGATGACAGATTATTTTCTCAATTTACTCCAGAAAACTTGCAAAGTATAAGAAAACTGATCACAATCTTGAGCACAATCTTGAGGAAAATCAGATGCAGTCAAGCATGTACAAGATAAAGGTAGTTTAGACACAGCATAACTTTAAAATCTGGACAAGAAGCGCTATTGCATTAAAGATTTGAGCATCAATAAAAATTAAAGAATCAATTTTCATGAAACAAAAAGCTTATTTAATCAAAAGTGAGTACAATGTATATTTAAAGCATTGTTCCAAATATTGGGCAAAATAGCACCCTTTTGGTTTTGACTTTTAACATTTTACTGAAACTGGAAATTACTTAAGATTGACACCATAATGTAGAGGACATCAAGCTCTAGAATGTGATACCAATAACTCCAAAAAAAAAAAAAAAAAAAATGTGATAACGCCCTTCTGGTTCTCAGCCAACAAAATATTCTGTATGATGGTTTCTTCCTTGCTGCAGTATTAACATAATAAAAAAGGAGGTGTTGAGAGGATTTGCAGTTCCAGCGCAGTTAAAAACATAAATTTCTACATCTCTCAAATACACAGTTTCTTTCCAAGTTTTGCCATCATCAATGGCGATACAACTTCAATTGCAATAACACAATCCCAGACATTACATACAGCTGCTACAATGATCAGCAAAATATACTGCATCTCCGTGGGAACGACAACAATGCATTCAAACAGGAGGGCATGCAAGAAAAAGAGGGGGAAAACAGGTTTAATATTTCGTGTCGACCCGTCGTAATCGCACGCGACGGGGCGCCATCAACTTCTGATTGCGCCGTAATTTGGGTGTCGCTACGACTAGACGGGGATTTATTTGCCCCCAAATTGGAGGGATCCCACTCAACGGCAGAAGAGAAAAACCCTCACACGGTCGGAAAAAATTGCCACTGAGTGGGACCCCAGCGCAAAATGCCTGAACCACGTCGGCAAGGGGCATCAAATTGTCAACAGCGCCGAAGTTGATGCATCACTTCCAGTATATTCTTTACCGAGAGACATCCTTTAAAGGATGAGACAAACTGATATACACCAACCACCCTAATACTATACAGACAAGGTCTATGAATTCTATAATACCAGCAGAAATATTTCCTCATTTATCATTTTCTTTTTAATACCGTCTTCTTTTTAATACCGTCAATTTTTTTTTTTTCATTTTACAATGGCAACCTCTCTTTCTCTCCTATTACATCTCTCTCTCTCTAATTCTATTTTTTCTGCCTGTGTTTTCATCACTTCATCTTCTTTTTTTTTTCATTTCTTCTTCCTTTTTATTATCTCTCTACTCTCTTCTTTTTCTCCTCTTCCTGTCTGCCTCATTCTTATTATTTCTTCATAGCTCTGTCCTCTTCTTTATTTCTCTCTCTCTTTCAACACTTTATTCCTCTGCCCTTCTCTTTCTTCTTCTCTCTCTCTCTATATTGAATCTTCTTTGCCCCATTTGGTTGAAGCTGGAGTGAGAAACAACATAGGTACACTGTAAATACACATAGTCTGAGACGATCTCATCCACTCAGAGGAAAGATCAAAAGTCCTGGGCCCAATTTCATAAAAGATGTTAGGATAGCAACTTTTGCTGGAATGGCAACTTCCAATAGCAACAGCCAATCATGAAGCTGAATTCCTGTCATTACCATGACAACTGCCGTTCCAGCAAGAGTTGCTATAATATCAACTTTTTTTATGAAACGAGGCCCTGAAGTAGCATATTCAGAAATGTGACACTGTGATTTGTGCGACATTCAATATATATGCCACAAATACCAGACTTCAGAAACAATGTCTCCACTTTCAATACTCTCCAGAGACGGAATATAATCATTATGCAGTATCATATGAGGGTTTGAAAGTAGAACACTTCAAGCACCTCGGACATTTTCTGGGCTCGGCTAGTTTATTGCATAATCAAAAGCAGACACACATATGTATGATAAGTGCATACAATATCACATGACGTATAATGCGCATTGGGCTTGACACTGACTCTTTTGTCTGGTGGGCTTGTTGGGCCACTAAAATTTTTAAATCTGTAATTATGGTAGACAGAAAATAAAAGATATGTAGTGGGCCCAAAATAGAAGTAAAAAAAAAAAATCAATCCATTTGTACACATGGAAAATATACCTATTCAAACATACATGAATGTCTCAGTCATTCTTGACAGGAAACGTGGGAAAGACATCTGAGAGTGAGAGAAATAACTTCCTGTATTATACATCACATCCTACGCACAGGAAGCACTCTTATCAAATATTTTTCTGCACGAATCAGGTTCATTGCCCTCAACCTCCTATATATTCTCAGAAAGTAACTGTAGGGGGCCCCTTCTTCGATGCACATTCTCCCCTTACCCTCACTTTTTTTTCTCTCTCTCCATCCCATCTCCTACATATCTCTACTTTGGATCTATAGTTATGCATACTTGGGAAGAAGGTATGCATGAAAAGAAAGAAAGAAAAAAAACCTGCTGTGAACTCATAAGAGAAAGTAAGTTCTCGACTGCTTTTTTTTTCTGCACAGGCGTGGAGAAAGTGGCTCTTTTATTTGTATGCCTTCTTCCCATCCTATAAACACTATTCAATGTGTAACCAGAAACCCACTGAAGTTATTCCTAACTTTATGCCTTTTTACTTTAATGTTGCAGGCATCTGAAATTATGCTCAGATAAAACCAATAGAGAGGGTTTGTGTTCGGGGCTCATATGATGTATAGGGTGGGGTGGGGTATTAAAGTAAGGATGCATTAGGATATCAGACATGACACTAGAACTACGCTTTGTATACTGTATACGCCAAATATTTTGCGAGGTTTTTATTTTCGCGAATTTCACGGGTCAGGTGCTCTTCAGGAAATTAAGGACACGCGAAAGTAATAACTCTCATCCCAATACGAATATGATGCACATGGACACATTTCTCCGTTCGATACAGTTCTCCATGATCTCAAATTTAACCACTCGCGAAATCGTCGGAAAGTCCAAATTCGCAAAAATTTAGACTCGCTATTAGTGTACACAGCAGTTTTCTCAGAGTTCTCCCCTCTTCGGTCCCCTCTCCCATCCCCCATCCCACAACCATCAAAAGTTACACAGCACCTCAACCCCTGATGCACGCACTAATCAGCCACAGTCTGAACAACTTGGGCTCAGCAATTCGATAGGTCAAGCTTTTCATTCTGTATCGGGCTTGGATGAACAATCAATCGCAAACCACTTTTTTTTTCCCAAGGAATGAGGTTTCCTCTCTTATATTGGGATCAATCCAAGCATGATACACATCGAAATCCAAGATTCAGAGCAAGATGAACAATTTTCTTTTCATCACTTTGTGCACTCAAAGAGCGAGGCATTACACGTCAACAATGTCTGTGAAGCTCACCGAGCAAATATCTGTAGCCTTCCCATGAAAATAAAAAAAAAAAGACAAAAATGGTAAAGTGTAGTGAGTACCAACTGAAATTCTTCCACTCTGCCCATTGCCATGGTAACCTAGAGAATGCCAGCACTAATAATATTTGACATTGTTGACAGCAAAAAGTACACACATATATTGGTGGTAATTTGACAAGCATTGACAAGTATTTTAATCATTCGCTCAGGCATAGAAAATGTTTCTGATCAGGTATAACAAGAAAATGGTTAGGTCATGTGCATCATGCGCTGACACTCAAGCAATCTATCCCAAATTTCCAACGTGAGGACAAATTTATAGAGTAAAATGCAGAGAAATGTGCCAGTGCCAGCAACTATACATAATATTCCCTTGACACCAACTTTTTCATAAAGTTTTTCTGTTTAAATAGACACTCATAGGTTTCAATGATGCTTGCTGGATTTAACTGAACATCTTTCATTGATCATTGACTCTTGTTCATGGATTTTCCCCTGAGGGCAGTTTGCTTTTTTTTTTCATCAAAGACCTTCTACAATACACCCATCAAAGCCACTGTAAATAAAGAGTTGTTGTAGAGCTGCTGCATCGTGCATCTAGTACTGTATACTCCAAATATTTCGTGAGGTTTTTATTTTCACAAATTTCGCGAGTCAGGTGCTATTCACGAAATTAAAAGCACGCAAAAATAATGACTCTGATCCCGATATGAATGTGACGTACACGTATCCATTTCTCCGTTCAGTACTGTACTTCAAGGTCGTGAATTTAACCACTCGCGAAATCATCGGGAAGTCCCGATTCGCGAAAATTTAGACTCGCTATAAAAATATATGGCATATAGAATATCAGGTATAGTTTGTTAAATTTTTTGCTTTTGTTTGTTTGCTTACAAGTTTGTTTTTTCTCAAACCTGCTTGGACAAGAATGAGAGAATATCTTGAATGTTTGTGGTAATGTAATGGTACCTTCTTCCATTCACATTATATCCTATAGTTCACACATAACACCGACCACACTATTGATATTCTATTCCCACTGTACCATTATCCACAGCATTACACAAACACCATGGTGTAGATCTCCCACTCACACAAAACCATTATCCACACCATTACACAAACACCATGGAGTAGATCTCCCACTCACATTATAACATAATCCACACCATTACACACACATCACAGCATAGTATCTCACACTATTCCATAATCCACACCATTACACACACATCACAGCATAGATCTCACACTATTCCATAATCCACACCATTACACACACATCACAATATAGAGCTTCCATTCACACTATATCATAATCCACATAATAGTTACACACACTCCAAAGTACAGTACGTCCCAAAAAAAAAATAACACTCGGATTTTCACATTGATAACTTCCAATATGATTTAACCGTCAAAATGCTACTTCAGGGTCTTAAAATATAACATCTTAGCTATATTATGCAGAAACCCCATTCAGTTTGGTTGAGTGGTCACAGAGATATGTGGATCATTGTAACGCATGGTGGTCTCCTGCATTCAATGATCTCTGTTGTTTACTGAAAAATACTGTACATCTTATTTTATGTTTCTGTGTATCTACATTGCTCAATGCAATCGCCTATGTGTATCTATTTATGTACTGTTATCGATTTATTTCACTGCACTTGTTATTCTCTGTCTTTGTACTTTTTGAAGTTTGTATTCAAATTGCATCTGATTGAATGCAGAAATAAAAGCAAACAAACAAACAAACAAGCATGTCATGGGTCTGGTTCTTCCAAGTTTATAGGCACTTTGAATTTGATGTTCTTGGAACTGCGTAATGTGTGAACACAATGGACAGAACTTCGAGGGAAGAGATTTCTGACATGCTCTACAAAACTCCTCATTCCTCATTGAATACTGAAGCAAATCGGATGGAGTTTTCTGTAAGAGGTGGGCGATAAGTTATAGTTTCATACCCTGAAATTGTATTTTTTTTGATTCACTATTTTTAGAGTTATCATTGTGCAGTGTCCTGTTGTAATTTTTTTCTTTTTTTTTTTTTTTTTTTGGGGGGGGGGATATACGGTATAGATCTTCCACTCACACAAGACCATTATAATCCACACCATTACACATCCCACAGTGCAGATTTAAGCTACCGTGGAACAGTGTTACTGCTGTGCTGGAAAAGCGATCTGAGTACCACGGTACATCTCGCACATGAAATGAAAATTTGAGACCCACTTCCTTCAAATGCAGCCCCTGCCGCATACGGATGTGCCTTGAGCACTTCTTACATTACTGTGGGAGGCCCTCAAGGTGAGACTAGACATGATGCCACAAAAAAAAAAAGACACGAAAACTTGGCAACCACCAAGTCATTTTGTGGATGCGTACAACTTGTTCTGCCTCATAACTAGCTAACTATGGAGTACAATTCCCTGAAAATCAGAGTTCTCAGCCAGTTATTTTCCTTGCTGACTCACACTGTCCCAGAACTTTCCTTACATCGGCACCACAATCCTCAGTTTCTTTGTATTAGCACCACAAACACAACAACAACAAAATCTCTCTGTTGATATGACACAGAAATACACACAAACATAAATATATAGTTGCAGACTGTTCCTACTTACTGCAGATAAAGAGATAAAGTCAAATACGTGAAGTTCCCATAAAAGTATTTGGCGCGCCAGAAGATATCGATTGAAATACAAGGCTGAAATTATATCTGAAGGAAGCTATTTGCCCAGAGAACTGTTTTTTCTTGGGGGGGGGGGGGCAGATGCACCACTCTCTCCCTCTCCCTCTCTTTCCCTTTTTTTGTCATATACAAACATGTCTCTAATCATTCAAGCCATGGTTAATATGAACCTGTCTAGTCCTGTAAAGAGTCTGAAGGAATTTTAGATTCTCATCGGAAATGGGTTAACAGAAAGCAGTTTGAAGCGGATATGCACAGTTCTCTCTAAATTTATTGATTCAGAAACAACCTTCCGAGACATTTGGTGAGGTCACAATCTACATCAAATGGAAGGGGGAGAAGAAATATGATATTGGGCAAAGCTGCAGAATCTGGCTAATTTCAGAGGATTTGGTCCAGTGGGGGGGGGGGGGGGGGGGGCAGGGTGGAAGGAAATTGCCTTGGGATTGACTGCACAATTCTGATCTTACTGTTTCATTTCTATAACTATTATGTTTGCAGTTAAACATAAAGCGGGCCGAACACTTGGGCAAATTGTGTTGAAAAATCAGTCCAGGTTTGTAATTGTTCCATTCTTCCATGCTGTATGTTTTTATGCCTATGTTTAGATGCCCATACAGTATATGACTTGTGTCAATAAAGCCTGAATATCAAAATCAATGTACAGCTTGAGAAGATGGTGCTTGCAGCATTTTTATTTCCATTTTTTTATTTCCAAGGTTATAAAGTGTCTTACAAATGTATGGATCTATGTTGTTACAATCATGTAGGACTATATATACTAATACTATGTATAAAAGTGTATCAATCCAAATTTTCCATTTTGAATAGAAACATGCACATCATCTTTCTTTCTTTTTTTGAAAAAAAATGCAAAATCAATTCAAATTAATCAATCAAAACAGGTTTTCTTTGCACTTACCACAATATATAATTCTAAGTCTCTTCCTATCTGCTCCTCTAACCTGTTTATAAGGCCTTGTTAACATTTTCTCTTAAGTTTTAATAATACTTTTTGCCCAAATTTGTCTATAAGTGTGATTTCTTGTCTCATTGTCTTAATGAGTTCAATTTTGACACTGCTCTCTTTTAATGCAATTGCTGAATCACAGCACCTTTACACCATTGCCATTACAATTACACCATTACAATTGCACCATTACAATACCTTTTGCTAACAGCTTCACCTGTGTAGAATTTATGTAGTACGCTTTCTTATTTTGTTCTGCTTCCATGAGTACCCAATCCTGCATTCTTATGAGAAGCTGCTATGTCTTCATGCTTGTAATTTTGAAATCATTCTTATTCCTTATCCCAATCACTACATGAATTCTGTATCTCTGTGCCCAGTATAACCAATTCATAGATGTTCAAATGCAAAAGTCTGAAAAATCACCCGCAGTTCTCCTTTAACTGGCTAAAAGTTGCTGTGGTGCCTCACCCACAGGGTGGTTTTGCTTTCAACCAATTAGCGCTGATTTATCATTTCGAGGAAAGAGAGATACCGCATGTGCTACAAGTGCTCACACAGAACAGAAATGAAAAGATCTCATTTATAAGAGGATGGTTTTTATTATCTGCTAAAAGGCAAACCATTGTGTCGCACACCAAAAGAGCCATTAATCCGACACATTTCCATATGTGCCCTGTTCTCCAAGTATCATTTACATCAAATATCTAACAACAACAAGAAGAAGACACTCACTCTATTCTAATTAATAAGGATGACAGCCTATCACCACGATGTTTATGGGTTTAAGGAATGACAATAAACTGGAGGGCAGTGGCACATCCAGGCAGGGATGCATCGGGCGCGCACACCCTCCCCTATATTTTGTTGTTAAAACAAAAGAAATAAAAAGAAAAAATTGGAGGGGGGTGTGTGCGCCCCCTCTTTAATTTTGTAAAGGAATTCCTGGATTCGCCCCTGGGAGGGAGATGGGGTGGGGGGGGGGGGGGTGGAAGGAACCAGCAGCACAGACAGGAGAAGTTCCTTGGAAGTTGGGGATGGCATCTAATAAGGGGTGGTAGAAGTTACCATGGTGAGGAGACAGGCAGATCAATTGCAAGGTTATTTGGAATTAGTGCACATTATGCGTGGGAATGTTCAATCCACATCCACGCTAGATAATGTCTGTAATTATGCTGAGGGGGAACATTCTTCCTCATTAAAGACACGATATTATTTACAAGCAGGCGGGTGCCACACATGATAACTTGCCACGTATGATAAAAACAAAACAAAAGGTCTCTAACTCTGGGCAACCTCTCCAATGTAGATCAAATCTAAGTTTCACGGTGTGAGATCTCTTTCACAGATACCCAGGGCCATCCTGTCTTAGCCCATCAACTCGGTAATTGAGGAGCGCACCACCATCGCGTTGGGTGGAGACCATTCTGACACCAGGCATTAACAGTGACATTCTAAATCATCCTGAGAGGAACCAGCAAGCTTCAGTTCGGGGTGAGAAAAGAGCAAACCTAATATCACATGACTGTGATGTTCACAACATCACTTTCTTTTTTTCTTCCAAAAAAACACCAACATCAACATCAACATCTTTCAGCATCTATGAAAGTTTGCAGTATCATGTGACACATAGAAGTGTGACTGAGAGAAAATGAGAAATAAAAAAAAAATCTAGACCAAGAGAGAGAGAGAGAAAAGGAAGGAAAAAAGAGAGACAGAAAGACAGATAGACACATTCTCTAACACACACATACACACAAACAGAAAGAGAGAGAGAGAATGAAAGGGAGAAAGGGAGGAGGAGGGGGAGATAGAAAAGATGAAGTTAGAGGAGTGATTTCTGCACCCACCATGGGTTTGGCAGTGCAGACAGCTGTACCAACACAAAGTCTGTACAGGAAGCATATTGGAGGAGGATAAGGGCCACAAATCAGGGATAATGTCGTGGCAGCACGGTTACCATGGCAACAGTGAGATTGGAGAATAAACTGGGAATGTGGACAGAAATGCTCTATTTTGAGGAGCAAACAGTGCCCTCATCACATCGCCTGACACTACAGGCTACATATAGGCTGGTCCATCACTGACAAATTCTACTCATTGAAACAAAACCAGCAACAAATAAAAAAGCAGTGGTATCATCAAAGATTATAAAGAGCAGTGAAGAACCAAGGTCTTATGTTTTAGGAGTCAATCTCCCAATTTGTGGGATCATGTTAGGATCAGATTCCTACCAGTGCTGCACCCTACCTCAAACTTGACTAACTAGATTAAAATCAAATACTCTCACAAGAATTTGACATTTGGATTTTTCCAATAGAAATCAATAAATTTTACTCTGCCGTTTGCTTGATTTCATTACGTTGATGCAGCTCAACTTTTTGAAGGAGACAGACACACGGAGATGAGCATGCACACAAATAAGACGTAAAATGGAGATTCTGTGTGTATAAAGCGAATCGCAAAACAGTTGATAAAATTGCTCTATTTTGCCACATATGTAACTCAGTATCATCAAACTGTTTTTTTTTTTGTTTATCGAGATTTCATTAAAATCATAATGGCATCATCATGTAGCTAAATTCAGTCAAATGCAAACTTTCTGAAAATACATAGAGTCCATTATACAAATCACAGTGCTTAAAAAAACTACTCACTACATCATTCTGGTTCCGTACTGTCATTTCAACTGAAATGAATAAACTATATTATCACACACGCGATGCACACATGTATCAGAACCTTTAACATACAAACAAACAACAATCTTGAAACCATATGTACACAGCACGTCATTGATTCCCTTGACTTGCAAGATGGACTTGTTTGCAAACTTTCAAATCTTAAAGATTCCTTTGTAGAGCAAAGGTTGATACTGACAACCAAAAAGGTTGTGAAGCCATTGCTTGACATAGCAACAACTGATGTACACAATCTCGATTCCAGATACTGAAATGCAAATGAAATAGCTTGTTTACTAAGTCCTAAAAAAAAATATCACTACATTTGAATCTAGTAGTAAACTGGCCTATTCATACTACCATAGAACAGCATAAACAGTGGTCTGCAAACTCCTTGAAGCTCATTCTCTAGGAAAGAAAGGACGGAAGGGGAATAAGACTAGCTCAAGACAGGCTTTATGATTGACCTTGATGACTTCTAATCATTGATATCCCTCCCCCTCCCCCATCATTTCTGTCCTGCATGCAGACCGACCTACGGCGTAAGTCTCACCTTCAAATAACCCATATATCACTCCTACCCGCCCAGTGATCACTTTCTCATGCCTCCCAAGAAAAAACAAACAAACATAGATCAATAATTAACATCAAATGGGAACCCACTAGTGCTGAATTAAGTAGAGTCTGAGTTATACCCTTTCCTTATTCTCTTTTTGTTGGCTGGAGGATACATACATATAAATATAGCATGGCTGTTATCACAAATTACAGCTATCACTAATCATTGTCAATAAATAATCCACAGAGGTCAGTAAAAATTGTGCCAATTGACCAAAATTTGGGACATCGACCCCCCTCCCCCCCCCCCACCCTTATCGCTTTGTTCCCTTGCCAGTTATCTCACTAACTTTCAGCCAGTTGAGACACGTGGCATATTTGTGCATGTATTACTAACAAGAGCTATTCAAGTGACAAAATATGGCCAACCACTAAGGAGAGGTTATGCGTGAACACCACATCGACATTATCTGTATCACTTTATGAATACCTTGATCTAGATAGAAGAATCTACTCTTGCCTTCACAGCATAAACAATCATTTCCCTGTTTTTGCCGAGGACATGAAAACATATAGATCTTCCAAGTGAAGATTTTGCCATGAAAAGAAAGGGGGGTGATGAATAATTTGCCAACAGCAAGCATTTAAGGAAAACAAATTATCTCAGGAATTAGGATCAGCTCTGTCTTTCATTCCCATTGACAATATTTATTATATCAATTTCCTCTCCTTACTCACCATGTATGCACTGATTATGTTTAGATAAATGTTATTATTTGAAGCAGGTCACTCTTTCCGACAAGCTGCATTCAATTTTTCTTTGCCTCCTTATTATAATTCAAAACTAAGTTTCAACTGACAGATGTGTTGACATGAAAGTGAGCAGCCATACTATAGAAGAATTCACACACACATACTTTGCACATGTGAAATTCATACACTAAAAACAAAATTAATGACATCGAATTTAGATATAGAATAAAAGATGTTAAAAATATGGCAGACTTTATTAATATCCACTCTTCTCAGATGAATTTGTGATCTAGTAACTGCTCCTCTATTTTCCCACAGGGATATCAATGTCTAAAACCACCAGACATGCCACAAAAATTAACGATTATTGGGCAGGCTCAGTGAAGGAAACAAAGAATGATGTAAAACGCAGTCTCCGTGCTTCGCATCAGATTTCATCACAAGATTTCACTGCACCTATCAATTTGCCCTGGCTGCATCCATTAACCCACATTCGATAGAACCAGAACCATTTCCGTTTTAATACCACCACATCTTCCCCCTATCATACAAAAAAAAAAAAAAACATATTAAACAAAAACTATTTGATGCATATATGATAATTTGATAATTATAACAATGATAGTAGCATTAATAACTATAACACATCATTAAAATTGTTATCACAATTATTATCTTATTAGTACTGAAAATATATGAATATAAGCTGTTATTTTCACGAAGGTATAATTCTTTGCAAATTTTGCGAATCACTGTTTGCCCGCAAATTTACAAACATGCGAGAACATCGCCCTGTGCTACCCACAGAACTATATAGGTAGAATGATCAAGTGGGGTCTGAAAGCATAGCCAGCGCACGCGATCTCCGCCATTTTGGTTAGTCTTTTGTTACGTCACGGCTTGCGTGCGAGCAGCAGGGTTTGCAGAGTTACAGCATAGCGCAGGCCTACGCTGACTTTTTTTTTCTTCTTTTTTACCTCCCCCTGTTCATCGCAAGCCGTGACGTAACAGAAGACTAACAAAATGGCGGCATGTAATGTGCGCGCAACTGGCTATAAAGCTACGCATGGGTTGTGAATGGGCTTGATCAATCTACCTATTTATATCTGTGGTGCTACCAGGGTAAAAGTGCACTTTAAAAAAGCCTACGTGTGAATTTGCAAAAACAGCATGTCGCAAAAATATCTGTGACCTCCTCATCTGGGAAAATATTACTATTCATTATTTATTATTACTATTTTAATACTATTTTAGTACGATATCATCATTTTCATCATTATCATCAGTGACATTACTGTCACTAGGTTGTTTTTTTCCAAACAAAGATGGGATGAGAGGTAGAAGTTAGGGTGTAGCTGGGTGGGACTGTAAGGGTTGTGTATCATAGGGCTATGGGGGGGGGGCTTATCTATACTGGACATCTTCTTGGAGATCACAGAGGCACTATAAATGAGATTAAAATGCCAAGGTCACTGAAAATGCTTGGGAATTAGACCTGATTTGAATGGCAACCAAAGAAAGTAAGAACAGAGTTTTCCCCCAGTGATTGTGTCGAGATCTAGGGCAGATATCATGAAGCATTTACATAAATTGGAGGTGAAATGTACCAGTGTCCTTCCCTTTGCAACATACAGCTGGAGGGGGGGGGGGGGGGGGGAGGGGGAGTCAATCTAATCATTCTGTGAACATTAAGATGTGATAAATGTCAAGGCTAGGAACAGGAGCTTGAGGTAAAGCCAGCCTAGAAATGAATTCTTCTCAGCTGAAAATAGGTGCCTGTTTAAAGGTAAAGGATTGCTTTCACAGAAACCCAGGTCTAGAGGCATCAATATGCTGATTGAGCATGCAAAGGGCATTAAGTTGCCACTAAAGCTATAATGTTCGTGGCACCTTAACGCCCTTATCATTCTCAATCGATGATATTATACAGCAAGTACTTAAAAAAAACAGAAAAATATCCTAGTTTCCACTGCATAAAACAAATTCTCTTGAAAATCAAGTGAAGGACAGCATTGAACAATTTGTTTATAAAACAAATGTAATTGAACAAACAAAATGACTGGCGAGAGAAAAAAAAAAACCTGAAATTAGCAACAAATATATTTCCACAAGGAAAATGTTATTTGGCATGCATGAAAATCAATTCACAGAAACAACTGCTTGTGGTATCATCAAACCACAAACATTCAAACTTTACAAAGCAGCAAGAAAATGTCGCAAATTGGAGCCGACAGCCATAATGGTGAGATGAAATTTTCACAAATTACCAACCATGCAAAATATTACAAGAATACAACATGTACTAAATTCTGTAGACAAAAACATTTGCATGCATTTTCCTTTCACGAATTGTGGCTCCTCCTAAAATTTGCAAGTTTCATGCACGTGAAAATTTCTGGCATTACAGTATTCTGCAGAAACTTTCGCTTATCCAAGTTTGAATGTCTCAGGGCCATATAGGGAATATCTCTCTGCGGATCACCTAAACAACTTGCTATGCATTCTGGATATGCCTGCTATACAAAATGTCATTTGTGTCGTAATATTATATTCTTCATAAGTGATCCAACACTTTGGGTAACACTACGCTTTCATTATTTTGCTGGTGTCCCCCCCCCCCCCTATACACTCCATATCTAGATCATTTACCTATCCTGTCCACAAATACACTAGATCCATAAATTTCAAAACGGCTGTCCAATTACCATAAGTATACCAGTACATGTCCTGTAACATTACAGTAAAATATGCCCGTTTGTGAGCACCCAGTGTATCTACACACAACAGAAAGCTATATATATGCCATCCAGTTAGTGCACATTGTGTATCCACACATGATGGATGGCTGTATCATTCTCTTAATTAAAAAGAAATGCTGGTACATTACAGCCTTCCATACAACCAATACACTTCAGGCAATAAAATGGTGTCCTACACTCTAAGCATCTGATGGCTACCTCCAAGGCAGGGTCACATATTGTCAGCTCTTAATCTCCTGCGTAATTGCTCGTTCCACCCTATTTGTTTCCTATCTCATCAAAATCTACTGGGTGTATGGCATGCGCAGTGAAGACAATTTCAATGTAGTTTTAATGGAGACTGTCAATTTGATATCCAGATGTCGGTTGCACATTCTTTTGTGCAGTCCCATATTCCTATGTATACCAGTTTGGGCAGATGCACCCATGCCAAACATCATCATTTAATAAAGTAATAAGAAATAAAGTTACAGTTAACTCAGAAGTGAAAAAAAAACAGCAATTCAGAAGGGCATTCATAAAGAAAGATCAGATACAAATGCAGACATCACAATGTTATACTACTCTCAAGGATTTTAATTCAGCTTTGTTTACAATGATACCTTCAATCATGAATGAAAGCCATCACATATAGGCAACATGGCTTCTTCATATATTGACTTTGTTCACATCCATGTTAAAACTCCCAGTTTGATATCAACTAGCCCCACTCAATGATGACATGCATGATACGAAGTGAGAATCAGACAATAAAGCCACTAGAAGTGGCAATAATTTGCTGCATTCACCGCTGCGGACCCAAGAACACAGAACCGCACACAGATACACACGACTCTTGGGTAATAGTGCGTGAATAATTGGAGGAGTGCATCTACCGGAAGTAATTTGGCGTTGGCAGAGGTCACGCATAACCACGAGCTCATTGATAGCTGCGTTCACACATGCACCCACTGAACAGAGCTCCACAGGGAAGTCCCGCTACTCTTATTAAAGATATCCACCACTCAAGCACATGAGAACTCCTGCAGTTAGGAGCATTCTTGATAAGTTCTATGACTAACTTTGAGAGTGTTTACACCAGCCTCAACTTGATAAACTCCCTTTGGGCTCCACTAACTTCAAACCTAGCTAGCTTCAAGTTAACCTGATAACTTAGGTAAATTTACTCCAAGTAGACATAGAGATTCAATAAAGTAGATACAGTACTGTATGTCAGTGAAGCTTGAAGAAACTATAGTTGTTGTTTTAAAGAACGAAAGAAGAGAGAAGAGAGAGAAATGGGGCCCTATACAAATAATTTGCCCCTATAGAAACTATAGACTATGTTCAAAAGTTGTGTATTTCTGAAAGTTTTGGTGAAATCATTGTGTTCTATGGCTGGAAAAGAAGGTGACTTCTCAGGACTGCATGTATACCTTTGCATCACCTTAACTATGGTTACTGTGATCACATGTTCTATACCAAAAGATCTTATTTCATGCTTAAATTAAATAGATTTCTGCTGACTGGACATATCCCATCATGCCTAGCTACGCAATCCAAGATGGCTACTATCTGTTAGAAGTTGTGATGATTCATCCGCAGTAGATGTGTACATGTCTGTCACACCAACTGATGCTGTCAATGCAGCGAGGACCTGCTCTTCAAAATACCTGGAATACCATCACACGCTCATTGGGGTGGACAGATCTATGTAAGCACAAGACCCCAACCAGGACAAGGCCATTAAATCCTCATTAGACCACCGTCACAGAATGCCTCTAAGACTGTATACAAACAGACCACTGATTGCAATGCAGACAGACTTCAAAATATCATGGATATTTGCTTTACAATTTATCATATTGTGATTATACTATATATTTTGATATATTTAGAATATGCATATTGTTTTTATCTGCATGATATGTTCTGTACTTTCATATCTTTTGTTGATTAAGAATGAATTAAATAAATGAAATGAAAATGGAACAATTTTCAATGAGGCACTAGGAGGACATACATAGACATGAGAATAATCTTAACATGATAATGATTCCCTTTACATTGGCAGATAGACTTTAAAACCAGGAATTTTGCAAGTAAAAACATTTTTCCTATGTGCAGTATGCTATCAGGACCCGCTTTGATCTAAAATAAGTGAGAACTATGTCTGGAGAGACAGACTACAGATTGCCAGCTGTGACTCATATCACACTAACACACACACACACATACACACATACGCACAATAAGATTCTGACTTGCATCACCAGAATACCTCCTGACAGCTCGGAGTAAGCAGAGCACATGTGTGCAACCACAGACAGTTAAATGCACAGATCAACCTATCAGAGTCAGCGTGGAATTCGGTTCCTGCACTTCCCCACTTACAAGACTAGAATTTACAGATAGTTGCCGTGCCTACAGTAAAAAGAAAAAAGGGCACAAGATATCCCAGTCACAAAAGTAGTAGAAGTAGAAGTAGAAGTAGAAGTAGAAGTAGAAGTAGAAGTAGAAGTAGAAGTAGAAGTAGAAGTAGAAGTAGAAGTAGAAGTAGAAGTAGAAGTAGAAGTAGACGTAGAAGTAGAAGCAGAAGCAGAAGTAGAAGTAGTGCAAGTAAAATCCCTTTCAGTAAAAGTAATTGAAACAACAGTTTTAGCAACCTTAACCCCAGGAGCAATGTAAGAGGACGGGGTAAAAGTAGGAGGAGTAGAAGTTATATTGGTAGTAGTAGATGTAGTAGTAGAAGTAGTAGTAATAGTAGTAGTAGTAGTAGAAGTAGTAGTAATAGTAGTAGTAGTACTTGTAGTAGTAGTAGTAGAAGTAGTAGTAATAGTAGTAGTAGTACTTGTAGTAGTAGTAGTAGTAGTAGTAGTAGTAGTAGTAGTAGTAGTAATAGTTGTTGTTGTTGTTGTGTTGTTATTATTGTATTGTTGCTGTTGTTGTTGTTGTTGTTGTTGTTGTTGTTGTTGTTGTTGTTGTTGTTGTGGTAGAAGTAGCAGCAGCAGCAGCAATAGTAGTAGGAGTGGTAGAAGTAGTAGTTAGAAGTCAAACTTGTAGTAGAAGTAGTAGTGCTGGTATCAGGACTAGTATTTGTTGTAAAAGTGCCAGTCATAGAAGTAGTAGTTGTAGGAGTAGAAGTAGTTTATTCAAAGCGTTATCAGTAGTCAAAGCAGCTGTACTATTACCAAGAGAGTCATCTGATTATTTATTGACAGAGAGGATTTGGCTGCATCTTGCAATTTGCAGAACATTTGCAGAACGTCGTTTTATGCTTTTGCTGGATGAATTTGTTGAGGAAAGCTCCTCAAACAGACGGAGCTCCGACTCTGATCGCACGACTACGCGGCGCTCTCCGTCTTATCCCTAGCACTCATCTCGGCCATGCATCATTGCCCCATTCAATCTCGGGGGTGGCCCATATCCCAGCCAAAAGATTAAGCTATCCGGAGCGCTGCGGAGGAAACGAAAATCCACGTAGGATTGAGGAGAGTCTATATCGAGCTTCTCGCGGTGCTTGCAAGCTTGGCTTGTTCCCAACCCCTGTGGAGTGCACGAAAATTTGCATGTTGATTGCATGCAATATGCATGATACACTGTAATCACACACACAGTGGCAGAAAAGCTGAGTTAACCCTACGACTTCCAATGGCTAACTGTTCTAAAGCAAATCTCACCGACTTTCCCACACGGTGGGACTGAGGGAGATATGGGACAAAGATGAAAAACAGTATGGCCATGACATTTTCCCATCAGAGAGCTTGAAATTGCTATGCTGCTTTTGGAAAGAAATGAAGATAAATATTCAGAGCTGGATTGAATACACAGGAAATCACTACATCAAACTGGTAGAAGTTCTCCTCAAGTTTTAATGATGAAGTAACACCGCCAGTCTCACCATGACAATAAATAAAATGTCAAATACCATCTTTTTTTTTCAATCATTTGGTGAATATATCTATAAATCTACAGTTGGCATACAGCACGGACAAGGCAAAGATGGTGTAAATTTGAAATAAAAGTGATGGTCAAACTGGGCAGTCATTCTTCACAATCTAAAGATATCTACAAACAAACAGTCTCATGGAATTCATCAAACTATCACATTCTAGACATTATTATGTTATATCACACAGCATAAAATAATTCTCTCAGATCCCACTCAAATCAGAAACTTGTTCTGCCCTTCAACAAAAAGCATTCTCTCTCCTCATCCTATATTCATATTCCATAACAGTCCATATTTTTGCGCATGTAATTGTTCATGCTTAGCCGGCTAAGATGAGTTTTGTGTTTTTAATTCTGCAAAATCAGGACATTACTGGGACATACGGCATGCAAAAATATTTTCATGCTTTCCGTCTTAGCTTCTGGTTGCACAAAATGCATGACAATTCCCACACTGCCAAAATTTCTACTTTTACAGTATATAATCCATCTATCTATCATCTATCTTTTTTCTATCTATCTATCTATCATCTATCTATCTATCTATCTATCTATCTATCTATCTATCTATCTATCTATCTATCTATCTATCTATCTATCTATTAGTCATGTCTTCAGTCATGTATCTATCAATCTACCACTTTAGTTCTCTCTTTACATGTAAACATTTCTACGAATGCAGTGTATGATCAGGAATTTTAAAAATTTTTTCATGTATGGCCTTCAGAAATATTTCCATCCTTGTCTCCTTTGTGTTTTTGTTTCATTTCTGTCTCTTTTTCCTCCCACCACTCAAACGGCTGCTCACCCAATTTAGTTCTGATTGCAGGCCGAGACGCAGCCTTGCTTCACCAGCTGATCTCTCACGATCCACTGCCGATCAATTAAAAGAATTAATGAAACTCAATCGGACCAGGTTTGTTCGCAACCTCCCCCTACCCTCCACCCCCACCCACCCCCACCATTCTAATGTGCAGGAAGGGAAATAGCAATGGTCTGAATATTTTTTAGGTATTATAAACTATTCATGGCTTGGCAGAATGTCTAAAGATATTACCCTAATATCACTGAGAAAGAAGTGAAGAGATTTGCCCCATTAATGATCATAATGGACAATTTCAATTTGTCGGTATAGTATTGCATAGCAAATGAGTCCGTGGATGATTCCGAGTTGGACACTCTTTTCATTTGTAAAATCCATCTGCGAACAAACGAAGGGGGGGAGGGGAAGGACTCCAACCATGATTCTTGATATCATATCATCCATCAAGCATTGAGACACCCCTGGATGTAATTACAAACGACAGTGCGGCCCTCACATCCCCAATATGACAACTATATACGATGAAAAGAAAAGCAGCAATATCTCCCCCTCAGGCGCTGTATAATCAAGCTCACAGACCATCAATCTGAATGGAACACTTCACGGCTTGTGTTCACGGCATTTTCCCCCCCCCCACCCCCCCACCCCCCGCTTTTTCGTATGCTCCTGCATGCTGATCACAGCTTCATGAGCCGTGCGTCATTAGAATTGCAAACGTTGCGCCTTCTCAATCCAGACACGCTCGCAAAGGCTCGGCGGGGCACCCCGATAAAGTCCGCTAAATATCCAAGTCAGATTTCTGCTCCCGATAACTCACAAAATGGGTTGTTTTTCTTGTTTTTCTTGCTGGACGATGATGGGAGGCTGACCACTTCCACCCTCATAACAATGCATCAGATGTGGACACTGGGGGGAAGGCAATCGATGCTTAGCAGCCATTTGCCTCGGAAATGTAAATTTTTTCTTCTTCTTCTTCCCCTGGACAAGTGCGGAATGAGAGCTATTATAAGTGGTGGATTGCATGGTGGAGAATGGGCAGTGACTTTTTCTCCCGCTCTGCTTCCTACTCATTCTCCCCTCTTACCACATTCTGTCAATCCCTCTCCCTCTCCTCCTCACCCTACTGTTTTCTCTATCTCATTTTCTTTTCCTCTTTCTCTCTTTCAATCTTTTGTTTAACCCTTACTTACCTTCTCCCAGCATCCCCCCCCCCCCCGCCATGAACTCAGACATACGCCAGCATGCTTTCTTTGTACGTTGGTGAAATATTGTCCAGAAATTAGGTTTCTATGATTTAGAGGTAACCTAATCCATGTAAACCCCATCGTTTCACAAATGGCCTTCAAGTTGTACTCTGGTCCTGTCATGCATACTGTGAGTGAGCTGCCTAAATTGTGGTGACATGAACTGAATCCCAATGACATAACTTTGCAAGGAACAGCTAGTTGCATGGGTATGTGAAGGGTTAAAGTAAAAACATGGTTCTGGTAAGGGTTTGAGAACTCGTCTTGCACCATTTCATATTTGCCTGCAATATATATCAAAAGAGTCTACCAAGAAACTTACCTGGCTGATGCAATTTGCCCGTATGATGAGTCAAAAATTTTGAGATCAAAAATAAAAGTTGGTATACCAACTTTTATTCCAGAAGGATCCAGGTTAATCCAGAAGGATCAAGATTAATCCAGGTTTCAGACAATTTATACACAGTTTGTGATTGCCATATTCTATACATAGGCGCACATTCATTTTGTAGGCGCACCAAAGAGGTTCTTTGATGCGCATATTGTATCAACTCTGCACATAACTGCGACCAGCCAGGACGCAAAGCGCTCCCATAGTACAACACTGTACAATCCAGAGGGACAACTCGGCCCCATCATCAAAGTAAGGTCGAGTTGTCCCCGAGTCCGAGTAAGCCTGACCCCAATCGGGTAAGTTCCGAGATGCGGACATATTTGGTTAATATTTCTGTCGCTACCCTACGAATATCTTGTTACAATAATCTTCGTTATATTCCACACATTTCTTAGGCATACGTGTACATTCTGGAGCAAAATTTGACAATTTTGCGGGCGTACCAGAACTATGTTTTGCCTTTAAAGCAAGAGTCGAGGTTGTTCCCATAGAACTTCCAGCACAGGAGATGGCATTTACGAAAATTTTGGCAATGCCTTGTTTGTCACCTGCGCTTTCAAATGCACACAAAAAAGGAGATCATTCTAGAGACTTCACATGGGAATTAGAGGCCCAAAGCAATCCTCCATTTTTCTTGATTTTTTCCTCCTCCTCAGTTGGCAGGAGAAGGTAGATCACATATTTGAAAAGCTCAAGCTTACTCCAGCAATCTGATATTCACCTTCATTTTGGGTACACATACCCACATATCTTTGGAAGATGCATTTTTTTTGAATGGTTCCCCCAAAATGAACCATAACCACACACGCTGCATTTGGCAGCTATGGATGAGCTACCATGCGGATAGATTTGTCTGCAAATTGATGCAGGGGAGGGAAAAAAATATCCCAAAATACAGATTTATATTTGTTGCCTGCCCTCATTCCTGTAATGAAATTCACTTGTACAAATTGCAATCTTTATCCCTCTATTCCAACCATCTCATCCACAATGGGATGTTACAGTCAGTCCCATGGAAGAAAGTAAGAAAAAAAATTGCTATCCATCTCCTCTCATCTCTCCCTCCTACCCCCCCCCCCCCCCGCCCAGTTCTTCCTCCTCAAACCGTTCCTTCTTTCTCCTCTCTGCATTGCTGCGCCTGCTGAGAGCTGTCCCAATATGACCTGCTATGAACTCCCCCCTGCATGTGTGCTACATTCTCAAGAATGCTTTCTCCTTCCAAAGAGCATGACAGAAACCTCCTCTTCCCAATCATCCCATTCCCCTCCCCACCCCCCCCCCAATCCACCATTCGCCCCTCTTCCATCCACTTCAACATCAACTCATGCCCCTTCCCTTGCCGTGGACTCTTGGAGATACAACTCACTCTGATACACACCAGTTAGGCTTCACCCCTGTGGGGACGTCACTAGGCGACAAAGAATCTATCTCAAGTGGAGATACTCGATGCATCCACCCTTTTCTCTCATTAGAAAATGTTAATGCACAAGAAATGGCAACACGTGATGAGAGAGGCACCAGCCCCCTGCAAACCGAACATGAGTTAATCTATCTCTGCACAGATCTTATCTCTACTGTTTACATTCATTCTAGCATCATCAAATAAGTGCAATTATATTATCCTAACACAGTCTTGTCTTGATAATTTCAGTGGGAGGAGAGATCAAACGAAATCGTGCCGACATGTTTTCATCTTCACTGTATTCTTGCATATTCGACACATGCTACTTGCCGTAAACATTTTCATAACATTTTCGTTTAAGGAACAATCTCGACGAAACTGCTACCACTTGGAAAATTTGATTGCTACTTGACTGGATGGGAGTGGCTTTTACTGTGAGTATCATAATGGTGTTTGTATCAGTCAACTTGCATGGATCCAGTACAGGGCTCTCCTCAATTTGATAACATTTTCTTCAACACAACAAAATGAAGATTGGGCATGCCACTTTCTCTTATCTCCTCTCCATTTTCCATTGTTCTTTTTGTTGTCTCCTTCTATTCCTTCATCTTTATCTCTTTTTTGTTTCCATCTTCTTGCTCTGTCGCTCTCTTTTTCCTCTTTCCTCTTTCTACTCTTTCTTCTTTGTTTTCCTTCTTAGATTCTTCCTTCCTATCCATCTTCTTTCCCATTTCTTCTTCAATTTCCTTTTCCTCCTCTTCCTCATCCTTCTTCATCATCATTGCGCATATCCCTTTTCCGTTTTTCTTACTAATTCTTCTTCTGCTACTTCTTCATCCTCCTCCTCCTATTTCTGGAAACACACACAACAATTTTCCTTTCTCAGCTATATTTGGCTTTGGCAAAAGTGTAAGAAGTGTGACTATTTGGCAACAGCAGAGAAGGGGGCAGAGGAACTTCACACGCTCATTACGCCAAAGTTGATAACATTTTTATTGGATTCCTGGAGATACAGAGGTGACAGGAATCAAATTATCAGCTACCTTAATGTGATCACGTCCCCATTTCTTCATCCATGAGCCCTCAAGGTCTGCATTGTGATTGACTGGTTACTGAACCTCTCTTCAACCCCCATCACATTAATCTGGCCTAACTGACAGAAACCCAACGGCTTGCGAGAGGGAGGTTATAAGGGGGGGGGGGGGGGGGGGGTAGGGGGCAGAAGGGACGCCAACTCTCTCTTTGTGAATGTAAGTGAGAGGACTATGCCCGATGGAAACTCATCAAAGTTGCAGAGCATGTGGTAAGATTCCCATCAATGGAATAAAGGTGATAGGATTTACAGCTCATTCTGCAGACTAACCCGTTGAGAACGGAGTGATTTTGCTACAACATGCATTTCCCATAGACACTTGCCCGAGTATACTAGGGACTCGTTCTCAATGGGTTAAGATTCCATTTGGCAGTTTTCACTTTTTATCAATGATTATTAGTGTATATCGGCAGATTTTTCTGCAGTGCTGCAAAGCCAACAACAAGTATTAAATTTTGTTTTCTCTCTTTCCCTGGAAAAAAACCATCAGAATAGGCCTTTAAAGTCAAATTGAGCAAGTACAATATGACAGTAAGTTGCCCATGCTTAAAGTAAAATTGATATCTGAGTAAAAAGCAAGCTATCTTCCAGTTATTTTGTGGCATTTTGGAAATATTACAAGCAACAGATGTAAGAATTGTACAGTTGATGCTACAATGGCATACTTAGTACATTAGTACATGCATGTAGCTTCGTTGGGGGGGGGGGGGGGGGGGACCCCAAGCCTTTCCTATCTGAACCAGTACAGTGCATGCAATACAATCTTAATTCAACAAATAGGGCCTTAACCTCTACATGTTAATATCTTCTCAAGATAGCATATTGAACATATATTATACATAATATAAGCCACTGCTTGTCACAAGCAACGTTTTTGCAAATGTTCTATGGTAAAGGAAAGTAGTACATCACCCGGTGTCAAGGAGGTAAAAATCTATTGATATAAAAGAAAAAGCTCAAAGCCTGAGTTGCATAAGTGATGACATTCAGCCCCTGACTGACAATGCTTCTACAAGACTCGAAGGAAAGCTGCTGCATCAATATATATATATATATATGCATACATATATATATATGTATCTTCTCTCTCTCTCTCTCTCTCTCTCTCTCTCTCTCTCTTATTCACCTAGAAATGATCTCAGCCATTATGCTCTTTAACAACTGCCATCAAATCTATGACAGATGTAATACTAGTAATCGAAAATTATCCTTCACTTACTAGATCTCATGATATGATATTCAATCAATTACACAAGTAATTGCTCTCTCTATTACATGTCATATTTTCCTCTTTCTAAATTATCTCTCTCTCCCTATTTTCATCTCCCCATCTCTCTCTCTCTCTCTCTTTCTCTCTTTCTCCCCTGTCTTCTCTATCTGTGTACTATGGGGAGGGGAGGGAAAGGGGGGAGAGAATGTATCATACATGCAGGTTGGAATATCAAATTGATTTTGACATATTTTTCATTTGAAGGGGAAACATTTCATGATGGTTTTTGTTCTCCTGTCCAGCATTTTATGACTCTGACCTTTCTCCCACTTCCTCCAGCCTTGTCCAGTTGCCTTCACATCCCACTTGACCCCAGGGGCTACGGCACACCCAAGAGACTGAGAAAGAAATTAAAACAACAACAACAACACACCCACACACACAAACACACATACACAAGTCTAGAGATACATGAAGGTAATATGTGGAAAGCTCCCTCACTCGCACTGCAAATATCATGCCCTGCTTGTTTTGATTTGGCGTGCCAGCTGTGACGAATTGTACGGGGCGTTCAGAGTCGGCCGAAAGCGCTCGGGACTTGGGGGGGGGGGGGAACTTGCATGCATTCAATGCACGTGGGTGGACCATCTTTAAGTAAAATGCCGCAAGAGTGGAAGAAGCAGAATCTCTGTGCAAATTCACACACCCCTGCCATTACCTATTGATACAGTGCTGCGGAGGTAAGACTTCTGCTAGTCTTTGCATACAGGCTTTTGCTTTGGTATACATGGATCATCTCCCCTAAAGTATCACGTAAATTGTGTGGTTTGACCTCTGGTTATTGCCATGAAAAAAAAAAAGACAACTGCTAAGAAACATTTGTGAATACATTTGAAAAGGTGTTACTTTTGGTTGCTACGGCTGCCTCATGAGCATGCAGAATAAACAAAGTAACGCAATAAAGAATTATGGGTCATATCTTTTCAGTGTAGATCTATCTGCTCTCCCATCTCTCAAAATAATTTCACTAAAGTTTCAACTGATGCTAAACAAGTGATATCAGCAGAGTACGAGTGTAATTTACAGATCAAAATTGACTTCCAACACAGCATTAAAAGTATTGCATATCAACACTGGCCTTAACAACATTTTTGTGTGTGATTTTGTATTCTTTTGTATCCCATGATTTGGTATCTTACATCAAAATTGCAGGATTGCTGTAAATGTGCATACAGTGAGAAATTTCCAAGTAACAGCCTTCACTCCAAGCTTGCTGAATTAAGACTCTAGACGTACGTCCTACTGAATCTCCTTCAATTTGCTGAAGTCACACACACTCATCATCTGAGCAGAAGGAAGGAGAAATGTTCCATTTGGGATTCTTTAAAGACCCATTAACCTGATTTCTGTATAATGCAGACACACTCTTCAGAACATGGGGCTCATTGGTGCAGTCTCTATAATGCACAGAAATTGCAGTAGATGTACTCAATTTGCAAATTCAATCCCAAATGAAGAAGTAACATCTATCCCCACCTTCTCGTCCTTCAAGGCTTTTGTTGATGTTGTTGCCGTATTTTTGTCTTTGCTTAGCTTTATTTCCTTTTTGTTTTTGGTCAATTTGAGCACAGGATTTGACTGGGATTGAAACCCCATCCCAAAGCAAAGGCGAAGGAGTCGGGAGAAGAGAGCCAGAGTAGAATTCATCCATCATTCCCCATCCCCCCCCCCCCTCACCCACCGTCAAACTTTAGTCTTGCTCCTCTTCTGCAAGAGTCTATTGATTTTCTCTCATCTTGGTGGCTTTTGCAGGTCAAACGTCGGATTTGCTGGTTGCCTCTTGCTGGCGCTCAAAAACATGAGCCGTCGGGCTCCCATTACGGTAGTCCTACCCGGCTATCGCGGGGATCAGTATGGCGCATGCATGCCATCCATGTTCTTACGTTTCGGCCTTAGACCTGACATTATGTCAGCTTTGCTCAAGAACACATCAATTGATTTTGACATTAAAAACAACAACAAAAACAAAAGAAGATGGCCGCCACGGTGGTTCCAGGGCATAAAGCTGACAGCTGTTAGTATTCCGAGGTACATTTCAGCCTCCTCTCTCTCTCTCCCAAAGCACCATGGGATACTCGGTGGTACAGCTGAATAGTTTGGGCTGTCCAAAGTACTATAGGTATCATGGTAATGGGTTTGTCTCAGTAGAAATATGCAAGGCCATAGATGACAAGCATGATTTCTACATAGCCTTAGTACATAACATAGATGGCATGCATATTTTCAATTCAAAGTATCCTTACTTAATCAGAACAAAAAAAAATTCTTGACATTTGGTACATGTTAGATCCCGTTTACAGAGCGGGGCTGGGTCAAGCCGCGACCGAGCCGCTGCCGAGCCCAGCCTCAATTGCGGGGCCGAGCCCCGCAATTTTGTCCGTTTACGCTGCCGGGCTCGGCCGCGCTTTTAATTCAAACCTTTCAATATTTTGTCGTAGTGGCGCTCTGCTTGTAAACAAACACAATTTGGTATAGTCTGGTTTTCAGACCCTTTGCCAACTGGATTCCGTGGCGACGAAGTCGCCGTTCAGGCAAAGGCCTTTGCCGAAGGAAAAATCCTTTGCAGGACAAAACCACCTTAAACTATACTAGCTTTCGACGTTGAGGGGGTTAATATCCTGAATAGCAAAATAGTACTGGCAGAGGGTTTGGAAGCCAGACTGAAATTGGCCGCGCATTTGGCCCAGTTTGGTTTACACTGAGATAAGGCCAGAGCGAGACCAAATGCGAGGCCAATTTTGGCCCCGCATTTGGCCTTTTGCGCGTTTATACTGAAGCGGGGCTGGGCCGAGCCGCGGCCGAGCCTCGCACTGTAAACGGGGTCTCTGTGAGCATAAGATGAGGCGACCTTGGAAAAAGCAGAGCTTGCTATGAAATGCCTTGAGTAGACCTCATTTAATGCTAATATAGGGAAAATCACTACCCTTGACGGAGGCCCCTACACACTGGTATGTGTTAACGCCCATTCTGTGACTCATGCATGCGTGATGGAACATTTCCGACGTTTTTCATGTGGTTGGATTGAGATTATGGAATCAATGCTCCCAGGATGTCCTGGCTTTAGCGACATAAGATAAGTACATCACATGCCTAAAGTTCTAGTTTCATCAAAATCATTTTATGGCAACATTCAAATAGAAGACAAAAAGACATTTTTCCTCGTTTTGAGATGTTCAAGTCCTACGTATGGCAAGTAAAAACATTGATCTTTGAGAATAACAAGTCTGGTTACTTGCAGCACAATGATTCATGTATATTTGAGTTATAAATCACCAGTTGGTGTTGTTTTTCATGTTAAGATCATTGTAAATTCTGTGCTCGATGAGTTGAATTTCTCTTGCTCGTAATTGCACTAAATGACCATGCCTGACCTCAAACGGCTTGTAAACACTGCAACCTTCCTGTAATTAGCCACTAATGGTCTTGTTGACGATATGAGACTATCAAAAATTGTTTTTCTCTGAATTGGATTGGCACTGCATCAAATAACAGCATTGAACACTTAGTCACGGAAATGAAGTAATGTAAAATCACCACTTCTATATGGACTTGACTTGCTAAAATCTAGCTAATTGGTGAGAATAAAAGTGATGATTTTACTCTCAGAGAGCAACAAATAAGGGAGAGTGAATAAACGAGTCCAAGCGAATACTAACATAGAAGAAAAATCACAACTCTTTCCTTCCACATCTTCTTCCCACCCCTATCAAATGTGACCCGGCACAACAAAAAGATCTGAAAGTCGCTGACGGCTGAGCCGAGAAAATCGTGTTTGACATCAGATCATCAAAATCAGTCAAAAACCATTAAATTTCTGTTTGTAGCATGATTTTGCAGTCTAATGTTTCTTCTATCATCTCCCAAAATTTCGAAGCTAAATGATCAATAGAAAGACAAGAAATTAGAGTATTTTACGGCCATGATTTTCTGACTTTCAACGGAACAAAAACGTGTCCGAAGATTTGGATTTAGCGCCGCACATAGACTCCACCCCTAGCAATGAGGGAGTGATCTTATTGGTCAGTGCGTGGCATCCTCGCTACTGATTGGTCGTGCATAGACCGCTGGCGCTAAGCTTGAATGAACATTGTGGAGGTTGCTATGAGCATACCTTCTATTGTCAAGATGTGAAAACTGTCTTGCCTCCCGTTGAACACGATTGCGTCGGAAGGCAAACTTTGAAGGCGGTTTACTCGAAATGCTGATTTCTTAAACCACTCAATATAATCTCATAAAATCATTGATATCTCTGCAACTGAGTACTTTGATCAGTTATGTTATCTCTGAAATGAAAGTGAAAAAGTAAGGGAATGATATCATGTCATTTTCAGAAAATCGACCTCCCCCGACTTTCGGATCCTTTTGTTGTAGCAGGTCACAAATCTCCTCACTAAATAATGTCAAGTCATGTGATTGTGGCATGGTGAAAGATGCAGGTATGGAATGTGTAGCCTTCAATATAGCCACTCGCCATTTCTCATAGCTTCATGCTACTAAAACAAAATCTCCCCTTCCAACACGGACACGTAAAAAAAAAAAGATAATCTAATAATTAATAAGAAAGTATTGATTGAATATGAGTACAAATGACTTAAATGCAGATATGTAAGCATAATGTTGATATATGCAGGTATATATATATATTGAAGGAGTAAAAGGAAATATCATCAAAAAGTAAAGAAATGTCATCAAAAAGCTAACACATCTACTGAACTTATCTATCCAACAATTATGTAAATGCTTGTTAACTATCTATATCCTAGGTAATGATGTATTTGTATCTTATCATTTTATACCCACATACAGTATACTGATCTATATACATACACGCTATTATCATATAGTTTCTGAGTTGTTACCTCCACCAAGGAAGGAGGTGATGTTTTTGTCGGCATTGGTTTGTCTGTTTGCAAAATAACTCAAAAAGTTGTGAACAGACTTGGATGAAACTTACAATGTACAGGAAAAGTCGATAATGACACAAGAACATTAAATTTTGGTAGTGTGATCTGGAAGTCTTGATGAATTTTTAAAGAATTTTCAATCTCTTGGTAGACAGGGTCAATGACCTCGGGAGTTGAAGCTGCATATATTTGAGGTTTGCATGTAGGCGCGCTAAAGTGCGTGCTCTGCTCGGGTGAGGAACCATGCAGCTGGAGGCTGATGACGTAAACAAAAAGCTTCTACACTGGGAAATTGGGCAGTTTTCAGCATGCTTGTATGGGTGGAAATGAGCCGCTTGGCCGAGGTCTGTGCTCTCCGAGTGCTTTTCTAGTTTCAAAATGAGGTCAATGCCTGGGTTAGATCAAAGCAGGGCAAGGAGAGATCGCAGTGTGAGAGAAGAGCAAAGTGATCTCTCATTGATGGTACCAGCTACATATATCTGTTTCTGTTAAAAGTAAGGCACTTGTAATTGTAAAAAACCATTTGGCTGGGCATCCCCTCCCCACAACGTCATGACATTGCTGATGTGTGGAAGGAAACCAGATCAGAGAAGCAGGGAGTGGGGCGGGGGTAGGTAGAGAGGCAGCAGATAATGATGATTAATTGATCATAAGAAGTAGAGCAAAATGCAGGCAAGCAAGAAAAGTTACACCCCACTGCAAACGTGTTTATGCTGGTGCTGATTCCGTTCATTTCGGGTGACTCGGCAATGTCATTTACCTCTTTCACTCTGCCTGCCAAACGATGTAACTGCATAATAATGTTCCCGTCTGTATGTAATTTTCATTTACTGGACGTGCCACCTTATCCCCTCAAGGGAGAGTCATCCAATACCAGGTACACGCTAATTGGAATTATGGTAAATGCGAGGGGACATCCCGAATTCATCGTACTGCTCCGACTGCATGCCAGGCCCCTACCCCCCCCCCCCCCCACCATAGCTCATTAATTTGCGTGTTGCTGCTACCTGAATGTAATCTAGCTTAATGGGATAGACATACGATCACCCTCTCATTGGAATCATTTTGAGTCGATAGCTAGCCCCAGGTAGAGGGACCTGGGCAGGTTCGTGGGACGAGACTTGTCGTCGTGGAAAGCCAATCTAAGGTGCCCCACTGTAATCATGGATTGTTGCGCACAGCGTTCGCAACTGAAATCAGAAAGGAATAGGGATTTGCAGTTTGGCACAAGAGAATTGTGACAGATATAACTCATGAAGAGGAAGAGAGATGTGCTCAACAACAACCACTATTACAACGAAAAAGTAGGGAGCAGAATTAACCCTTTTACTTATGGCCACAAAGTCCAAGAAACATGTATTTCTATGATTTGGCTTGGTATCTTTTTATATACAGTGTTTTTCCTTCATTTCTGGAATAACCTCCCTCTGTTTGTAAGGCAAGCAGCTACAGTTGATGAGTTTAAGACCAGGTTAAAGACTCATCTTTTGAACAATACATTTTATGTTTGAATTATGTATGTCATGATTATTACTTTGTAAAGCACAGTAGAGTAATTATTATAGTAGCTGCATAACATGAATGTCCTTTATCATTATTATGTCTGGCATTTGCTCTATAGAATATAAATTTCTCTTTCCTTTTGAACCATATTTCCATCATATATATAGTGTATATACCATTTTTTTTTTACAGAAGTAACAGAAGCATCTAACTTGCTAAATTTGTAATTCATCAATGAGTTTGCAACACATCTTGGAAGTTTCTGTCTTATAATGCCATATTTTGTCATTTTTCACTGACATTGTGCACATTTATCATATTTTACAGTTTACCTAATATTTCTCTTCAACAGGACATATGAGTTAAAATTTGTAGTTGCTTACTTACGGAAGACAAAATGATAATTTCAACAACAACATTACCCCTGGCCCTGATGGGTTACCCCTCAAACCACCAGCAACCGACCCTTTCCAAACTCACTAAAATGCCCATGTCCACGTTTACATTGTACATGAGTGAAAGTGTGTGTGTGCCTGTATGTGTGTCCAGTAGTTCAGTGAGATTAATGGGCTGTGGTTGGGGTCTTTAAGGAAATTGATTAGTTTTATAATGGTTCAAATTTATGTGATTTTTTTCTCTGTTGCTCACTGCTAACACCTAATGGCCTGCGCTTTCATTCATTCATATACAACGTAGGTCATAAATATGTAATGGAACTCCATTACTAATCATAATTAATTAAAGTGTAGGATTAGGCTGTTAGCGGGAACCCTAGAACAACAAGGGGGGGGGGGGTTAGGTTATAGGTAAGGAGGGTATTTCTGTGTGTGTGTAAAGTGGTGGAGTAACATGCCCACTTTACTGTAAAGATAGTACTGGCAGAAAGCTGGAATATAGTAGCTTTCATACCAAGACATGTAATATAAGTTTATGGAGCAACTTGCCTATTTTAGTGTACATAGAGTTTGTAGAACCAGAAAGCTGGAATCTATTCATTACCAAGATACAATAGCTGCTTGGTACACAGTGTATTATACAGTGCCACCACACAACCTAAAGGTTGAATGAGTTTATGAAACAAAAGAGGTACGGCCACCCTACTTGAATAGTGGATTTAGTGGCAATGCCTGGACAGTGGCAATGACTGGACAGTGACTTAGAAATAGAAAACCACATAAAAGTGGCTGGTATTGTTCTATGTTACTTTGAAGTTTGCCACCTTGTGATGCCGTACAAAGAACCAGAGTACAGCATACATGTAGAATGCTTTGTATTAAGTTTCTTTCTCAATCTCCGTCTCTCCCTTCCCTATCTCTCCCTCTGCCTCTTTGTCTCTCTCCCTCTCTCTCCCTTACCATTCATGGTCAGTTTTTGTATAAAGTTTTGTATAAAGTTTCTTTGAGAAGGGTTAGTCAGGAAAGCTTGGGTATGATACAAGAGATGAGTATTATGGGATAGTAGGAGCAGGAGAGTGTACTTAGTATATATTGGAGTTGATACTTCTGATCGGGATCAGTCTCTCTCCCCAAGCCCTGTGAAGTGGAAGGACGTGTTCCAGTTTCTCCGAGACCAAGCTGTTATACTTAAATGTTTTAGTGGAGAAACTCAACCTTTTGCATTTATACACGAAGTTCCGTCCTGACATAACCAAGTCATGTCCAGTGTACGACAGTTCAAAGTTGATAAGATGTTTTGAATGATATTTTATGGACGCTTTGCTGTACATTCGAAACAATCTGTTATGTTGGTCGGTCTAAGGAGAAGTCAAACGACTACTTAGTGCTTTGTGGACCAGACATACAGTTTCAAGAATTTGCAGCAAGCCCGAAGTTACCTTCATTTGGACAAGGACCCCCCCCCCCCCCCAACTGTGAGTCAACTCAACGCAGAGATGCCTTCTGGTCATCGTTCGCGGACCCTCTTCACTTCATGGACTGAGCGCTCCAACGAGATTCGCCATCAGTTAGCATGTTAATTCGACCGCGAGGACTGTATTTGTGAGCATTTTGCGCGAAAATTGAATGGTCTAGTGCATGACCCAATCCCTTTCATTGAATATCAGAGTGGACTTATATGTGAGTACATTCTTATCTCTGTCATTTGTATATGTATAATAACTCTTTTTATTTTTCATGGTTAAAAGAGATCAAACTGATTGCTCCGATGCATGACTTTGAATAAATCTCAACACCAACAAGGTGATTAATGTAATCCAATGTGTACCACATTGTCTTTGTCACTGCTTTGACGCCCACATATTTGGTTTGTTAATGTTTCTGTGTGATATATCCATTTGGATGAAGTTATGTATTCGGGGTGAGAATAAGCCATCCTGACAAGTGACTTTATTCTACAGTACACATACGCTAACACCCCCTTACATAAATTGGTGTCAGGAGTGGGATTGTCAAAGTAGGTGTTGAGATCTATCTCATGAGTCTGCCATTAAATCATTATATTTTTGTACATTTATTCTGCCACACCTATTGTGAAGCACTGCATCTCGCAAGGTTGTTTTAGAGTTAATATGTCAAGCGTACATTGAATTACCAAATTCAAACATAGAAAGATTGTTTTCTGTTCGAAGCAATAGTATGCCCGCTGCCGACAGGCGACAAGGTTGAATGAGGGTTTACCTGCTTGATGTATTGATTTTACATGCTTGAGTTCGATTGATAGTTTGAGCAATAGATTAGATGCATGTTATTGGTTCTTCTCAAATTTAGATCTTTTGATGACAATTTAATTTCAAAGTGTTTTTAGGATTTTTTTAGTGGTAGTATACATACACTGCAGAACAATGAATAGGAATGAGGCAACTCCGGTGTCTGAAGGGGCATCACACTCCACACCTTCATCTAGTCAAGGGGCTACACCTGTATTGACCCTCCCGTATATTCCTATGCATATAACCATCCCAGTCTTTTCGGGAAGTGATGTAGATTCCTCTTTGGGGGTAGAAGAGTGGATTGCGCGGGTAAAGGCTGCATTTAGGGTGTGGAACACTCCAGCTGATCAGAGAGCACAGATAATCATTCATCACTTGGCTGGAGAGGCTCGGCGGGAGGTGCTAGTCCTAGAGGAGTCTGTGCGGGACGATGCCGAAAAAGTATTTACAGCTTTACGGGAAATTTATGGAGACAGGGAAACCGCTGCATCGTTACTTAACAGGCTCCACTCCAGGGTTCAGAGGAGGGGAGAGAACACACGTACGTTCGCACTGGCGCTTCAAGAGATGGCCCAAAGAATCAAGCGCAAATACCCAGCCTACCTCCCAAAGATGGACGATATTCTGTGTGGTTGCTTTCTCGAGGGCTTGAGGCAGGGAGCGGCGAAAGTGGCAGTAACGCGACACTATCGCCGGGACGGAGCAGCCAGCTTTGCCGAGTTGAAGGAGGAGGCCAGACGTATCGAGGAGGAGGAGGAGGAAGGAAGTGGCGGAAGAGAGACCAGTACACATGCATCCGTCTACGCTGTGCATGGCGGTGCCTCAGGAGGAGCAAGGAGCAGCGATGCGTTGGTGTTGCAACTCGCAGAAGAAATGAAAACTCTTCGCCTGGTTGTTACCCAACTCCGCCAGCAAATGGGTCATGGGAATATCAACTCACAAGGGGCCAGAGGAAGAGGGAGAGGGAGAGGAACCCCAAACCCCAACTGGGATGAAAGTGGCCGACCCAGATGCTTTCGTTGTGGCCAGTTTGGTCACATGGCTCGAGAATGCCCACCAAGGCCCGGCCTGCCACCTCAGCATCCCAATACCGACACACAAACACCACCACTTGCATCAAACAGCGTTAACCAGTTTTTCCACCAGGGAAACTAGAACTCTCCGGCGCCAAGGGCCAAGCGGCGGAGACCCAACACCAAGGCCCCACATCAACAGAAACAACCAATCACATCGTTGGAGAGCACCTTTTAGCCACTGCCAAGATTGAAGGTGTCAATATTTCCTGCATTCTTGACACTGGTAGTCAGGTATCTACCATCTCTAAGAGCTGTTTGGAGTCGCTGCAAATTCACCAAAACAAACTGGAGCCGTTGCCATGGTTACGCCTGAGGGGTGCAAACGGTTTAGAAGTGCCGTATACTGGGTGTGTCGAGCTGCAAATGGAAGTTCTTGGCCGAGACTTGGGAAAGGTGAGCATGTTAGTGGTTGAAAAAGCTCCTTCATCGTCATCTCCATGTTTGCTAGGGATGAATGTGATTCGTTTGTGTAGCATGCAACTTTTCAGTTCAGATGGCAGGAAACATCTCCAGTCTAGGTCAACGGCCTGCAATGCAGCGTGGAAACAGGTTCTATCGGTAAAAGAAGAGTTGGACAGCCCCAGCGGCGGGTATATGGTACACCCTGCATCAAAGCGTGTGCGACTGAAGGCTGGATGTGAACAGATTGTGATGGGGGTATGTCGGGCAGTTCAACAGAAGGATGAGCTTGTCGGATTAGTGGAGGCATGCCACTCAGGCAACTTACCAAACGATATACTTACAGGTCGCGCGGTGGTGACGGCAAGAAAGGGAGTCGTGCCTGTTCGAGTTATTAACCACAGCCACAGTGATGTTTTCATAAACCGCAGCACTCAGCTTGCAGTGCTACACACTATCGGACCTGACGCAGTGATGGGGAGCCACCAGGTGCAGCTTGAACAGATTGATGGAGAAACACTTCAGGTGTCAGTCTCACAGCCGCCCTTCCCCGATGATGTGGTATCCAGCATTGATGTATGTACAGATGGCCTGACGGATACGCAACTGGAGCAGACAGGACATCTGTTGGCTAAACACCATCGAGTGTTCTCCCATGGAGAGAGTGATTACGGGCGAACCAATCTCAGCACCCACTCAGTACCAACAGGCGATGCCCCACCACATAAAGAACCGTTCCGGCGTATTCCTCCCCAGCTCTTCAAGGAGGTGAAGGACCATCTCAACAACCTTCTGGAGAATGAGATCATCCGAGAGAGCTCGAGTCCCTGGGCATCACCCATCGTCCTAGTGAAAAAGCGGGACGGTAGTCTACGTCTGTGTGTGGATTATCGCAAATTGAATGCGAAGACAAGAAAGGATGCGTTCCCCTTGCCCCGCATCGATGAATCTTTGGATGCTCTCGGTGGTGCCCAGTATTTTTCCACGCTGGATCTCGCCAGTGGGTACTGGCAGGTGGAGATGAAGGAGGAGGACAAAGAGAAGACAGCTTTCACCACGCCCATGGGGTTATTTGAGTTCAACCGTATGCCATTTGGCCTCTCCAATGCCCCAGCCACATTCCAACGTTTGATGCAACGCTGCCTGGGAGACCAAAATTATGATACTCTCCTCATATATCTGGATGACGTCATAATTTTCTCACGTGACTTCGACACCCACCTGGCCAACCTGGACAGAGTTCTGACTAGACTGTGGGAGGCTGGACTAAAGGTGAAACCGTCCAAGTGTCATCTGTTCCAGAAAGAGGTGAGATACCTCGGGCACGTCATCTCTGCTGACGGCATCTCCACAGACCCCGACAAGTGCAAAACGCTAGAGGACTGGCCCCAACCTCAGAACGCCAAGGAAGTCCGCATGTTTCTCGGCTTTGCTGGCTACTACAGACGATTCGTGAAAGACTTCGCGAGGATCGCAAAGCCACTCTTTGCCCTGACTGGCCAGCCTAAGAAGGGAAAGAAAAAGAAACAGGCGGCACCCCAGCAATTCATATGGACAGATGAGTGCCAGGCAGCATTTGACACACTTCGACAATGTCTCATGTCCTCCCCAGTACTTGCCTACCCAGACTTTCGCCGGCCATTCAAGCTGTACACCGATGCAAGCAATCTCGGTCTGGGAGCTGTACTTTCTCAGGAGATAGATGGAGAGGAAAAGGTAGTCGCCTATGCAAGCCGGGGCTTACGGAAAGCTGAGCGCAACGATGCCAACTACAGTGCCTTCAAACTTGAATTGCTGGCACTGAAGTGGGCAGTCACAGACAAGTTTAAGGACTATCTCCTCGGCTCCTACGTCGACATCTACACAGACCACAATCCCCTAGTACATCTGGACACAGCAGGACTGGGAGCTACCGAGCAGCGATGGTTAGCAAAACTGTCAAACTTCGACTTCAAGATCCACTACAGACCAGGCAGAGTCAATGCGAATGCAGATGTTCTATCGCGACTTCACCCTCAAGAGAACACAGTGCACGAAGAGGATGTCATGGATGACGTTGAAGTGTTTCAGACTGTGGTCGACACTGGAGAGGAGGGAACATTTGTTTTACCAGGTTTGTCTGTGGAGGAGATGATGAAGCATCAGGCAGAGGACCCAGATATTTCTCGAGTGTTGGAACACTTCCGACGAGGAATGAAGCCCACACCAGCACAAAGGAGGGAGTACAGCAACACCACTCGCAAACTCCTTGACCAGTGGGACAGGCTCTCATTAGAAGCTGGTGTCCTCTATCGACGACGGTATAACCACCAACTAGGGAAAGAAGAGCTGCAAATCCTCCTACCGAACGAGCTGCATGATATGGCCCTACATGCATTACATAATGAGATGGGTCATTTTGGGGTGGAAAGAACGGTAAAACTGGCAGAAGAGCGGTTCTTTTGGCCGCAAATGAGAGAAACCATCAGTCAGTGGTGTTTGCGATGCCGAGAATGCACCCTCCGTCGTCCCCAGCCGAGTATGATGGCTCCTCTCGTCCCAATCAAAGTTTCAGCACCTCTGGAACTCGTTGCCCTCGACTTCCTCACACTAGAACGTTCAGTTGATGGATATGAGAATGTTTTGGTAATAACAGACCATTTCACTAAATTCTGCGTAGCTGTTCCCACTCGAGATCAAACAGCAACAACGACTGCTCGTGCTCTGTGGAGGAATTTTGTCCTTTGCTATGGCTTCCCGCAAAGCATACTCACCGACCAGGGAGCAAACTTCGAATCCAAGCTGATCAAGGAGCTGTGTGAGCTGTATGGAGCAGAAAAGAGGAGAACCACTCCATACCATCCCGCCGGAAATGGGCAATGCGAGAGGTTCAACCGAACACTCATCTCCCTGATCCAGACTCTGGAGAGTGAGAAGCGTAGAAGATGGCCACAATATCTCCACTCACTAGTGTATTCGTACAATAACACCACTCACTCATCCACTGGTTTCACACCTTTCTACCTCCTCTTCGGAAGGCATGCTCGCCTCCCACTAGATGTCTCCCTAGGTATCGATAGAAATAGCAACCGAGGCAAGGATGTGTCAGACTGGGTAGATGCTCACCATGAGGAGCTACTAGCTGCCCACAAACTCACAAGAGAGCATCTGTCGAAGACGGCAGAAGTCAGGCAGCAGCAGTACAACAAGAAGGTGAGGGATTGCCCATTGCTCGTGGGAGAGCGAGTTCTGCTCAAAAACCATGATCCCAAACGGCCGAAAAAGATCAACGACAAGTGGAGACAGAGCCCATTTATCATCGTAGGGAGGCCAAATCCAGATCAGCCTGTGTACAAAATAGTGCCAGAAACTGGTTCAGGTCCTGAGCGGACGGTACATCGAAACGAGATAAAACCATGCCAATTTCTGACGGAGGAGCAGGATGAAACAAGTGAAATGGCTCCAAATCGGAAAGACACACCACGTCCCCCACATCCCCCTCATCGCCCTGTTTCACCGGATAACACACCACCCAATCCCCCTCTTCTGGCGGTGTGGCAGCCTCCATCATCTAGTGGTCTACCCCAAAATGCAGCCGCTGCCCCGCATCCACCCTCTTCCCCAATGCCACAGTCCCCCGATAGGTCTATAGAGTTACCATATCCCCAACTCTTGCCCCCATTAGAGCAAAGCCCACAGCCAGAAGTACGAAGATCAGGCAGGTCTACTTTAGGGGTACCACCCATGCGATATACAGCTTCTGACTACATTGTAGAGACAGATGAAAGGCCCATTGTTTTAGGTGTGGAGTGGCTTGCCTCTGGTGTCGCGAGAGCGCAGAAAGAAGGATGTTTTGAGAGTGACACAACTGAAGCTTGGTCTAAAAGCCTAGCCAAATTAAAGTTGAGGTTGTAATACCATGTATATTATTGTGCTTATATCATTATGCTATGTGTATGTTTGAAATTTTAGAACTCACAAGAATAGAGTTCATTACTGTCATCTCTGAGGATGGCACGAAATACTAACATAGTATTATTGATGAGAATATATACTGTTGAAGTAGATGGCAGTAGATATGGCTGTATACTGACTATCATGATTAACATAAATGATGAAAACGATAGTTGTGGTTTACATGCTACACGCATTACACATTCAATGTGAAGGATGCAACAACACTGATTTATCATTGGTAACTTAATTTGTTGAGTTATTCATGCAATAGTAGGAGAGAGTTACTTTGGATTTACTTCATATGTACATTGTACGTGTACCTCATTACATATGTACGCATGATGTCTTTTCAAATTGACCCATCTAACTGTGATGGGATAGGTTTTTGATAACCCTCCTCTTTCTCACTGTATTGAAATGAATTTTGTAAATAATATATTTTGTATATTTTGTATATTTATGTAAATAGCAATGTAAAGAAGATGCATGGTTGGTATGCATTATCATCATGACGTGGAAGTCATGATTCCTTTAAAGCAGGGAGGTATGTAAAGTGGTGGAGTAACATGCCCACTTTACTGTAAAGATAGTACTGGCAGAAAGCTGGAATATAGTAGCTTTCATACCAAGACATGTAATATAAGTTTATGGAGCAACTTGCCTATTTTAGTGTACATAGAGTTTGTAGAACCAGAAAGCTGGAATCTATTCATTACCAAGATACAATAGCTGCTTGGTACACAGTGTATTATACAGTGCCACCACACAACCTAAAGGTTGAATGAGTTTATGAAACAAAAGAGGTACGGCCACCCTACTTGAATAGTGGATTTAGTGGCAATGCCTGGACAGTGGCAATGACTGGACAGTGACTTAGAAATAGAAAACCACATAAAAGTGGCTGGTATTGTTCTATGTTACTTTGAAGTTTGCCACCTTGTGATGCCGTACAAAGAACCAGAGTACAGCATACATGTAGAATGCTTTGTATTAAGTTTCTTTCTCAATCTCCGTCTCTCCCTTCCCTATCTCTCCCTCTGCCTCTTTGTCTCTCTCCCTCTCTCTCCCTTACCATTCATGGTCAGTTTTTGTATAAAGTTTTGTATAAAGTTTCTTTGAGAAGGGTTAGTCAGGAAAGCTTGGGTATGATACAAGAGATGAGTATTATGGGATAGTAGGAGCAGGAGAGTGTACTTAGTATATATTGGAGTTGATACTTCTGATCGGGATCAGTCTCTCTCCCCAAGCCCTGTGAAGTGGAAGGACGTGTTCCAGTTTCTCCGAGACCAAGCTGTTATACTTAAATGTTTTAGTGGAGAAACTCAACCTTTTGCATTTATACACGAAGTTCCGTCCTGACATAACCAAGTCATGTCCAGTGTACGACAGTTCAAAGTTGATAAGATGTTTTGAATGATATTTTATGGACGCTTTGCTGTACATTCGAAACAATCTGTTATGTTGGTCGGTCTAAGGAGAAGTCAAACGACTACTTAGTGCTTTGTGGACCAGACATACAGTTTCAAGAATTTGCAGCAAGCCCGAAGTTACCTTCATTTGGACAAGGACCCCCCCCCCCCCCAACTGTGAGTCAACTCAACGCAGAGATGCCTTCTGGTCATCGTTCGCGGACCCTCTTCACTTCATGGACTGAGCGCTCCAACGAGATTCGCCATCAGTTAGCATGTTAATTCGACCGCGAGGACTGTATTTGTGAGCATTTTGCGCGAAAATTGAATGGTCTAGTGCATGACCCAATCCCTTTCATTGAATATCAGAGTGGACTTATATGTGAGTACATTCTTATCTCTGTCATTTGTATATGTATAATAACTCTTTTTATTTTTCATGGTTAAAAGAGATCAAACTGATTGCTCCGATGCATGACTTTGAATAAATCTCAACACCAACAAGGTGATTAATGTAATCCAATGTGTACCACATTGTCTTTGTCACTGCTTTGACGCCCACATATTTGGTTTGTTAATGTTTCTGTGTGATATATCCATTTGGATGAAGTTATGTATTCGGGGTGAGAATAAGCCATCCTGACAAGTGACTTTATTCTACAGTACACATACGCTAACACCCCCTTACATGTGTACATTGTATGCTTCTGTATAAAAGAAATCAATGTTATGATCTTCATTTCACCCCATTGACTATGTTTTGGTTTGATTAATTATTGCTAATTTTTTTGAATTGATTGCATGCATTCAAGATGAATATTTCATTATGTAAAATTGTTAGTAATGTAGAGATTTATTTTGAACTGAATTTATTCTCCCTTCGTTAAGAGAGCTCAGACAGGTTTTATCTCTTCCTATGCCATCCACCATGTCACACCTCTAATCAATAAACTAAACCCGGAGCCCTACAGTAATAATTGTGAATATATTTCTCCATACCTACATAATAAATTTGTCACTCAAAATCCGGTGCAAAACTGTGCATAAAATTGAATAGTAAATAAGTATCTTCACTGCATATAGGTATGCATTCCAAAACACCTCCAGCTTGCTGCTCAAGGGAAACCATGAGAAATGAAAATGGAGCTGGGCACATTCTCCTGAAGAGAAAGAAAAAATGGCCTCAACTTTTCTCTCAAGGGAGGAGAAGACACCGAGAAAACGTGTGACATGACCGGAAAGGTGGCAGGACATCGCCGCAAAGACTCCAGGGTTCTACCTCATCAATCAACCTAGATGATGCACATTCAACTCTTCTTCCCCCCCCCCCTCCCCCACCCCCTCCATCAACCAAACCACCCTCACCCCCTCCATCAACCAAACCACCTTCCCCCCAACCCCCATTTACAAGGCCCATTATCTACCCACTGTGGTCCTCCATTTGCCTGGCATCCAAATTAGCTCTACTTTGACTGCTCGTGCCAGAGCTCTACTGGTGGTGGACATCACACGGCAATATTGCCAGAACACATTTAGACTCCCCTACTACCCCCGCCCCTAACCAAGATAGAAAATAAAAATTTTTTAAAAATGTCATACATTTATGGTTTTTTGGTGGGGCACAGTATGAGAGCTCCAACAAAAAGTGATTCAATTTTCTATGCTGATACAGCAAGCAATCTCATAAAACAGTCATCATGGCTAGAAAAAAAAATCATAATTCATTCATACCCTGTCGCCCCTGCAGATAAGAAGCGGTTTTCCAATTGATATGCAACTGTGCAGCTAAAACAAATCATATACCAGTAAATATACATGAAACCCTACAATTACTGTGATAGCTTGATGAAATTACAAGATATTGATTTTCTAATTGGAATATGCAAATACTCCAGACTCTAAGGCCCGAATTCACAAAGTTGGTACAATCTTTGTCCATATGGTTTAAACCATGGACAAAGATTGTACCACCTTCATGAATTTGGGCCTGTACTCTCATATCTTAACTTATCTCACTTTATGTCTAATCACCTGTGCCACAGACTGATTTAAAGAAAGTGAGGCATCGGAACATGATTCTGAGAATATCAATTTTGTACAGACAGTCACTCATGGAGGAGATAGACCATTCTATCACAATCAATTGATTCAAAATGTTATGCAAACACGCCTTATAAACACTAAAAAGTTTTCAACTTAAAAAAAAAATCCTTGAAGTAAATATTCACAAAAGTGGGTATTCATAATGATATCCACTGATCAATTTTAAGCAAGTAGCAAAAGAGCTGGTGGTTTTGGTTTTTTTCAGCAAATTCTCTTCATTTTGCAGCTTTCTCAGAATTCTCTAATAAATAAGTGCAACTTCATATGAGTATTATGTCTCTGGGGCTATGCTGCATGAAAAGATGCCATTAAACTAAGTCGAGAAAATCAAACATAAGTCAGGGATCAGCTAGTCAGAATTGTGTATCTAGGGACATGATTATGTTTGATTTTCTGTCTAATGTTTGATCTCAATATTTATGCAATAGGAACTAGGTAACATAAAAGTATTGTGCTCACTAAAAGTTTAATAAACATGTCTCACTGCACACACAATGCAATATTTATACTCAATACATTGGATCATTATAATGGCACAGATAAAATACCCCCCCCCCCCCTTTCCCTGAATGGGCACACATTATGTGGTGTAAATCATAGCAGTCTTGTGGGCGATGTGCCATGTGGTGGGTTTGCAGCATAAACCCAAAAGATTTTCTGGCTATTATGGACAGCATACGATTCTTCTTTTGGTTCAGGCTGTGCGGTTTGCCACACCGAGAAAAAGAAAGAAGATCAAACAAATGTTCCTATTCTGTATTTTTGGTGTACAACCAAGCAAAACTGCTGTTAGCCTGTTTACATGTGGAGAGCCTGTGTTCCTCTATCTACTGAAGTGTGAAATTTGAAGAAAAAAAAAATCTCAGTGACAAACAAATTTCATTACTAAAAGAGCTATAACCTCACACAAATATTCCACATTATACAACTTTAACAGAAATAGATCTTTTCTTGTTTATGCTTATCAAATGTAAGTCTTTGGTATCCAACATAGAAGGTTCAGAGAACAGTGTCTAACAATGATCAGATGTAACATTCAAAATCCCATCGCTACTAACAGGTGCCATACACATGTCAAGTGCTGTAGTTGCCAGTGGTAATGGCAGAGATATAATCCAAGTCCCCACACTGTGCAACATATCAAAATATCGACCCGCCTGATCCAGACAGAAATCTATGACAGCCGTATAATGCCCCTCCTATCAGGGATAATCTGTCCAGCACACAACTATTGGGCACACATGTGGCATTCTGTGGCTCACTAAGTAAACAGACATCCCTGTATCAAAGGGATCAGCATTGCCCTATACTCTTTGATCACATTATCAGACTTTTGTCAAATACCACTCGTCTCCATTGTCACTGAACTGGGTCAATCTCTAATGCTGTTATTACTGCAGGGAAACCTGTGTGTATGATTGTATTTTGAAATGATTGGTGCCCAAAGGATTGAAGCACCACTGCACACTGGCACTGGTCCAACAGTCCCAGACCAGTTAAAAATCACTGTCAGACCAGTAACTTTTTCAGGAATGGACCAGTAAAACATGGAAAACTGGGTACCTGCTGGTCCAACAGACAGGTTGGACCAGTAGAACAAAAAAAAAAAAAAAAAATGGGTTAGTGAAGTCCTGGTTAAAGTGACAAACAATGTGCATATTGTCAAATGTCCTGTGGAGAGACAATGGGGATGTGCAGAGATTACACGTTGGTAATGGCAGTTGCTGCGATACACTATTTTTAAAACTGATCTTATACAGATGACGACGTTGTAGCAAGAACACAGACTTGCGGCTGCGAAGAAGTCAGCCAAGCCAGAGCTGAGATTCATTCTGCTTGCTGCATAGCAAATCATGCAGCAAATAATTCATTTGGGAAGCAGAAGGGTGATAACCTGACTAGCTTTGACAGAATGTTATAGATCTATATACTGTATATGCCGAATATTTCGTGAGGTTTTTACTTTCGCAAATTTCGCAAGTCAGATGCTATTCGTGAAATTAATGACACGCGAAAGTATTGACTCTGATCCCGATGTGGATGTGATGTACGCCTGTACACTTCTCCGTTCAGTACAAGACTCCACGATCACGAATGTAACCACTCGCGAAATCGTCGGGAATTCCCGACTCGCGAAAATTTAGACTCGTGAGATATATGGCGTATACAGTAATTATCATTTTTACATTAGAGCAATCACATAAACCCTTTTCTCTTTTCAAGCTATATCTGATATATATGGTCAAATAGATACATGGGTGTTAAATCAAAATTCAGCGCACAAATGATAACTGTGCTGACGGAACATGTCTTCTGACCCACGCTAACGTCACACATCTGTTGGCGATGTGAATATAAGGCCTTTCCATTTTTATAACAGGCAAAGAGAGTGAGACACTATATACAGAATGTTTGTCTATTAAAACTCACCTGTACACTGGAAACCTTGCTTGCCAAAGCCCCTGCATTAGAGAAAAGAAGAGAAGAATGTTATTACTCAATATGTCAGCACTTTGATCTCAATTAAGGCTGTCTAACAATATTGATGCTAATGAAGATAACAGGTATGAATATGACATTATTATCATACTATATATTGTAAGTACCGGTAAATTAAATTATCACTATCATCATTATCGTTACTGTTACCATCATCAATTTTGACATTATCATTGCTATTTCCATTATCATTACTACTATTGGCATCAATATTACAAGTACTATTATCATCATAATTTCTTCTACTTCTTCTACTTCTAGCAAATATGAAATGGTGCAAGACAGGTTCTCAAACCCTTGTACCACGGTCGGATATTTTTCTGACAAAGCTACTGAAATCCTTGCATCTGTGGGGGGCATTTCATGAAGCATTTTGTCAGATATTTTGTCTGACAAAATGTTAAAAGCTACTGAAATCCTTGCATCTGATTGGCAGAGAGCAAATTTGTCCGACAAGTTGTTGGACAAAAATGCTTCATGAAATGCCCACCAGATTGGCTGAGAGCAAGTTTGTCCGACAACTTTGTCGGACAAAATGCTCCATGAAATGCCCCCCAGAACTATGTTTTCACTCTAAGGCATCTAGATGAGGAAATATCACAAAGCTAATCAAGTGTTACTGAAAATAAGATTCCAGGACTACTGCCTGCAGTAAAAAGGAAGAGCATATGGCATAGTCATCCATAGATTTTCATGTTTAGTGATCATTTTTCTATCTGTCATTATCTAATTTTTCATGGCTTCAGTTTCTATAGTTAAAGACACCAGCATCACATAGGATAACACAGCTTAGATAGTGTCATTCATTCAGAAATGGAAGCATTGCTAGAGAGTGTCTTTAGCTGCAATTGCATCTATGGGGACTGTTTATGTCCTGCAATGAAACTCAAAAAGTACATAAGAGTTTAAATAGCTAAAGGTTAATACAAGGAAACAGAAAACAAACAAGGACACCACATCTTTTCTATGAATGGCTTCACAGCTTTGTGAAATCTTTTGTTGTCCAAGCCGAGTCAATGGAGACTTATGGTCAGCGGTTGACCCACGACAAAATCCTTGTGAAATGAGAGTAGGAATGTGATACGTAGGATAGCATTGTGAGGGTAGGCCCTCAAATGGATTTTTTTTTTTTTTTAAAGACAAGGCAGTGGAAGACAATACACTTCGGTGAATATGTTGGGGTTATCCACCAGTTAATGTAACTTCCCGCTGCCGGCTGTATAACACACCCATTTACTTCAACCCTTTACAGGTCCATAGTGAGATTGCATTGATACAGGATACAATCCTGTCACTGTTGGTAATCATTCATTGCATTCCTTCCCAAATAGCACAGAACATGATATATTCTACCAGAATGACAAGATTATTGTAAATCTATAACATTTATGTGATACTAGAAGGTTGTTAGCCGTTAAAATTCAAATAATGCACCAAACGCTCACCGTAATGTATTCTGTGTACTAGGCACAGCTGCATACATTAATCTTCCTGTGGTTGTAATAATTATACTTATACTTTGAACAAAAGTTATGCATATTAAAGCTGTCAGCTAGAAATGAAGAATTCACGAGCTTCTCTCACTTTGTTGTCGATAGCAAATAACAACACACCACTTACATGAACTACACGTGCAACTAAGTGCATCACACAGGTCTGTAAAACTAGACTAGTAGTTTAGATTTATAATGTTTTCGTAGTACAAAAAAAAATATTCAAATCTTAACGGTCCATTTACTAAACAAATAAAGACCCTCAAAATTTACAGGAGGTTTCCAAATAATGTTCTCTTCAATACCTAAAGTGTTCTCACCAATTTTTCAAAAATTTGCATGTAAAAGGGATTGGCTGTCTTGAAGCTACTGAAATTCGTGCATCTGAATGGCTGACAGCAAATATATTTAAAAAATCCAACAAAAAGCATGATGAAATGCTCCCCCCCCCCCCCCCCCAAGCAAATAGGGCACAGAAGGAAATATATCCTTTGAATCCAGTCTTAACCCGTTGAATATCGACTGATTTTCCTATAACACTCATTTCCCATTCAACCTAGCCCAAGAATACTCGGGACTAGTCTTCAGGGGGTCAATATACAGTTATAGCAAGAGAACAGTAATGAGCTTTGTATTCATTTTCTTTTTCTATTTCAAAATACAGACTGCTGTAGCTGTTTCAAGTACACTATTGCAACTATGAGATTCACATTTTTTTTCCTTTTTTATCACCATTAAAGTGCAATTGATGAAATTTTGACCATTCCCTTTTTTCCCTAACAGTAATGTCATAGACAACCCTAAAAATATTGATTTGCTTCTTCTTGTTCTTGTTGGTTACTTCTAAAGAGCAAAATACATTTCTCATTCAAAATACATTCCTCATTACTGATAAAGGAATGGGTATCTCTCTTGGGTTTGCTTATTAAAATATCATTTTGGGACCATCTCTGTAGACCTATTTCAGAACAGTTATCTTTGTCTGGAATCTGATAAACAAATGCATAAGAATCATTCTCTGAATTTGCAAGCAAGCATGCATTCAACCGCACATATTTTCTTTTATTCTTTCTTACTTGCAACCAAATTTTGTTTACATTAGTACATGAAGAGCTGTGACCTTGTATGTTGGTTTTGTTTTGGGTGTTTTTTTTTTTCAGATACAATGTGAAATTCAAGGAACAAAGAAACAAGCAAAAAGGTGTACACAGAGCAGATTGTATACCAATAATGTTAAATCAGTATATTTTTTCTCATTGTTGTCTCACACTCCTTGTTCCTGCCAAGACAAACATTATACAAGCAGATGCATGTGTTGGTATTAAAGGACAAGTCCACCTTCATATACATAAGGATTGAGAGAATGCAGCAATATTAGTAGAACACATCAGTGAAAGTTTGAGGAAAATTGGACAATCCATTCAAAAATTACGAATATTTTAAGTATCTGCGCAGTCACTGCTGGAAGAGAAGACTACTACAGTATATGATGTCACATGCCTACAACTATAAGGAAAATAAAAAGAGAATTTCACAAAACTTTACTTTTTGAATAAAGTGCACATTTCTTTGACTTGCTACTGACGTATGTTAAGGGTAATATTATTCCCCCTGCCTTCTGAAAGAGAGAAGTTGAGTGTTCTTTTGTTTGTATGCGAGAAAAATGGAAATATGTTGAATTTTCTTTATTCTTTCTTTATATCGCTGTACTCATGTGACATCACAAGCTATAGTAGTCTTTTCATCCAGCCGTGACTGAGCAGAAACTTCAAAAATTCATAACTTTTTAACGGATTGTCCGATTTTGCTCAAACTCTCACTGATGTGTTCTACTAATATTGCTGCATTCACTCAACCCACATGTCTATGAAGGTGAACTTGTCCTTTTACTGTAAGTCCTGAACTGTGCAAGACAGTAGACAGTGTGTACACACTTTGCTGCTGGTCCAGATCACAGTATGACGGCTTACAAATTCAAAGAAAAAAAATGCATGATATTATAACTCAAAATAGGCAGATATATCCAAGGAAACAACAGTCAGAAATTACCTTCTGTGCTAATTGGAAACTTTGATTCAATGAGTGGAAAGAATACACCTCAAACTTGTCGACTTTGCACTCTAAATGAGCTTACACTGTTTTGTCCTTCTTTGCAGCTAAAGAGAGAGACATGAGAATCTGTGTTAATTGAAGTGATTTATTGGATAACGTGCACAGTAGAACATAGCAGCCAATATTAAGCTGAATTGCTGTTCATTTCACAATATATGAAATCATAAACTAAAAAATCTCAATTACAGACATAAAAATCTTGATAATATACACATATATCCATATCTAATATCTGCCCCGTGTAAACAAATACACTTAAATTGTATCACATCCAAAGAGGATACTTCACACTTGCTAGAATGATTTGCAGTTGTTGTCTGCAGTACTCATCACAAAAGTACCAACCCTTTCTTGTGAAAACAAGGGATAATTTGAAATCATGATCATGCTATGGGACCCATTCAGGTCTGGTAATTTCTAAGTCAACGCTGTTTGGTTATAAAAAAAAAAAAAAATGCTGCTGGTCCAGATCACAGCAAGCAGACCAGTATAATGATACATATATGCATTGTGAGTCCACGGTTCGAAAAGAGAAAAACCGCCATGGACATGATCTATTTCTCGTTCACCGTGAGGATCAAGCCTGAAGATACTCATGCGTGTCACCTGCCCCTCTTCCCTCACAAAAGCCGGCCCTGCGGTTGTTGTGAATGGGTGACATCTCACGATGGGGGGGAATTCTATCCCCCATTGTACCCCTTGTTATCACGAAGCATCAACCGGGAATATAATGGTATCAGGTATTTCCACGAACCGAATCGACTGGTGGTAATCACCACTTCACAAATCCTATACAATGCAGAAATTAGTTGGAAGTTCAGCAAAGTGATGCCTGCACGCAATCATTTATTATTTAAAAAGAGTTTTCCTTTTTTTTCTTTTTTTTTTACATTGCTGCATTTTATGATTATATTGCATTGTTAACATCTAAGGAAGGGAGGGCAGAATTCATAATTGGGAAGTCTATTTATCACTTTGCCAGCATTCAATTGAAAGAAATGAATGAGAGAATATTGGAAACAGATTATGTACAAAATCCTGTCAGGGGAAACCCCATGGAGCAATGAGACACATTCCTGAATTGTTTGGTTTGATCATTTGTATTATGTGTATATTACCTCAGTTTCAAAGCGGAACTGGAAATAATGCAAACATTGTTAAGCGACTATGCACTGTATGTATCAGCAAGATCATTTTCAAGTACAAAGATGAAGGACTTTGAAGTTTTACAAGTTTGCATCGATCAGTCGATTATATTTTATTGTGTGAGTGTGCGTGAGTGCACATACTCACTTCACATTCACGTGGCGTAGTTCCCAAAGTTGCTCTGCCCTGTAGACATGGGAATATAGCTAAAAATAGCTAATGACACATGATTTGATTTTTAAAAGGTTTGGTATGGCTTGAGTAAGCCATTTTTCAGGCTGAATTATCTTCTTTTTTTAAATATGGTACATTTGATTGAATAAGGCAATAATGCACTAAATTCAAATGCACATGGAAATTCTGCTTTTACAGTACTTTGGACTTTTGATGGACAAATGCCTAGAGCTGCATATGGGGTAACCACATTCTACCAATGATTTCACAATCCATGGCAGATGTATCCAGATCTACTGTTGATATTCCTACAGACCACACCTCTTTGCTTGAAATTATACTACCAGTGAAAAGTCACCAGTTACATGTACACCAAGACAGTATCAAATTTCCAAAGACAGGTAAGCGTGGATACATTTTCTCTTTCTCTTCTGTAGACAACTGCTTCTGAATGATGAATTGCTACCCATTACATTTAATTTGTTTTATCATATCACATTTTCTATTTGACATTATATCGTATTTACTTTAATGCCTCCTTGATGGCTAGGCACGACCAATCCAAACTCCGATCACCGGGGGCAAACGGGAAATCTGTCTGGTTGTCATGACAACATGTATGCCAGCATCTCTGAGGTTTGATAGAAGAGGATGTCCCCAGGGTGATGGAGTGAAAACCCAGTCAGATATTCTGCTGAGCACTATCAATCATATGTACACTAGAATGGGTCACAATGGCCTTCCAGACTGACCTATGAATATTAATTAACCTCCTCCTAAAGATTCTAGCAACACAGATACTACAAATGTATTCCAATTTCTATTTCTACCCCTTCCTTTGCTCCTCCCCCCCCCCCCCCATCTATTTATCTATTCATTCTTTATATCTATCTCCGTCTTTCTCTCCATCTGTCTCTTTATCTTCCATGTTACAACATCCATCATTAAAGATTCATGTCTGTCTATTAATGTAGCCATTGATCCATCGATCTTTCTCCTCATATCTATTCCATCTCTTCTTTTTTATCTATCTATCCATGTTACAACAGCGATCATTAAATATTCATGTGTAACTATCTATCCATCTATCTACCTATCTATTATATCTCTTTAAACATTCTATCTTTCCCTCTATCAGCCTCTCTATCTGTCTATCAGAGACTCCAACCCCAAGCACCTTCTGCTCTGGAGATTCTCCCACCTGAAACCCCTGGCAAACGGGAGACTCCAACTTGATGTGCATGAAGCGCAAATTACGAGCGCAAAGTTCCTTGCCGTCTAGGGTTCTAGATGCTCACTCATGCTATTTAAGGCTTATTTTTCAACATACAATGAAAATAAGTAAGAAATCATTTCAAGCGGGAGAAATAAAATCTCAAACGGGAGATTCTGCAAAAATGGGCTTTCGGCGGGAGAGTTGGAGTCTCTGGTCTATTCATGTTGCAATGTCTATCATGAAAGATGTGATCTATCTGTTCATCTATCTATCTATCTATCTATCTGACTAACTATCTCTTTTATATCTCTGTCTTTCTCTCTTTCTCCCTCTTTTTCTGTCTATCCCATGTTAGAATTCCCATCATAAAAGACTCATGTCTATCTCTCTACCTATCTATTTATCTCTCTATCTATCTCTTTATATCTATTCGATCTTTCTCTCTATCTGCCTCTTTATCTGTCTATAATCCATTTTACATCATCCATCATAAAAGATTCATGTGTATCTATCTATCCGTCTACATGTATCTATCTATCTTTTCTTCTATCTGCCTCTCTATAGATCTGTCTATCCATGTTACAATGCCAATCATAAAAGATTCATGTCTATCTATCTATCTATCCATCAATCTATCTATGTATATCTTTTATAACTATTTCTATCTTTCTCTTTATCTGTCTATCCCATGTTTAATAGAATTCCCATCATTAACCCGTTGAGGACGAGTCCTGAGTATACTCTGGCAGGTGTCTGTGGGAAATGCATGTTGTAGCAAAATCAGTCCATCCTCAACAGGTTAAAGATTCATGTGTATCTATGATCTATCTATCTATTTATCTCTGTATATCTATCTCTGTACATCTCTCTGTTTATCTCTCTATCTGTATCACAGTTACAATACCCATCATTAAAGATTCATGTGTAGAAAGAGTGGTTTGACATTTGGTAACCATGAAAGTGATGTCAAAATATGTACAATGCCAAGCAAGCACTAAACTCTCTCTCTCGCACATCTAATGCAGCTGTGCCACGTAAAAACTGTAAAATCATTCTGAAGAAAAATCGTTTTAAAAATCATTATAAAATATATGGCACACATTCAGATTTTCATTTGGCCACATAAGTAATGTTGATGGCATCATGAATCAACACAAGTCCACATGTACTTTCATTGCAGAGTCCCTTTAAAAAGCTCTCCTTTTCCACTGGTATATGTGTATCAGGGTACCACTCTTTTCACAGCAGAATACTGATTCACAGGAATCACCGCAGCCCAGTAAGCATCACTACGGCTGCCTCGCTTTCCAGTGTGACAAACTTCACACAGTGAGGGTGACTCAGGGACACAGGACTTGAAGAAGTATTTAGAATTCCAAGACAAATACAGATAGAGAGAGAGAGAGAGATAGAGAATTTGTGTACAAACAATACTGTAAAACACAGCTCTGAAACAACAGCAACTCTGTGATAAAGACTTGAGTGATATGAAACAGACAGCCGTGTGAATGTCACTCAATAAGCCATTTCAAAGTTACATTCTGCCTATGAGCAGATGAAGGTCGAATAACAAAAAAACTTTATAGTGAGACAGAGTTGTGATATGTGCAGGTGTGAAGGTATATGCCTTTTTTTCTGCTTACTTTAGTCCATGGACTACTCTACGGACTAAATTTAAACCATGCTTTTGATTTAAAACCACCTTCGTGAGTAAGGGCAATTGCATGCCATGTTATTCTGAGACAGCTACACATGAGCACTTTTGGATGGAAAACATCCTCTTTTTTGAAAAGTCCAGTAACATTTTATTTAAGTATTTACAACAAAAATCTTAAATAACGAAATTGCAGAGAAAATTGCAAGCTTAGCTGTGATGCAAATTTTATGATGCACAGCTAGGCCTTTGACGCTGCCAATGTACTGTCACAGCATATGGCAATTCATCGATCAGTTTGTGTGCAATTGTGCGTTTGAGCAAAATATGCCAAATCAGCAAGCCAGTGACTGAGCCAGCCATGCGATTATGGTGAAAAAGGAGTTAAAAAGGACCAGAAGAGCATGTCTGCTTCATGGATTGGACCAGTTGAACAAATACAATATCTTTTCACAATATTGATTCCCCACAAGCCAAATACTGCTGGAAAAATGAAAACAAACAAGTACAGAAACAAACGACAATCAAGATGGATTTGGCAAAACCTGCGTGCAATCAACAACTTGTGCTTACTACATGATGTGTGAAGTTTTAAAGTGAATAATTGGAGCACAAAATGTACATCCATATCTTGCATATGGTGTCATGCTTCTTGGGTAAGATAGTAAGTGTGAAGACAAAGGAATCAAAAAGTGTAAACATCTTTTTCAGAAAAGAAACATTATTTTTTCTTACATCTTGTTTCTTTCTTGTCACATTAGGGGGGTTTACACGTACACCAATTAGCGGGATACAAATCTCGAGATTTTATTACGATCGGTATCTCGAGTTTTTTGCACGTGTGGACAGAAAAAACCTGATAATTAGCAGGATAAGCATCGCGATGCTAATCCAAAGAAATCTTGCGCTAGTTCATCAATTAGCGGGATAATTGGCCTTGCAGTGGTACGTGTGAACGGTCGGGATTAGAATCTCAAGTTTTTATATCCCATCATACTTCACCTCTTTTACCTCTTTGGCGTACCACAACAACCGCACGCAAACCACACCACTGATGCGCCAAAAAACAATGGACAAAGGGAAGTGCGCGCAGGGAGTAATAGAGTAGGGCGCTGTGTGACCCAGTTTGCAGGCTTTGCTGTTATCTCTATCGGCAATTAGCGGGATAATTCTGTACGTGTGGATGCTTGCAAAAAACTTGAGATTCCGAGCGCGATCGCTATCCCGCTAACTTGGTACATGTGGCCGCTCGCAAAAATCTTGAGATATGGAGCGCGATCGTCATCCCGCGATTTTGTACGTGTGAACCCGGCTATTGCCAGACACATTAAATCCTCACAAAAATATGGAAGAGCTTGAACTAACTTGTTTTCTGAGAAATTTGAGTTTGCACTTCCCAGCTTGTTCTTGGTTCTTCTTAGTCATGCATTAGCACCTTTGGAACATCAAAAGCCATATAACCAGATAATCATAGTTTATCTAAGTAATATGAAAGCTCAATGATGTATTCAAGAAACATATTCTCCTGCTAGCAGGCATCAAAAGATGTCAATTAAATGCTTATTTTTGATGGGCTAAAATGGGGCAGGCTGGAGTGGTTCACATTCGGGCAATGTTACGTGTAGTGATGCTTCATCCAGGTGTTGTTACACTCCATAACAGGTTCAACCTTCTTGATCCATGATTTTTTTCTTTTAAACTAGGGTCATGATTTAGATTTTAGTTTTAAAACTGGTCTGGACTGAAAGATAAACCCATGTCCAGCTACGTCCAGCATCACAAGTCTGGTCTGGATGTCCACTGGACACTTCACTACCAGTGGGCAGTCCTGATTGAGAAACTACCTGGGCTTGTACCACAAGCCTGCAGACAGCTGCTGTGATCCTATACATCAGGCCGCTCCCATAAAGTAACAGTGACTTCACATCTTGTATTAATAGACACTTGTGCGATTTACCCTCTTTTCCTCCTCCTACAAACACATTGTTGCTAGGCAACGGAACCAACTGGCACACGCATAATACAGATATGACTCTTGTTCGATTCACTTTCCATTGTATCATGTAAAATCATATTTCATATGGAGTTTGCATATAACTAGCAGAGAACACTGTAAATAGGTGCATAAAACAACAAAAAGCAAAGGGAAAGCTGCAACTGAAGTATATGCATGCCTACAGGAGACGTAGCTGTGAGTACCTTAGCAATAAAATTCAAGATCCAATAGATATAGCATGTCTCTTGAAAAAGAGTAGGCCTACTATAAGGTAGGTACAAAACCCACATTGCATACCACTGTGAAATGAACAAAGCAAACAAACAAGTACATATCTGCACCCATGAAATGTAGTCAGGATCGACCACACTCGTTGTACTTTGCTAACTTTGGTGACTTTTGCACTGACTGTGGTGGATGGATTTCACAGATGGATGGACAAGATAAAAAACGGCATTGAGGGTACCGGTATGCATCGTACCTTTAAGGGCTAGTCAGTTTATAATCTGTACACAAAACCCAAATACATGGTAGAGCGCATCCATACAAACCTTAGACAATAGAGAGTGCTCTACAGTGGCAGACATAGCAAAATGAAGTGGAATGCGGTAAAACACAAGAGTTTTTTCATCCTACAACCCTACTGCAGCCATCTCTCACTGTACCATTAGTACACATTCAAGTGTCTATTAAAGGAAAATTTCTTCCTGATATTATTGTCCTTTACATGAAGACTGAAAAATCACAACAATAAATCAGTGAAAATGTAGGGGAACAAAAATCAGATGCACAAGGGGAAATAAAAAGAAGTGTAAACGTTTATAGAGTAAAACAAATTGGCAACCCTGAGTGATCTAGTTGTTGAGCATGCTCTCCATTTGGTTTATACACAAAAATTCACCAATTTTCTTCTTCTTTTTTTATAGAAAATTTTTATTCAGACCTGTTCTTGGTTTATAACAAGAGTTACACATTTTTTGTATGTCCTCCTCAGTGCAAAAGTTCTGTCTGGACCAAAATATAAAAAAAAGGAAAATCAGTCAATTTTTGTGTACAAAACAAATGGAGAGTTGTTCACCACATACAAATGTACATACCACAGAGTTGCCAACTTACTTTCCTCTGTTAACTATTACAATTCATAACTCTTTTCGCTGTGTCTTATTTTATTTTTTTTTTTGCTTAAAATTTTCACTGATTTACTTCTCTGATTTTTCTGTTTTCATACAATGAAAAATAATACCAGAATGGAATATCCCTTTAATACCTTCCCTGTTTGTTTGTTTGTTTGTTTATTTATTTGTTTTTGTTTATTTGTTTTTCAAAGTATGTGGAGAGATATATCACGACAAGAGAACACAGAATTCTGCATGACAGTAACCACACAGACAAACACACACACACACACACAAACACACACACACACACACACACACACATACATACACATGTGTACACACACACAAATCTAGCAAGGGTTGAGACAAATCTGACAAATACCACAGGATTATGTACAAGAAAACTGAATTTGAGTGAAAATTGATGGTGAACAAGACCTTATTGCCATCCATCAAACACTGTCCATGTCTGCATTGATAACTTGCTGAGTACTAGTATCACCCTTCAACACAAAACATGAATTTTTTATAACACTATAGAGGTCAAGCAAAGGTTGCTAACACATACGTTTCCCAAAGACACCTGCCCAAGTATACTCGGGACTAGTCTTTGACGGGTTAACATGACTAAAACAACATTTAATACTCATCTCATCAATACATCTTTATTAGATGTAAAGTTTCTCTACTCATTCCATATACATGTATACCCCAGGGCAGAAAATCTCTCAGCCTTGGTATTTGACAAATCAATTTCCTTTTGGAAAATAATCATATCCTTTATACTAAGAAGGGGAAAAAAAAGCCTCCAAAACATCCTTCAAGACTGTTAACCTCATGAAATCTAGGCAACCTTTTAAAGGCATTATTTACCATTTGCAGATGAAACAAAAACCCAGCTTTAGTGCATCAAAATACTTCTAAAATGTGAATTAGGGATAGAAACAACCAATGTAAAAATTTAAATCAGTTTAATTAAGGTTAAGTAATATTGTTAAATATACAAATTGTGAACAACAGTCATAATAAATTTTCTAGACTAAACCATCTACACTTATGGTTTAGTGAGAAAAATAGTGATATCTCCTTATATTTTAGCCTTTATTGCAAAATTTTTACATGGTAGGATGTTTTGTGATACAACTGACCTACACATGCATCAAATGTGATATCTTGAACATTCTTTAAATCACTGCTCCCAATGGTAAACAGTACATACCTTTAATACTGTTTCACTGCAACAAAAAGGCATATAGTGCTCAGCTTCACCCGAAAGGGAATACGTCAACACAAAATGCTGACTTTTTCTCTCACCACTAGGAAGGAAGAGGATGAATACCAAGACGCATAAATAGCTCCTGGCACCGATTCTCACTTTAAATCACATCACTGATATGAACATTGTGCTTGCACAAGAAAGCAGTAAGCCCCATTAAGACATTAAAGGCCTTTAACTTCTTTCCTTTACCATTCACAAAATCAAAAAAAAAAATGCCACTGGAGGCTGTTTTAATACACAGGACAAGCAACCACATACACATAGCAAGGCTTTTCTTCCAAAGAATGATGTCACTCATAAAACTCATTTAACTCATTGCACACAGGATCCGGGTCGATCCATATCCTGCAATGGGGAACTACGCTCTTTCAGAGACAAAGGGTTGAATGGTCTTATACCAGGAAATGCAGGAATTAGCCTGAAACGGTTACAACTCATGTAAAGTGGATCACTTGAGGTCTAACCAAACACAAAAGAACTGAAGACGTATAGGAAGCTGCTAAGTTGTTTTCAGTTTTGTGCTATTGGGATTTCTTACAAATGCATACACATGGCACCATGAACATCGTTGGGGTTTTGATGCCATTTTTCTTTGCATTGGATGCCAACTATGTGACCTTTGCCCCCTCAAAGACGACTCTAGCTAGACAAGAATCTGCCTGCATTATTAGCTCTGATCTCAATTACACGCAGGGAGGTAAACAGTTGAATTGCCCGAATGATCAAGTTATAATGATCACTCACAGAATGTTCAGGACTCTTTAATGTTGCTTTCTTTGTCTTCTCTGTTCCATCTGACACTTGGGGGAGGGTCAAAAGAACCTACACCATTCCTACTGTACCACAGCTATACATGATGAACACTTGCTTGACTAGCTTACAGACCCATATCATAATCAACATAAGATTCTGATGACAATTGGTCTCTTCCACCACAATAATTTTCCATTCTGTATTGGGTTATCTGACAGAGACTGAAAACTTACCATATTCAGAACAATGACATAGATAATCTACTTCTAGAAAACTGAAACAACAACAACAAAATCACTATTCAGGAATTTTGAACTTGTAGAACAAACTGTAGCCAGAGAAACAGAATTGGTTGAGTTTCCCTTCCCATGACAATAGAGGACTGTATCAATGTGTTTAAAGGGATGGTATGGTTTTACTTTGGTTTTGGTTATCTCAGTCATTTCAAAACCGATTTTCATCAAATAAGATAGGAAGTCTTCATAGAATATGCTCTTTGACATTTCATAGAGTGGTTTCTAAGCATCGCGCAAAAAAATAAATAAATAAATAAAAGCTGAATCTTTATCTCAACTAATATACTATACCATCCCTTTAATCTACATGTATATTTGCTAACTCAGATGTTATCTGTGCCAGTTCAGAGGCTTGCCCAAGGTTTGTCAGATGTTTGCTTAAATCAGCAATGAATGAGCTAATATGAAAATGAAATCCTTACTTCAGAAAAAAAATAAAATAAACATTGACAAATAAAAAAAAAAATGGTTAATTTCCAGTGGGTATCTGTAGCAGTTCAACCATGTATGAAAAAGCATTATGAACTTGTGTTCATCCATGAAAATTACCATGCTATTAAAGCAATAGAAAATGATACCTGCAAGTCAGGATTCCATACTTTCACAAACTCACTACAACACTTAGGTCATTCTTTCTTCTTTTATCTGCATTTCTTAGCCGTAGACACAGCGATGCATGGTCAATTTCATTTATTTTGCTTTTTGTCTTTTTTTATTAGTAACACCTTTGTAGTCTATGTTTGGTCAGAAGAACATCAAATAGGAGATTGTGTTAACTTACAAAATGTGGATGGGGCTAGTACAAAAATCTCTAGTGCCTATGGTTGTATTGTATGTACTTGAGTGCACACATTGTTTGTGGCACATAACTCTCAACTCTTTTCCTCTTTCCTTTTCTCTCTATCCCCCCCCCCCCTTCTCTCTCTCTCTCTCTCCCTCTCTCTCTTTCCCTGTCCCTCTCTTACTTTTTTCTCTGTCCCTCTTTTTCTTCCTCTTATTCTGGCAGATTAATACTGGAAAGGAATGTAAATGCCAGTAAACAAATAATCACTTATAATATCTACTCTCTAAATACAACCTGACTAAGGGGAAGCTACGGCACAGGTGAGTTGAGTGCAGGACAGGATGATCCATTTAAAGGCACATAGACCCAGTGGTTAAGTTGAATGCGTACGTGGGCACACAGTGCAAGTTTCCTACAGAGACCTATGCTATCGACTCCTCTTTAGCGCTTATGCTTCTAAGACCCATTTCCACGAGTCCGAAGAAGTCCGATCTACTGTAGTCAGTGGTCCAATCACAGTTCGGCTCATGATTCGGCTGATGATAACAGCTTTTAATAGCAAACTTCTTCTGCACGATGTCATACTAAGAAGCACGCACCCTGGCATCACTACAGACTGCGTGATGCGCAGAAGGCAACATTACATAGCAACACCTACGCGCTTTACTCTTGATGAGAGCTCAACTTCGGCAATCTTCATATCAATACTATTAATGGTGATCGGCACTATCATCCAACAGCTCCCCCGCAACTAGCGGGTCTGCGCACCTTTAAAGTAACACTGACACACACTATCAACTCTCAGTCAGGTTATTTTCACATTAACCCATTGAGGACGGGCTGATTTTGCTACACCATGCATTTTCCATTGACACTTGCCCGAGTATACTCGGGACTCATCCTCAACAGGTTAAAACTTAACAAACTGATGTTTGACTTCAAGCTAATCATGATGTCTGCCCTAGTTAACAGGCTATCATAATATAAAATGCAAGCTGAAACAATCCATAATACAGGAACAAACCTGGTTGTAACCAACCTTAGGGGAACTTATTCTTGTTTTTCAATATTATGTGTCTTTGTAGTTGTCATGAATGATGTTGTTAATGTTGCTTGTTTTGTACATTTTTTTTAAAATTTAATCTGGGGGGGGGGGGGATTAACAGAAAGAACCTGAGTGTACCCAGAGACTGTGTGGCAGTCACTAATATTATGCATCAGTAGATGGGACTACAGTCAAGATCATTGCACAATAAATCATCTTTGGCCATCATTCCTATCCCTATTATAGACCCAGAAAAAATGGTTACAGAGATAAAGAAACTCGCAAACTATATCCTGTTCACATTAAAATTGAACAGCCCACATTATGCTCTAACAGAAATTTCTTGAAAAGTGCACTGTGATATTTGAAAATATTCAATGTTATAAAATGGGTTCAAGAATGTAGCCAATAGGAAGCGCTGAAATGAGACACACCTTCTTCCTTTACTTCAGTACAATTGCACTGCCTGTAATCCTATGGTAGATTGCCGATCGTCTGTGCGCGCGGCGGCTCCTTTGATGAATTGCATGCATACACGCTGTCAATCCTGTAAACAACTTCTAGTTCGGGCTGCCGGCCGGCCGGCCTGTCTTCCCTTGTGCATAACATGTGTGGCTTACGTACGTATACTCTACTATACGTACACTTTGTACAGTACAGTAGACCAAGCGTTATGGGACCGGACGCGTACATGGAGTCACTTTGAAGAGCAAATCCAACGATTTAGCAGGTTAATTCTCACGCCGTTTTCAGAGTATGTTGTCTAGTAGGCCTATATGAGGAGTCTATATCAAGTCTTTAAGGTAAAGGGTGCATATTCTATGTAAAATAAGTAAGTTTTCATGCGGGAACTTAAGTGTCCGGAAACCCAACCCCCCATTATACTTATACTGTATGTGCGGGACTTCCGCGAGTGCGACGTGCGTAAATGTTTGGGACGAACATCTTCGGACGTCTTGACCCACAAAGGTACATGAAAAACGCTGAAAAATGATGTTAGTTTTCGAATTTTCGACCCATTTTATAAAACAAATGATGCACAGGATTATTTCGTGGCGTTAGTGGAGTCGTAGCTCACTCTCGGGTATTTACAATGTAGTGCAACATGCACTCGGCTTCGCCTCGTGCATGTTTCACAATTGTAAATACCCTCGAGTGCACCATGCCTACACTAACACACTCTATCCTGTGCATCATTTGTATAATAATTCATTTTCAGAGTTGGCCATCTCGCTGTCCTTAAAGGAGCATTCCAGACGATTTTCATAATTTCACATCATGTAGTAATTTAAATCAACAGCTCCATGAAGAGATTTGTGGAATTTATTGTGGTCTTTGAGCAGAGAAACCAATACTCTGAAAAATCTTAAACAAATTACTCTGAACAGTGTTGATTATATAGGAGCCTCATGTATATTTCAGAAATGTACAGTAGCAGTATAATTCCATTATAATACCACTTGATTGACAAGTTCACCTGTGTAGAATGTATGCATACCTTCTTCTTTTGTTCTGTTTCCTTGAGCCCCAAGTCATGCATTCTTATGGTGAGGCTGCCATGTCATCATCCTTGTTCATTGCAATTTGTTACAAATTTTGTAAACATTCTTATTCCTCATCCCAATTACTATAACTTCTGAAACTCTGTACTCGGTATAAGTAATTTATCGTTCAAATGTAAAAATCTGAAAATCATTTGGAGGTTTCCTTTAACCTACAGAATCACGCATCCCCCACTCGGGAAAGATAATCTACCCTTTACAGCCAGCTACAGCCATGTGAATCCACAAATCTGGCATGCTCCCAAAAATAGTTTTACGCTGGCAAATTGCCTCTATGATTTTAAGCGACTGTGTAGCGTGGATTCTTGTCTCGTGTGTGTTTACATCATAATTTTGATGATGATAACTGGCTAAAGCCAGCATAGTGAGCAGTCCTGCGGAATGATGACATTTTTCACTATCATACTCAATTTCCAGTCCAGTCTGTGCATTTCCGGCACTGCAGTTACAGTATGCGTACTTTTAAGCATGTCTGCATCCGTGCCTGGGTCTGTACTGTGAGTTTTGTTTGTGTCTGTACCTCATTCAGCTCTCTATCATTCACTTATTCACCTATCTCATCATAAAAATCAAACCATTATGCATAATGACATCACATTAAATTCATTAGGATGGAAAGAAAATTAATGCTTTCCATACTTGCTGGAATATAGGGGTAATTATTGCAATGCTCATCATCTAGCTTAAGCAGATTTTATCTAATTTCATCAAAAAAAATGTTTCATGAATAGCATTGGCCTCAAAATTGTACAGATTAATTGTGCAAATAATTTTGTTACAATGTACATCAAAATCTCAATTCAAATATCTTTTGACATACGGTACATTAAAGTAATTTTTGTGTGTAAGGTCAAATTAATGAAAATGATAATCAATACTATATATACTCTATAGATCTATTAGTTTGTTTTTGATCACATATTTTTGGTTAACTGTTCAGGTTCATACCATTCTTCTGATGGATCAATCCTTCGTATTTCCTACAGTGAGCATAACATTCAGGCTGCAAAACTGTCTCATGTTATGTATGGAATAATCATAATACAATGTTGTATCTAAATATTAAAAAATTTGTGGAAAACACAAAATATATTCTATGCAGAAGTTGTTCAAAATGTAATTAATCTATCTTGAAATAGTATTTGTTTGATAGAGTCCACATCAGATACTTCTTTTGTTGCACATAAAGCCTGAATTCTAGCAAGGAGAGGTTCATGATATCTGCATAGAAATCCACAGTTCAACGGAACATAACTTTTTTTTTAGTAATCATAATATAGAGTAATTACTTTAAAACATACGTCATAACGTTGTTCTTGCTCTCAGGGAGCACAAACAATGCAGAAAAATTCCAAGTATTTCAGTCTTTTCAGAGTTCCAATCGACTGTAAAATCATTAATTGTTACTTTCCCAGAATAGCATGTAAACAATCTTTCAGTATACCACATGACGAGTTTCATTCAGAATCACTTGTCCTTTGTGTGATATATATAGATCATTATCAGAGAGAAGTCTTGTCATTCACAGAATATGAAACTGATGAGGAAACTCAGCAATTGATAATAAAAATTAAGAGCAAATTATACACAATGATATTTTTCCTATGTTGTTCATCTTTTCACAAAGCACTGTATATGCCATATATTTTGCAAGAATTCTAGTTTCAAGAATTTTGTGAGTTGGGTGGTATCAATTTGCAAATTTAACAACACAAAAAATTTTTAACTCTAATCTTGACATGAATGTGATGTGAACATGAATACATTATTCAATTCATCAATGTACTCTATGATTGCAAATCTTGAACCATTTGAAAATTGTTGGCTAGCCCCAATTAACAAAGAAAGTTAAGACTCGCGGCATGACGAATAAAGTGATTTAAAGGACAAGTTCACCTTCATAAACATTAGGATTGAGAGAATGTAGCAATATTAGTAGAACACATCATTGAAAGTTTGAGGAAAATCAGACAATCCGTTCAAAAGTTATGAATTTTTGAAGTTTTTGTGCAGTACCCACTGGATGAGAAGACTACTGCAGTGTATGAATAACTTAGATGTCACATGCGTACAACAATATAAGGAAAATATAAAGAGAATTTCACAAAATTCCATCTTTTGAAAAAAGTACACATTCCCCTGACTCGTTACCGACAAATGTTATGGGTAATATTATTCCCCCTGCCTTTAGAAAGAGGCAAGTCAAGTGCTCTTTTATTATGCGAAAAAAGTGAAAATATGTTGAATTGTCTTTTACATTTTCTTTATACTGTTGTACGCATATGACTCACAAGCTGTAGTAGTCTCCTCATCCAGCGGTTCCAACACAAAAATTTAAAAAATTCATAACTTTTGCATCGATTGTCCAATTTTCCTCAAACTTTCACTGATGTGTTCTACTAATATTGTTGCATTTTCTCAATCCTTATGTTTATGAAGGTGAACTTGTCCTTTAAGAGAAGATCATGGTACCAATATCTCTTCCTACTAAACTATGTGTAACTAGTTTGGTCAGCACATAAGAATTGGCTTAACCCTCCCCATAAAGGACAAGAACTCCACTGTTGCTGTACCTTGATTTTATTGGAACTGAAACATTGAGTATCCTCCCATTTGTCTGTGTGTCTCTATGGATAAACATTGGTGTGTGTCTGTGTATAAAACATACCTGTGTGTGTGTATGTGTGTGTATGTGTGTGTATGTGTGTGTATGTGTGTGTATGTGTGTGTGTGTGCACACATCTTTTTCATAGTATTGATGGTGGGCACAATGCATTCTTTTGTATGTTTGCAAAGTAGTATCTATGTATACACTAGAAAAAAAAAAAAAGACTCTTTCAAGCTCTTACCAAAATAAGATCCGGATGGAATTAAGTGTCTCATTGTGACAAGGCTTACATCCACTTTCTATGGATACTAAAATACACAATGGCAGAGAAGGTTTCTAAACTTGTATGAATTGAAAACCAAGACTTCTCCTGTCCTCAGGCAAACTGACTTACTTGAAGTAATTCCATTGGCAGCTCACACAATAGAAGCTATACTGGGATGATAGGTGTGGTGAGCCATTAGAAAGAGTGTCACGACGTACAGAAATGGTGTAGGGCAGACATAGCAATTAAAAACAGTAACAGCAACAGCAATTAAAAGCATGTATTAATATCATACAGGAGCCTGCAGGTGACTGCACCACTCTAATGATGGGGAGAGTAGTTAATAAAAGTATCAATTACGCACACACATATATTTCTTCAAAGTCATAAAAACTCTTTATGCATGCTACATACTTTTTTGATTGACTATAATGTAACCGCAAGCTATGGTGATTGACACACAGATCCTTCCAAGTCAGATTTCACTTTTATTGTGTGCCTGTGTGTGTGTGTACATGTCTTTAAAGCCCTTGGTGCTATGCAAATGAAAGCTAATATGTGACCCTGCACCTCAAAACAAACAAAAAGTCGCCAGACATGAATTTTCAGTTACAAAACACTGTACGACCATATTCTAAAAGAGCAGACTTTAAGCTTTAAAATGATGTACAACTCAAATCAAATGGACTCTCCTAACCTATCTAAATATTGGAAAGAAAGCACAAACTCAGGAAAAGTGTGAACTGAGAAAAGAGGCTCTGAAGTACAGTGTCTATTCAAGCGTTTAATCTTTACGAAAACCGTGCTGGCTGGGCGATGAATGGGACAATAAACAGGAAGCAAACCACCAGAGTAACAACAATGAAGGGATTATTAGATTAAACTGAAATTAAGCATGCCTCATTAACACATTCTGTCCATAATCAATGCCAACTTTCAAAGCAGTAGCACTATCCTTTCAAAAGTTATTAGAGTTGAAAGTGAAGAGTGTGGACAAGGTTTCTCAGAAATGAAAAAGGGATTCTAAAGACACACCTAATCTCACTATTCTACCCAAAATGTTCGAGATAAACTGCTAAAAAAACACAATTTCCTGCCCGTTTTATGATACCAAATTTTAGCATAATGTAAAAGAAGACCCGCTCTTTCAGAAAATATGAAAAAGTCCAGTTCGGCTAGGTTGACCCATTTCACTTATTTTCAGTCCTCACGCAAAATCAGTGTGTGCGACTTTATGTTCGTTTTGAGGTGCACGGTCACATATGACCAGGTGAGGGTAACAGATGGCACACACACTGCAGGCTACACTATGAGCGACTGCCCAAACAATCTTTGCAAAAAAATTCCTGTATATTCAACATCACATGGGATTTATTTTTGGTTCTTACATGTTACTTCAACCCTGTGAACAGTATTTGCAGGACACTCCGGCATATTTTCTACACAGTACGCTAAACACCCCCACTCACTCTTACACAATACACAGGCAAGCAAACAAATGTTTTACAGTACCAGTATTACTCACTGAAGGTTACAGACTTTGTTCTTTTGCTATATATAGAGACATACACAGCTCAACTATTTTTAATCTCAGAAATTCCTACTGACTCTTGATATAACAGGACAATGTTTGTGTAATCTTTTGCTGGGTTGATGCTCTGTATTATTACCAAAAAAATTAAAGTCGATCACTCAATGCAATCAATGTAATGTAGAGAGCTATAGAAATTGGACTACAGTCTACACTGTAGTTGTATCCACTGCGTAAACACACATGAAATAATGGCTAGCCTGAAATATGTAGACTGTGTTTGGGCCCAAATGAAAGAGCATATTTCATTACCTCTTTTCAGGATATCCTCCTTATAATATGAGATTACAACTCTGTAAAACTTTAGTCAAGTATTAGGTGCATGAATGTTAATTAAATAATTTACGATATGTACCGTACAGTACTCTAGCTACCTAGCTGTGAAAAAGAATGTCTTTGCCCATTGTATACAGAACGGTGTATAATATGGTGAAAAATTGGCAAATCACATTACTAGTTTTAACATAAAAAGTGTAACAGATTAAGACAGTAACATAGTACAACAATATGTTTGTTTGTTTGTTTGTTTTTCAAATAAAGTACCTAGAGAGAAGAACATAATTGTTTTCATTTTTTTCATGTACAAACACTCTAGGTTCACACATTATCTCTATTTCTATCTCCCCCCTCCCCCCTCCCCCCTCCCCCCCCCCCCCTCCCCCCCTTCCCCCCCCCCTCCAATCCCCCTTCCCCCTCCCCCTCCGATCCCCCTTCCCCCTCCCCCTCCGATCCCCCCTTCCCCCTCCCCCTTGCTTTTATACTATGGATACACTCTTCCTTTTTAAAACTACAGTTGTACAATATACTGCATGTTCCACAAACATAGTGCTCACAGAAACAAAGATAATTCATTCAAGGTTGCAGAATACATGGATTACAAGGCAATGTGAATCAAATGTAAAACTCTGCATGCAGGGTGTGGCACGGTTAGCAGACCAAGTGGCAAATGAGAAAAAAAGGTCAATGTCAGCAATTTCTGGTAATTTCATATCAATTCCTAGATCACTTTTGGAAGTAAAAACATACATTTAGGTATAGGATTCCAGGAAAGGGATAATTCTGGACAAGAAAATATACCCATTCACGACCTGCATTGTGAGATTTTAAATGAAATATCTTTTTAAGAGAAAAAATGATTATTAGAGCTTTGTTTAATCCTCTATCAAATGCACATTATGTTCATTAATATTGTCCCCTTATAGGAAAATAATCAGCTACACTCCAGTGAACTTTCTGTTCATCTGCCCTCTTGAGAATAAAAAGCTCTACACTAACTATTTCAATTTTTCACAGACTGTCTCCCTCTCCCTCTCTCTCTCTCCTCTCTTACTCTCTTTGTTTCTTTCTCTCTGTCTTTTATTACCATGCTTGTCCGCAGCATAAGTGCGATGGACTTACATTAATACATCAACACATAAATAATCAGAAGTACGAAGGTTGAGTGCGGTTTTCGCCTGTCCTCTTCTCTCACAAATCTGTGCTGCTAATGTGCCAAGCACTCCACAGTATCACTTCTGTCAAAATTAATGATCTTTATGATGAAAACTTATACGGCAACACAGTCCCATCACCTCCTTGGGCTGTGTAGTCCCATGGTATTCAAAATAGTGCTGGCCTTAAAAATAAGATCAAGTACACGTGTGATCAGTGTGTATAAGCATGAAAAGTGAATTTTTTTTTAAATCAATGTAAAATCCTGATAATTTTCAGAAAAGCACAACATTGGCAAAGATGTCCAAGCCTGAAAAGATTGTATGCAAATTATTGATCATCAAGTTTTGATTACTGTTCTCTGACTGACTCTTGGTTGTCTAGTCTGGGTTACAGCACTGTCTTTACTAAATTCTTTTCATGATTAAAAAAGGGTTCTTTTTACAAACATTTACTACATCATGCAGTGTATTTTTGTTTCTTTCCTGCTGGTTGTTGCTGATCGTCATAGAGAAGACAGTGAATGACTGGGATATCATTGTCATTCCCTTTATGGTTGAAAACGATGCAAAATTCAAGATTATATTCGACAATGATCCTCAAGTTTATACTTTGTCAGACGTAAACAGTGTATTTGTGTTACTGTATTAATTGTGTTATTTTCATGTGATTATATGTTATTGTTTATTGTCATTCTCATTTGGCTGAATGAATAATAATAATAATAATAATAATAATAATAATAATAATAATAATAATAATAATAATAATAAAAGTGGTAATCTGCACTTTGGCATGAACTGGCTGAAACACCTTGTAGCGCCCTGTTGAGTGTTGATAATGACCATAATATTAGCACTGGCTGTTGACCTTTGACCTGGACCTAATACCTAAGTCTCAGCATCAAATTGATCGATCCAAGATTATGATTACAGAGTGTGATTAAACATTGACCAGTACGGCCTACTGTACATGTGTACCAATAACATGTGTTTACAAAGTAATTCATGTACAACAGTACATGCAAACATACAGAAAAAAAAAACTCATACAAAAAGCTCTTGAGTCATCCTCACTGACATCGTACAGCTTTATTTGTATGCCTTCACCCTACTAATCAAGCAACCCCTATGTCCACAAAGTAATTAGGGTTCTAAATGTGTGTCTGTGCAATAACCACGGGCATCCAAAATTGGGTCAAAACGATAATGTTCAGTTGTCAAGTCGTTTGGCTTTTTAATGCAGAAGAAGTCATGCTCCATTTTAGGGTAAATGGCAATATGAAACATACTCAAGTTTGTACAAATGTTGTATTCTAAATCAATGCAAAAATTGCAACCCCACCATAAAGTACATGAGTGCAGTAGATTTATGGGTCACTATTTAAACATTTGGGGGCAATACACACCAAATACACCTTGTAATTGCATACCATGATATACACCTCTAATAAGTATGAAAGTAATCAACCTATGGTACAGCAGAGATTAATGCAATATTACCATGGCAAAAGACTAATATCCATATCAATATTAATTAATTTTCACTGTAAACCTTGAAAGACAACTTCATACCAGTAAATTACTGTCAATTATGGTAAATTAATATTTAATACATATTAGGCGTAAATATTCACAACTGAATGACATGCGCCTTGACAATCAAAATACGATAACAACAACAACTGGGGGATTATATTCCCAACGTAAAACTAAAAATGCATAAAATGTTTTATTTCCACCCTCACAAAAACACTATCAATACAATATAATTTAAGTGCAGCTGATCTTCAACTATGAAGGATGCACTTCTACAGAAGAAGAAGAAGAAGAAGATTACCCAGGTACGTAGTTGATAAACATCCTATCGTATAGTTAACACCATCAATCCCTGGCATATTACTCGAAACATAATTTAGTACATGTTGGCACCTGTATTCTGTAACTTATGATGAAGTCACTCTCGTGCAGTTTGCAGTCTATCAACACTGAACGCACACTCTCTCATTTCGCTATGACATCTCCAAATGTATGCATACCTTCTAATATTTCACTGTTAATTCAGTCCATAATTTCCTCACTGAGTTACTGTCATCATGCAGTTTTCTATTTATCAAAATTAGAGTAAAAAGTTCTGCTGAGATATACTGTCTCAATGACACTATGCCTACCTTGCCACTCTCAACATTGCACTGTAAATTCAGTCAGGCAAGGCAGTCAACTATCCATTGTAAGAAAAATGCTGGTGGTTGTGTTTACTAAGGCAGCCTGTATCATTGTACGTGTTTATGTTACTTGTTTATGCTTCGTATGCAGCAGTAAACATGGTCGGCGTGAGATATAGGCACCAGTAACTTCGAAAAAAACAAAACGCATTATTGAATACTGTAGATTCTAAGCCCTTCATTGACACAGCACGTTTACTACGCGAGCATAGCTGTAGCGCAGTACAGAACGAGTACACGAGTCAAGTACCGCCCCCATAATCGTAGTGTGCATTGAGCGAGCTTACCATATGAAATCCTTGCAGTGGCTACAGAACGTCGGCTGCTTGAAAAATCTCGGGATAAATTTGTGATTCTTTATCTCGTGCACGTTCTTCTGACGTAACGCACCCCTCCTGGCGAATCCTTTCATCTCCGGCTCCGAACCCGACATGGTTATTCCTCGGTCAGGCCGCGACTTGAGGCTGGAAAAATTCCCACTATGAATGTCAACCCGCAAAGCAGTTTACAGCAATGAGGCGGATGCATCCAACACTACGCTTGGCTAATGTACAGCGAGCTCCCGTAGAGAATTGTGTTATCCGATATGCAGCTACTACACTACTCCCGTGGTATGGCGATTCAAGACATGCATTCACACCAATGCAAAGGGAAGCTACCTCGAAGCACAGCAAGTAGCACAGTGAAATGCAGTTTGTATTTCCCTGGCCTGGCGCTGAGCTCGCGTACAGGAAATACGTGTACACGAGGGCTGCACTTGCACGTATTATGTATTGGTGGCGGTATTGTGTATGGGTGTTTCTGTGTGTGTGCGTACAGTGATATCACGAGCGGTTTTTTTTTTTCCGTAGGCACGGACGCGACCCGTACCGAGTGTGTAATAAGAGCTATGCTTGATGCTAAAGCAGTCCCCAAGACCTGAAAAGAGGCGCCACCACATGAGCATCGTCGTCGCGGTGTGGCTAACCACGGGCGTATAAGGGGCGAAGAGGGGCGTGGCATCACCAAACAAAGAAATGGGTTTACCAGGGAAATCCCCTGCATTGTTGTAACAGCAGCACGCGAGGTGCCGCGATGGTGTGAGGTGCCGCGATGGTGTGAGGTGCAACCAAACTACCCTTCCCACCACACTTCAAGTGTCTCTGAGTGCCAAACATACTTCAAGCTGTAAGAGCTAACGATCAATAAAGATCGGTAACAAAGATATTTTCCCAGGAAGAGGGAAAGAGAAGGAGGTAGGAGAGATTGGAACTGAGATTATGAACAGACTTAAGAGCTATTAAAGCAGGAGAGAAGTCAGTGACTGTATTCTTCTCCAGAGTTTTATATGGCCTCCTGCAACAAACAAAATGAGCAACAAAAGCAGCAACCTTCGGATACCAGTTCTCGCCACGATCGTCCGTTTTTCTCACTTTTACATGTCCTGTTACAGCTGTATATCTTATCTTCACATGCATTATTTTGACAACCGTTCAAAAAAGAATGAAAGAAAGGAATGTAGGCATATTTTATTTCATGTTCTGAAAGTTAGACGCGTCAAGCCGTTTTAGGGAGTAATTCCGAGGGGAAAATCCCTTTGAAAATCGGACGCTACTTTTGCCAACGGACGGCGCAATAAGCTGAACAGCAGATTATGCACATAGATTTGTTGATAGCTTCGATATCTTTGTTCATTCTGACTTCAGTATCGATATCTTTGTTCATTCTGACTTCAGTATCGATATCTTTGTTCATTCTGACTTCAGTATCGATATCTTTGTTCAGTCTGACTTCAGTATCGTGGTCGCTTCAGGGAGAGGGTGCTATACAGTGGTGAACTGATAATCCAAACAAATCAGAAATTTAACATCAAAATCCCTTGAGACTGTATAAAGTAGATGAAAGCATTTTTAACTGCTCTTTAAGGAAGATGCTATGAATCTACATGAGAAAAAAAACGAGATTATTCCACAAAATAAATGAGAAGTCGTTTTGGTATGGTTCCGCTATTCATACAGTAATACATCCCGTATATTTCAGCTTAGAATTCTAACAAGCGTAAGCGTCTTCATTATCAACAGAAAGAGCAAATCTAATATAAATTTACAAGCACTTATATCATAAATAGGGTTCCTGTACAAAATTATATGCTTCAACTTCACCGTAAGATCACAACAGGAAGCTGATAATCATATCATTAATCATATCATTTGGCATAAGTTCAAGATAAGCCTGTATTATACAACAGGCAATTATCTTTTTTCTTGTACATGGTGCTTGATTGCGTCTGGCGCTTTCCATGCGGCCGTCGGAATCAGGCATCGTCCCTGGACCTCAACCGGAGCAGTAAAGCCGGCAGGGCCCCATGCAGAACCACCTCCCCGTTGGATCGATCAGCCCCTCCTTTAAAAAAATAAAGAAAGAAAGAAATGAAAAAAAAATCAGATATTGAGGCTTCTGCCACTGACAGCAGCCATGAATGACATGAAATATCATTAGTTATTATTGTAGCAGTGGTCCTTAAAGGACGATTTATGGTACGTCATCTGGGTACTCTTTTTGTGCTGTTGTTGTTGTTGTTGTTGTTGTTGTTGTAGTTGTAGTAGAAGTAGAAGTAGTCGTAGTAGCAGTAGTAGTTGTTGTTGTCGTTGTTATTGATGATGATGATGATGATGATGATGATGATGATGATGATGATGATGATGATGATGATACCTGTTATTGTCGTCGTATATAGTCCTTCAAGTCAATGCTGGAGTTGGGGGTCATGATGACGCTGTTGATATTTCAATCTTAATATAGGCCTACATCAAACGATATTCGGTTTTTGGTGCTGCTATGACAGAAGAAGCGATTGAAATAATCTTATGTTTCAAAAATATTTCCGTTCATGAAGGAAATTGATTCAGTCCCAATATATGTTTGTAAATCGAATACGGATTAATATAATTTTACCAGCTCTTCAACGCGCAAAAAGGTGCCTTACACTGTTTCTTTTCAAATCAAGTTATGGTTTGTGTGTTTGTTTTGTTGATTTGGTTTTTTACCGAGTCGGTCTTCATGATCAGGATATTACGTGAAATTGCCTTACCAAATCCCGTTAGCTCTTTTAAATTTGATAAAATTAAATAGATAAATAGTATCATAACAAACAGTTACCAAACCGTTTTGCCGCAGCCACTCATAATTCTATTAAAAAAAGTCTCTGTTTAAGACAACAGTGGTTAAATGATTAAGACCATGGTTTGCGTTCAAGCTTTCTTCTGGACTGTAATCAAAGTGGTAATATACTAAAATAAGTTATCGGCTGGATTCATTCTTGTAAAGGTATAACGGCAACGTCCTTCGTGTGCCAAAGCAGACGCTTTACTACTCGTGCAGCTAATGACGGGAGCTGTCAGACGCTAGGTCACTCTCGAAGTACAGATGGCTTCAAGGAACAAATGCTATGTTGGTATGATGAATATGAGTGGCGGATCCAGAGGGGGACGCACCGGGCGCGCGCCCCCTCTTTATTTTAGGTTAAAACAAAAGAAATAAAAAGAAATAAATGGGGGTGCGTGCGCCCCCTTTAATTTTGCAAAGGCGCCTCCCCTATACGGAATTCCTGGATCCGCCCCTAAATGTGATGTGGTCCTTGACAATCAGCAATCAGACGATGAACAGCAGACATAGCAAGGTCAGAAATGAAGGCGAGCACCCATGGCTATGGCAATTGCCACTAATAAAATGAACAGGTATAAGTATCGTCGCCATTTGGCCCGCTAGAATCTTAAAGACAACTGTCAAGATTGAGTCGTTGCCTTGGCATTTTAATTCATTATAACTTAACAACAAGGCAGATATCTACGTGCTCTTCGTCAGATGTGTCACATTTTAATTTCAATTGCTACAAATCTAAAGTTGTTTGGCTGTTTGGTTGTACATCTGCCAGGTCATCGCGATATGAAAGGTGATAGAGCGCCATCTATTGTTCATTGTTGGCTACGTATTCGTTGAGGCGTGTGCACGGAACTCTACACACAATATTCTGTGGGCGTGTGGGTATGAATGAAGTCTATAGCTGTTTTACTATTTTAAAATCTCTAATATGTAGCGGACTTTGAAGCCAAAACAGCAACATGCAACAGCATGACTCTGAAAGATATCTGGGCTGGTGGTATACTGCTTGACGAACCAATAAACAATGATTTGTGTTTAGTATTACACTGTTGGTCATTATAGAATGAAATGAAATAATATCTTAGATTTGAATCCACAGTTGTTAATTTTTTTATTTTACAGTCTATACGTGTACACGAATGTGTAGTTGAGGGATTACACAACGTCCCCCAGTTATCATAACACTGAACAAAATTGCGTATTGTGTAATAATTTCTTTCGTTTGAGACTGAGTCTATAAAAGCCATTGCATGAAAAGAAAAAAGAATGCTGTGTTTTACGAGGCTGTTCTTTTTTTACGGACTTTTTGAACCACATTAAAATCAGGTTCCCTTGGGCTATGCGGCCTGGTCCAGCAAGGGAGGTGTCAGGAATACAGATGGAGAAGCAACTCCTCGTCATTCATGTAAAAAAAAAAATGTTTGGGTTGCAAAGCATCATAATGTGATGTGTAACATTCCTCTAAGCTTTGAAGTCATGCTCGGCACTGCTCTAGAGCCAAGACGAAGCATGGAGAAGAAAACATTTCACGTTTCGTTGAATGACAAGCTGTAATTCATCGTAAAATTATGAATGATATGCGATAATTTTTTAGAATAGTTTCGGAAAGAAAGTTATAGACATGCATTTTTTCGCTCTTCATAATGCTCAAATCGAAATAAAATGAAAATTCAGGTCCTCTCAAAAGCTTTGTCAAAAAAAAAGAAAAAAAAAAAGAAACATTAACGGGAGGCATGGAAAGTGCGGACACGGAAATCTCGTGGATATCCGATCTTAACCTCGAGACGAGATGATCGGCAACACTGTTGAATCTCTCTGCAGATTAAACCGGGAAAATGCCGAGGAGCATCATGGAATCAACGTTTACCGGTGAACCGTCAATGGGAGATTGCTCCAATATGGTTACCCACAAAAGAAAAACGAGCAAATGATGCCCGACCCCTCGTGGTTCGGCCCATCAGGTGACTAGCAAAATTCAGCTAACGGTATCAACCAGGCACATTGCGCCATACGAAGAAGAAGAAGAAGAAGAAGAAGAAGAAGAAGAAGAAGAAGAAGAAGAAGAAGAAGAAGAAGAAGAAGAAGAAGTTGTCCACCAATATACATGTATGACTATCCTGCATACTGCTGACGGTTCGCATGTGACGCACATCAAATAATTTAAAAAAAAATTAAAAAAAAGGCGGAATGGGTTTTGTTAGCAATGGATTGTCTTGTAATGTTTGTTGGACAAAACTGCACCATCTAAGGCCAAGAAAATATGTTTGTTTTTTTGTTGTTTTTTTTTTGTAACGTGAACGTAAGAATCTAAGCTCCAATTTTGCATAAGAAATATTTGTGTGGTTTTTTTTTGCAAGGTAAGACTATGATTTTGAATAACACTCGCTTCTTAAACTAAATCGTTCAATGTCCAAATTTAATGATTCTGCTTTTTGGGGGGAAATTGGACAAAGTAGCATGCAGAAGAGAGCTGCGCATTATGGATGATCGATAATGACGTCATAATTAGAAGAGGAGAGAGAGAGAGAGAGAGAGAGAGAGCAGAAAAATATGATTTAAAAAACATGGAAATGAGCAATGAGCGTTTATTCATTCAAAGGATGTACACAGGAGTACATCACAAAGTAATATTTAGACACCAAGATAATCACTAACGTAAATTGATTGGATTCTCGTAGAGGGAGCATGATAATAACATATGATTATCCCACAAACACCCATAATACCACGACACAATAATGGATTTTATATACTGAATAAAGATTTGGGTTTGAGAGACATTTACCGTTGCCAGAAGATAATGAATTAGTTGACATTTATAAAGACTTTACAAGAAAACATAATTATCGTCATTTTGGTTAGGCCTACTTGAAATTCTTGATTTGCTTTGCTGTTGTTTTATTAGACGTCCGTAGTAATATGTTGTAATGAATATTATTTTTTCTTTTCGTAGGCGCAACGTTTTAGATATCGTCGAAAGGTTATTCCCAACGCAGCGCGTTTCTCACGTCATCAAGAAGACTTGGATGTGTCTGCTGGGGATATTTTGCATCCAGATCCAGACTCTCTAACCTCAGGAGAAAAATTACGATACGCACCCAACATCCTTTGGAACGAGCGCCATCTACGTTCTTTTCGAGTTGGTTGTTTTGTGTAACTTTATGTTCCGTGTATGTTCGCTTGCAGAAAAAGCTGATTGATAAGAGACTGTCGACAGGTTAATTTTCAGGGGTGAAATGTGCTTCTAGTACCTGTACGCTGTTTTATTGCCCGCATAGAACTTATGACTGATTACTGAAGGAGAACAGTGAAATTAACCCCCGAAACACAAGATGAACAACTAGAATAAAAAACAGCGAACAACAAAAATGCGGCAAAGAGTGAACAATACAAATGACTTTATAAGTAACAAAATGAATGAATCTTTTGAAGCTCTTTGTAATCATATGTTTATTTATTTGTTTGTTTATTTCAAAGAAAATTTTGTCTTATTTGATTACTACAGCAGTCAGGACGGTTATGTGATTTAAAGATGTTGGTTTGATTTTCTCCTTTCCTTTACTTCACTGTTGTGATAACTGAATAACTGTGCGTATTTTTCTGTCAATCATTTTCATTAACTTGCTTCAGGTTTAAGAAACATTTTTATTGGAATAGTGCTGTGGATATACAACATTATTGTCTTGGATAACTTAATTACAAAACAACACCACCACCACCAACAACAAAAAAAGCACCATGAAAGCCAATTTTGATATCGGTAAGGGTAACCGCTTAAGAATGAAGAAATCATAGGCAGGATTATGATGGACAGAGCAGAAAAGATTAATGATAATGAGACATGGTGTCAAATTAATATTCGTTCAGTGAGTAAGGCGATTTACATGATTTTGTAATAGATTCTTGCCAAAGCAAATTGAGGGCAGTCGTAAACATTACATTCACCAGAAGAGATGATATAGTATTGGTGGAGACGAGGATTGTGCTTTTAACTCTTTGTGAGATACCAGAAAACAACTTACGAATTACTACAGAGCATACCATTCTGAGAGGAATTCAAAGTTTATTTGATGAAAATCTGTCTTGGAATGGCTGAGACATCCAAAAACAAAGTAAAACAAAGCAAACATAATAAAAGGTGGGTCCCGTGTACTTATTAGTATTGTTTTGTTTTGGATATCTCAGCCATTTCAAAACCAGTTTTCAACAAATAAACTTTGAAATAATCTTGGAATTACATGCTCTTTCACATTCCATGAGAGGTTTCTCATTATCTCACCAAAACTTTTAGAAACATGAAGTTAGGTCTCAACTAAAACTATCCCTAGGACAACTATCCCTAGGACAACTACGTTGCGAGCTTTCCACTGCATTTTAGTGGCTCCAGTCATTTTTCGTAGGATATGTTTTGATCTCAACCTTTCATTGCGATGACGAGCATGTTCGTTTCAAAAGAAATTATATTTTGCAAACTGACGTCACTGTATTGTCATCTCATTTGCATACCTTGTTGATTCGTGTTCTTTTGAAAAATGGAACAGATTTTGAATTGATTTGAAGTCAATATGCCAAGAGAAAGTAGGCCCCTATCAGAAAATGAAAAGACAGGACTGATGGAAGAAAAGGGAAAAAATAAGAAAGAATAATTGATGAAAGAACACCTAATTGAAAATGATTACAATCACAGTCAAAGAGACTTCAACGAAGAAATGAAAACAAACAAAATGATCGTACTTGAAACCCAACAGCAGTAATTCATTACCGGTACTTAGAAAAGCTCAAGATATCAAAGAGGCATAATTAGCGGACTAGATGCTACATCATTACAGGCGTTTCGGAATGAGAGACACATGGATACCGTTTCATTATTGAAAGGTTTAGGATACAAGACTAATAACCGCTTGCGCCGCGAGCGAGAGCGCGTTTAGCGTTGAGTGGAGGATGTTTGGGATACACGGAGAAAAGAGAAATCACATCGTAAATATTCAGTCATCGATCGACCGAGCGCAACTCCACTATCACACAGTTTAGATGTAACGACGATCCATCACGCCTTAGGATAACCAGGAGACTGAAGTAGGAATCCCATTTCGGATATAATCCTGGATATATTTCTCCGACTTTCGCGAATCGAACGCTGCTAAAACGTATTTTTGGAATAATATTTTCTCGTTACTGGTGTGTTCGTTTAGCTCCAATTTCTTCGGTGCTTGGTGTCATTATTTGTGAGATTGAGCGACGCTGATTTGCCTGCGGACTGCCGCTTGAAACAGATGCGGCAGCAGTCGGCGTAGCCAGGGGCGTCGTTTCGGAACTCGTCGACTCACACACTTGCTCGTTCATTGATTTGCGTGATAGCGGAGAGGAGGGAGGTGGTCGTTGAAGCATTGAGAGAAAAGAGTCTCTTGGAAGATAATCTCCCACCACCAACACCACTTTCACGCGTTTTCAGCCCAGCGTGGTGCACTCCAGCGCACGGAGCAAAGACTGATAACACAAACAATGGTCGAATGCAGGGCCGTGTACTCTTTCAAACCCAAGGAACCAGATGAACTGGAATTTAACCAGGGCGATGTACTCTTTGTCAAAGTAAGACATATTCCATCCACTTATGATTTTTTTTAAAAAATTGATTTATGCCCGTTTGATGGTTGAAATGAAAGATTAATTACAGTATAAGTGCTTTCATATCATATGAAAATATGAACTTGTCTTCATTGAAATCTGTAGACAGTCATCTCCTATTATTTATTTCCAGTCACAATTAATGTTTCCCTTCAATGTTTCACACAGCAGTGCTCAGGATTTCTGTATGCGTGAAGAAATGTGTTATAAAGCTTTAAATGACAGATCAGTATCAATGAAATATAGTAAAGAATTTTTTTCTAAAGATATGTGAGAAAGAAGAATATAGAAAAAGTTTTGTTGAAAAGGTAACAAAAGTGATTTGTTTATGCTGTGGAAAAAGGGAATATTTATTTCTCTCATTGATAATCAACTTGATCAAGAATGTCTGACTTCTATTTTTTTTTTTTTGGGGGGGGGGGGGGGGAATGGCTTAGATCAGTGCATATAGCCGTTCCAAAGGTCAAAACCAGGAAATGCTACTTCGCTTGGTTGTGATTTGAGTTTCACTGATATGCTGTTGTACAATGTATGTCTTTGTTTGTCAAAGATATTGTGGTATCTTCATGATGAAGGGGTTTTCCCTATGAATGTATATAATTATGAGTTTTCATAGAAATCAAACTGAAAGATGTGGTTCAACCCTCAAACAGGGGAGGGGCAGTCTCTTCATGGTTTGACATTGTTGTGGCTCAAATAAAAATTTTCAATTATTGCAGACAGAGCTATTTGATGGAATATGTGTTAATGAATAAGGACATTGTAAAGTCGATATCAAAATATTTATAACCAAGTTTACCATGCTGGTAAACTGTAATTCAGTTGCAGATCCAGGATGGGATGCACCAGGCATGCGTTCCCCTTTATTTTTTGTTAAAACACAAGAAATTAAAACAAAATGGAAGGGGGCATGCACCCCCTTCAAAGGGTGTGTACAGTTCCGGTCGAGGTGAAGATTTAGCTTTTAACATTTTGCGAGATATTCAGAAACTACTCTATGAGATGTCAAAGAGCATGCAGTTCTAGGGGTGTCAAAAGTTTATTCGATGAAAATCGGTTTTGAAATGGCTGAGATATCCAAAAACAAGGTGAAACAAAGATATCCTAATAAAGTTGTGGCATGTCACCTTTTATTATTAGCACTTTTTTGGATATCTCAGCCATTTGAAAACCAATTTTCATCAAATAAACGTTGAATCCTTTGTAAAATTACATGCTCTTTCATATTTCATAAGAGGCTTTTCATTATCTCACTTAGGAATGTTCAAAACATGAATCCCTACCTCAACCAGTACTGTACAGTCCCTTTAATTCTGTAAAGGCGCCACCCCCCCCCCCCCCTTACAGAATTCCAGGATCCATCCCTGTAATTGGATATTTTATTCTTATGTATACGGTACACTTTTGTTTCTGAAAAAAAAATTAAGTATGTGATAAATTCAATAATCAAATTAATTATACTTTTTTGTGTGTGCATGAAGCATATATTTGCAACTTTTTTTTTTCAAAAATAAAAATGTTTTTCCAACTTCGTTTAAATACTTTAATCTTCATGAAACATCAGCAACCATGGCAGCATGAATGTACAGAACTTGCAACAGGATCATGCAGGTCAAATCTGCAGTTTCAAACTTGAAATATTGCTGTAAGTGCATGTGCTTTAAAATGAACCCAACCATAAGGAAGCACCATGTTCTGCTTTTAAAAAGAGTCGTTGAGCAAGCCTACAGATCTGATAACCTGGATGATTCAGTTATCTTGGAAAAGTGCCAGTGATGTGTAGCATCATCGCTATTTTTCTTTTCGTTGTTGTTGTGTGGATGTCGTCAAGCCTACAATACAACCAAGCTGTACATTGTATATCATGGTCAACGTGCGCGGCTTCCTGTTGTACAGTATCTTGCTATGACTATGAATAGGAGATATTGCCAATCTTTAAACACCTGTAAAGGTACACATCCTATGTGTTGAAAGCACTCATAGTGTACATTAGTATCCCAAGGGGGAAAAGAGACTTTGTTAGTGCTATGGAACCAAAAATGTCATTAAAAATGTTCAGGAGGACATAACAGATCATTCATGACTGAACATGCCCCAAGCTTGTACTAGACTTCATGACACAGTTGATGTACAGTTGTAAGCCTAGCCTGCTTCCTGCCTGTCAGCACTACAAGAAATGCTCCTAAAATCTCTTTGTGTGTGTATGTGTGTGTGTTGGGGTAGGTTCTCCACATTTCTTAATCAACATTATATTTTCTCCTGATTATCCTCTTTAGGATTTCCTCTGTGAATGTGTCGTAAAGTGTCAAAAATTCTAGTCCTGAAAATTAAAATGATGTTGAATATGATAGAAATAATTGTGGAAAAAAGTAAGCCACGAACATTATTCCTATTTCCCTAGGAAGATGTGATTATGTGGAGAAATGTGTTGATCACACGAGCAAGTGTGAGTGACCTATTTGAGAACCTCCATTCAATTCAATTCAATTCAATCATAGTTTATTTCCAATCAACGAAAATCAAAACGTACAAAGTATACATGTCATGAAATGATATTGTTCAAACATTTGCGAAAGATTCATGTAGTATCCGAGATAAATTATATAACAACATATATTTATATATATATACAATAATTAGGAGGAACAATACATACCGTATATACTTTGTGGGCGTGCGGAAAATAGATTCGATTATGGAAAATAGTGATCCACTAAAAAGCAAAGCTTGTTGGACGTGGATCGCTAGATAAATAATGAGTAAATAATATATTATTCGAGAGTTTTTTTATAGCTATTGTATTTGATATTAATAGATTATTTAAGTCATTTGTAAAGATATTCATGTAGTTATATTGAGATACGCAGGTCGGTTCATTGATACACAATGAGAGCATGCAAAAAGAAGAAAGTTTGTGCTCTTGATTGTATAAAATCATTTTACATTCATTTTAAAATTTCGTTTCCCTGCTACCACCTGCACTATGTGGTGAATTTTAAATACAAGAGAAAATCACCCTGAAAACAAAGAGTTGTGTTCTCTTCACAACCTACACTGTTGTAGTGTGGTGTGAGTGTGTATGAATGATTATAACATATCGTGTTATGTAAATATGTTTGTGTACACCTGTATGCATGCATTGGATGTGTGTATACAGAAATTGAATTCAGTATATGTAAAAGGATATTATAATGGAACATGTGGATCGTGATTGCGTGGGTCCAACACAGAAGGGTATATTGTCAGTTTGTGGAGTGAAACTAACCAGATAGCCAGCATGGGTACTTGTCATGTAAGTGCTTCCAGGGAGTAGTGATTGTTGAGACAATACAGTTTGAAGTAAAGCTACTATAGATTTGTTTCAAGGCTTGGTGATGACTTAATTTATAAAAAAAGAATAATTTGATTATCCTTTTTTTTTTTCAATTAAGAGGAGGTGCTTTCCAAACACTTATACAGAAAGTTTGTGATTATGCAATTTTGTTATGCCGCCTATTTAATGGAGCCTACCTTTTGTTCCTTTTTATCTTTTTATTATTTCTAAATCAACCATCATTATGAAATCTATTTTATAAAGAGGCTCCACAATACATTAATGAAAAGAAGTACTCTATACTTATGAATCCACTTACCATAATCCTCCAAGCAAATTTTCTAGGTAGTCATTCCACAGACCGACAAAAGTACATTGTATTGAAGCTGCTCCTTCTCATACATTGCCCCAAAACTTTAGAATTCATTGTTCATGAAGAAAAAAAAAAAGCTTTCATTTGTTTGTGTCATGCATTTGTGTAATATTTCACACTGTCATATCTGTTTGTTAATCCAATGTAAGTTTACTATCTTATATGTTGCTATTCGTATAAAGCACTTTGTAGGCTCTACTCTTTAAGAAAAGGCACTATACAAATGTCATGATGTATGTATGTACATGTATGTATATGCTAGCACTTTTCATTATCTGAGCACGTGTCATATACATGCCCCTCCCCCCCCCCCCCCCCCCCTTTTCATTACTTCTCTGAATACAGCTGGCAGCTATATTGCACTAAATGTCAATTGTCTTAATAGTAATGGCTGTCAGAGGATTAAATGATCTTTGTTCTGAAATTGTTGTTTTGTTTTCTTACTTTCATTCTTTCTGGCAGGGTCCGGAACAGGATGGAGCTGGTACAGGCTGGCTCAGAGCTCAGCTGAACGGTAGAGAGGGGCTAGTACCAGCCAACTATCTCACCAAACTACCGTAAGTCTTTCGTGGAAAAAAGTGCATGTGATGTGCTGTCATTATAATATTCCACCCATTTGGGAAGTGGACTTATTTGCCCGTGATGTTGTTGACTGGCGATGATATCCTCAATGCTTAATTCTACTTTGAAATTTCATTCAAGAAGAAGAAGAAGAAGAAGAAGAAGTTCAAGAAGAAGAATTTATAGTAGTAGTAGTAGTAGTAGTAGTAGAAGAAGAAGAAGAAGAAGAAGAAGAAGAAGAAGAAGAAGAAGAAGAAGAAGAAGAAGAAGAAGTAGTAGTAGAAGAAGAAAAAGAAGAAGATTGATATGAAGAAGAAGATTAAGAAGAAGAAGAAGAAGAAAATGGCTGATGGTCATGATGGAGTGAAAGTATGAGGAGCCTGGGTGTTAGTATCATGCTCACATGTTAATCCATCCATGCATGCATGCATCTTTCATGTGTCACATTTCGTTTTAATACGCTTACAGCATACAAAATGTGGGCCGAAATGGATGTCCTGCAAACGATATAATCTGAACTCAGTATTGCGTTTGCATGATCTTCCTTTTCATCTCAACTCTCCTGTGTGTGGAACATTCCTGTAGAATGGCACAGAGCACACAAAATGCTGAATGAAATATGTCAGGCATATGTCCTAATCACCACTGTTGTGTGGTTGTTTCAGTTGCCCTTTTATAACTAATATTAACAAAGATATCTTCATATTGTTTTTCTTTCATTATTGATATGAAAGTAATCAGTTGTAAGTATGGTAGCTGTCAGTATGATTAACAGCCCTTTTTGCTCAGGTAATGCAAGCAGTCCATGTTAAAGGACATATCCACATTTATAAGCATGTGGATTTAGTGAATGCTGCCATATTAGTAGAAGACATCAGTGAGAGTTTGAGGAAAATCAGACTAGATCCATTTAAAAGTTATGAATTTTTGAAGTTCCTGTTCAGTCACTGCTGGATGAGAAGACTACTACAGCTTGTGATGTCACATGTGTACAACGATATAAAGAAAACAAAGAAAATTCATCATGTTTTCACTTTTAAAATAAAAGAATGCTTGACTAATTGCCTCTTTCAGAAGACAGGAGGAATAATATTACCCTTAACATACATCAATGACAAGTCAAGGAAATGTGCACTTTTTTCAAAAAGTAGAATTTTGTGAAATTCTCTTTATATTTTCCTTATATGGTTGTACGCATGTGACATCATACACTGTAGTAGTCTTCTCATCCAGCAGTGACTGTGCAGATACTTCAAAATTCATAACTTTTGAACGGATTGCCTGATTTCCCCCAAGCTTTCACTGATGTGTTCTACTATCACTGTTGCATTCACTCAATTCACATGTATATGAAGGTGGACTTGTCCTTTAAGTTGAACAGTTGACATGATTGCTTGCATCTTTATAGCTGGAAAAAGATGTGTGAAACAATATCAACATTTTTAGCATTGTCATTGCCTTCCATTTTTTTTTTTTTTTTTTGGAGGGGGGGGGGGGAGGGGGAGGGTGTCAAGAGTCAACTCACTTCAAACTGTGTTTATGTGCTATCTTTCATAGTTTCAGTGGTAGGTTTTGAAAAGAAAGAGGGTGATTCTGTGTAGTGCTCATTAGAAAGTGCAGATGCCAGTAAAATTTGATGAGACCCAAATTGGTAAACCAATCTTCAGTAACTTTAAAAGGTTTTTGTGGTTTGTTGGTCACATGTTTAATCTAATGTGCTCCTAAAGAATAACAGTTGCTTTTACATCATCAGGTATGCCATTGTTCAGATGTTTTGCTCCCACCACTGAACACAATGGGAGGGAAAAACAAAGTGTCAGCAGGTATTTGAGTACATGATGTTAGTGTTATCAGGGGCATCGCTTGTATTGCAGAGTCATCGTGGTGCTGTGTAGACAGTTAATGATTAGAACAGAACATTTTTGCCACAGACATTGTTTGTGTGTTGGGTAAGATAGAGAGAGATTATGTCTGTGCTTGTATGGGAGAGAGTGTGTGTTTAAATCATGTGTGTGTATGTGTTCGTGTGTTTTTGTAAACAAGGAGAGGATGCCACAGTACAATGGACCGGTAATCATTTCTCACTCATTGAACCCACCTAACTAGATTGACCTTTTGCGCCCTTTGCCACGAAGCGTTCCCACCGTTCCCCTCTCAATAATTCCCCCCCCCCCCCCCCCATCCTCCTACTCCTGGTCTCTTCTCTATCTCCTTTTCCCCCTTCTACATTCTGTCCTTTCAGGAGAGGTAGTCAATGTGTGTTGTATGAGGCAGTGATCCATGTTCCCATCACCCAATTTCATCCATGTCTGGGAAAGTGGATGGAGCTTCTGTGTACCACAGTGCACCAATGTATGTGCCCTTTCCAGCACTGTTGGGTAGTCTTGTTTTGGAGACCTGTATGTATCCATTGGATGGCCAGATGTGATGCCTGACGGGCTGGGGGAGACATACTGCACTTAACCCGTTGTCTACAGGAACAGGGTGCCCCCTGTTTTGAAGCAATAGGCAATCGAGTAATCTCGGAAGCAACGGGTAAATGTAACACTCTGAACTCACCCAGTCTGAAGAATGTATTGCAAAACGAGGAATTTTCATGTGCATTCAATTTTGCGAGAGTTAAGATTTGCGAAATTAAAATGCACACAAGAGTTCTTGTCTGTACACTATATGCATTGAGTGCCAGTGGCAATTCACAAAACTTTCATGCTGCGAAAAAGGCCATTGGCTCCAATTTGCAAAAATGTCATGCCATAAATATATCATGTTTCACAGTAATACAGCAATAGCTGCCATTGTTTTCAGTGAAAATATGGGACCATGATGGATATTTTTTTTTCCAGTTTAACCCATTGAATACAGAGAGCAGATGTGGCATGTGAAGTAAGTTCTATGAGGAATAACGGTATTTGGTAGGCTGTGGGTTAAATGATATTTCACTTTTCCGCTATCACCAACCACTTACATCACAACCACCACCAATATATCTGTACACCTGTATTCCACATTTTACCACTACTTCTACTTTTACTGTAAACTACAAATACTGCAAATACATTCTGTTACTACTACATTGTACATCTACTGATACTATACCACCACCACAACTAAATTTCTACTACTACTACTACTGCTAGTGCTGCTGCTACCAATATTACTACTACTACTGCTACTGTTACTACTATTACTACTACTACTGCTGCTGCGGCTACTACTACATCTACATCTACCATTGATATTGCTTCTATTATTACTAACCCCTATTCATCAACAACTGCTGCGGTATGTAGGCCTACTCCTTGTTACAGATAATGAGTGTAATGGTGATTGATAGTATAAGCAGTCAAGCAATGTCAATATTATGTGGACAAAATTAAGATGAAACTAGAAAAGCACTTGGGAGAGTGTAGACCTCTGCCAAGCAGTAGCTCATTTCCACCCACACATGCATGCTGCAAATCGCTCTTATTTCCTCATGATAAAGAAGCCTTAGTGTTGTGTATCATTTGCAGAGCCTGTCTACCTCATCAGCAGCTTACTGCACACTGCGCCTCTAGCGCTGGCTCAGTGCGTGTGTAACTCAAATACCCACAGCATGAACTCCCTAAGTTGTTTGTTGAGTCTATTTTCCAATGATAATCCTTCAAAAAAAAAAATAAATAAATGAAGATCATGGATCCAGACGATTATCTGGATTATTACCAAAATTCAATCATCTGTTTATCCGCCATTACCAACTTTTCTGTAAGTTTTATCCAAATTCATGCACAACTTTTTGAGTTATTTTGCAAACAGACAGACAAACAAGCAAACAAACAAAGAAACAAACAAACCAATGGCCACAAAAAGATAACTTCCTTGGTGGTGTTGAGTACTGAACGTGACAAAACTACACTACTAAGAGCATGGTGAAGGTGGAATCATAGATGCATGTGGTTTAGTAGGCTAGCAAATGCATGATCCTGCATTAATTAAACCAAATGTGGTGGTGCAGAACGCCTAGAGAGTGGCAAAATCTGGATGCCGTCTTCTTCCCTGGAGACTGAGATGTAATTGGAATGGCACACTAATAGTCTGACAGACAGTGTTGATTGATGATGCGCCAGGGGCCTGACATAAAAAGTATTGTATTCAAATGTTGATGCCCAAACATGCTGCTAGCCACGTTTTTACCATGCTTTTTTATAAACAACTTTTTATGAGACATTAAGCGCACCAACATTCTGTGATGAAAATACAAAAAGAACAACAAATCCAAAAGGTTGAACACAAAACTAGGTCCCACACCGCACAAAAACAAAGAAAGAAACAAACAAACAAATAAACATCTGAATGATCTGGTATATAACTTTCTTTATCATCAGGTAGTGATTTACTGATTAGACCATGGACACCTTTTGGACTGTTTCCTTATTTTTTTTTCATCCAATGACATCATCTTGAGGATGAGGCTAGGGTCTAAGGAATAAAATATAATGTAGGCCTATATACTCTAATGTTTTACTTCATATGCCATACACTTTGTTCATTTGAACCTGTAAGACAATTTTCTCGTTATTTTGATAGGTTTTATTCACTTGAATCAAATCTTGGCAGTCTTTCATGTTCAGATGTGACTTGATTTCTGTGAAAACAAACAATCAAACAAACAAACAAACAAACAAACAAACAAACAAGCAAATACACAAACAAACACACAATGATTCATTTTTCACTTGATGGGAATAATTTTTCAAGCAGGAACCTTTGCACATTTGCCATAGACGCCTGCCTGAGTATACTTGGGACTAGACTTCAAGGGGTAAAGAGCTGTATGAGTTCCACCACAGTAAAAAAATTGTGCCCTTGATGCATGTAGATGACTTAATTGGAAGAGAGAAAAAAAAATAAAGACCTCAAAATTATTAGAAAAAAACCCAATATCTTTCTTTGTGAGGCAGGCAGAGACAATATGAAATAAATCTTTTTTTCAGACTCTATGAAATATGAAAAAAAAAATTAAGGTAATGATACTGTGGATACACTCCAGAGACCCTTTTTCTTTTAATGTGATGGAAATGTGTGCATGGTGACCTTCACTATGACTTTCCAATTATTTCCCAGTGTCGTCGCAGCATCACATGTGTTGCTGGTAGCATCATGGCATGAGGCTCGCAACGTTTGGGAGTCAATTTTCTGCTGGGCATGTACAATGTGTAGTGTCAGGTAATTCGAGCCCAAAGATAAAAGACTGTGTTCGCCACCATTGACAGTTCAGACAATGTGTCAAGGGGGGGGGGGGGGAGGGGGGATATCTGTCTGGCATACGGTAAGCCATTACTGTCATTGGTGATCAGATCGTGTCGCAACATGTGAAGTCTGGACTCTCGCCTGCCTGCCTTTAGTTTTGGCAGGGAGGTGGGAACATGGTTTTGGGGCAACAAACTTTTACGTGGAGTAGCGATCCAAATGTGTGCTGGTGTCATGCAATCTGTGCAGGTGGTTCCTAGTTTTTGTTGTTGTTGCTAACATATACGGCGGTGGTTGTGGCTGTGTGGTAAAGTGTGAGGTCTGGGAGCTGAGACTATCTAACCCCTGCACTGGTGTGCCACATTTCCTCTGGTCCTCCGCCGACAGAGGAAGCCCGGTGGCAGGTCGGCCATCACTGTTTAGTGACTCATTATTTACTACCTGTACGTGTGTGATGGATGAACCAGCCAGGACCTCTGTCATACATTTTCCCACAGCATCCTGTGATGGTGTATGAGACCTTCTCACTCCATAAAGGGTCGTGTTTGTAATCATGTTTTTCAGAAAAGAGCTTGATGCTTTCTAGATATCCTCTTGTTTTCAACCGAAAGCTAATCAGAAGCACATTTCTGTATCACATTTCTTACGTAGATCACTCTGAGGATCATGGTCTGATCTTTTGAGTGCTAGATTTGTCCGTGCCAGACGTAAAATGACTGATGATAGTTCTGATTCCAGGGAAAGATTTCTGCAGCTGGCAAAACAAGCGAACTCTGGAATGATGGGGGATTATTGACGCACTGAAAGCACTTGATTGTAGGAAGTCAAGAGACATTTATACTGTAAAAACAGAAACATTCGCAGCATGAAACTTTTGCGAATTGAAGTTGACAGTTTTTTTTTTGTGGCATGAAACTTTGGTGAAATGCCACTGGTATTCAATGTACTGTGTAGAGGAAAATAAGCAAACAAACAAACAAACAAACAAACAAACAAACAAACAAACTTTTGTGTGTATTTTATTTTCAAGTACCTTGGCTCTTCACAAAATTCACAAAAGTGGCATGCATGCAAAATTCTCTGGTTTTAACAAACAGTAAACTATGTATCCTGATCATATGACAACATGAAGTACTTTGTGGTGTATGCAATGTGACACTCACTTGGCACAGAAAGGGTTAATAGGAAATTCTGATGTGATATGTTCTATAGTATGAATGAGAATAGCTTTGAAGCCCAAGGACATATTTCACAAAAAGATTTGAATCACAATAAATTGCAATAAGTGTAATTACATGGCAGCAGCTAGGAGACAGCCAATTGTTTTTTACCATTTAAGTTGTTTTTAAGTTGTTACTTTTTATACCGTAGTAACCATAGTTATTGCCAGATATGATAATTCCAAACATATTTATGGTCTGAAATTACTTTACGGTTGTCAATTCAAAGCAAAAAATTTAACTAAGCTCTATAAGGATGCATCATCTGCTCCTTAGCCCTTCCAAAACCTCCACTTCAAAATACTGTTGACTTTCTGTTTGAACAAGCTTGTCCATGGTAATGTTGAAGTTAATAGTTTTTTCTCGATATGGAAGATGACATATCCATATCAGATATTCAAATTCAAATTCAAATTCAAATTCAAATGAATTCATTAGGAATATGTGCTATATGTGAAGTTTCAAGGGATTTGGTGGTAAAATACTGGAGGAGCACGGAGGTGAACTGTTGAGATTTCTTGTCCTTCACTTCAAACAGTGCTTCGATGACCATTATGAATTCAAAAGCTTTTGCGTTTTATTGCAGAGTTAATTGTGCCGTATCGCAGAGCCTGTACGATGCAGTTTCAGAATAATATAGCACGCAGGGGGTTTACACCATGGTGCGTAAAGAGTTAAAAGATTGCAGTATGAAACTTCCAAGTACTGTCCCTCCAAAGAGAACGTACATCTTAAGACCAAGTAGTGTTGGGAAACATGGGTGGTCAGGGCTTGACATTTAGCAGTGTCTTGGCGGCCTGGGAAGGGGTCACTGAAACTTGATGTCGGGCCACCAAATTTCCAAAAAGGCTATCCTTGGTGGCTCAAACAGGCAACTAAGGCTGCGTTTATCTAAAAATTTTCTGAGGCAGAATCATGATCCTAAACACATTTGAGGCATTTTCAGGGGTTAGATAAACGGAACCATGTTTTCAAACGCATTTAGAAACGCTGTTTTGAAACGCCTTTCAAAGGGTGTCTTGAAACACGTTTGAGACCACGATCACCCATTCTGTGAGTAGATAAACGCAATGCCGTTTTGAAACGCGGTTATATTTCAAGGTCAAATCCAGCTGTTTTTGGTTGTGCTCTCTGCCCATTATTTGTGTGTGACTGAGGAGGCATGTTTGGTGGTATGCAGTTGACCTTTACTTCCTGGGTCAAACGGCGCAAAGCAGCTGTGCAGTGACACCACTCGAATCGTGATTGTAGAATGGTTAGATAAACGCGGCTCCCCGAGAATGGCATTTCAAACCACGTTTGCAAACACCGTTCCAAACGGGTTTTGAAATGTGATTCTCTCTCTCAAGTTAGATAAACGCAGCCTAAGATTGAAAATGGATTTTTATGTTTCCTTTTATTTGAGGCCCATACATTTCTTAAATAGGGCAACCAAATTTTCAAATTTAAAGACTTTAAATAATCACAGGGATGGCCACCAGAGAATCAAGTTGGTGCCGTGCCCTGGTAGTCCACTTGAATTGATCTTCATTCATTGCCCACCGGGGTACATTCAAAAACCACAATTAGCATCGGTCAGTGAATATGTGCACTGAAGCATACGCTCATCAGGTAGCGCTTGACTACAGTCAGAATTCTTTGGCCGTGCATGTACTTATACATACATTTGTAGATATTGGTGATAAAGCTGTAGGGCCTACTCAGTTTGATACGGAGATTCTCAAATATATCTGAGCCGGGCCAGCCCTCCCACTACAGGATAGTATAGCCATACTGACAGACATTTAGAAAGAAAAGACAACAAAAACACCCTGTACTCCTCACTATTTACACAAAGACCTCGATTGGCTCACTGCAAACCTGTTCTATGAAGACACACATATCGGAGGGGTCCTATATCATGCTCATCAATGCACTGTCTTGGGTATGATGTGTGCATGTGTAATGTCAAAATGGAGGATCTCATAACAGCATCAGTATACTTCATCACCAAAAGTTACTTGTATATTGATGATGAGAAATAAGTTTCCTTGTCTGTGGTTGTGGACAATGGATGGAGAACACCAAATTATTTCTTTTTATGTCATACATTGTATATCCAGGACTCAGTGTTTGTAAATACCTTTGTAACTCCCCGTTTGTCTTACTATTGGATACATTGAAATATCATTTTACAAATCATATGGCACATATATTTGTAGTACAATGTACCTGCAAGTGCAACACAAATGAGATTCATCAAGGATATTACGTCATTTGCCTTATCATTTTGTACTTTAAAAATTTATGCTAGTTATGTGGATGTATGATATCATACATATTAGCTGCATATATTTGCTATTTGAAGATACCATCATTTTTTTTTTACTTTCTTTCTCGCCCCTACCACCACTGCTACTGCACGGTCAGGCCTGTGATGTGATCTGCCCTCATCACACACCCACCATGTTCTCTCTATGTCATCCATTAACCCTGAATTGCCAAGGGGCATGCGAGAGGCGGAGATCCTCTGGCAGAGCTACGACGACATTGCATGTGTTTGTGTGTGTTCCCAGCAGTTTGTTCTGTACACTAGAGTGACTCCGCCTCAGGCTGCCTGTTAGCCATGCTCTGTGGAGGCAAGATTGTGCGTCCTTGTCGGTACACATGTCGTCATCAGATCGTCGGGCGGGGTGGGGTTGGGGGGGGGATGAAATGGAAGATGGAGGCCCATGGTGTCTTCATCACGGTCTTATTAGCCGCATAATTACGTGCCGTATGACAGGTCCTTTTAAATTGATTTGTTAAGATGGAACCACATAATCAGCTCCCCCCAGAATGGAGCCCACTGTGATTAAATGATTTCGTGGTGCGTGGTGGTGTGTGTGGTTGAACAAAAAAGGTCTGCCAGAGAGCGAGAGAGGGAGAAGGAGGGGGAGATGGGGAGAGAGAGAGAGAGGGACAGAGATTGCAGCAGTTTTCTGTAGACAAAGTACCACAATTATGCATGTATGCAGATGATTATATTAAAGGCTAAAACACAAACAACACAGGGAGATGGATTGGTATTAAGAGCAGATGCTGGTTATTAGGATGGAAAGGATTCAAAAGTGGAATGAATGAAGGGATATATGAACAGATGGACACAGATATACATCAGAGCCAAAATTGGTAGAAAGATAAAGGGGATAAACAGACTTCGTAGAATAGTAAATTTGTCATTTGCATAATTGCATCAGTTGGATAGAAATACAGTAGATGAAAGGATAGACAAGAAAGCTAGATAAGAGCCCTTTCTTTTGTGCCATTTATTAACCCTTTTGTAAGCATCTGAGCCCATCCTCAAATTCTGTTAGCAGATTCTCAATTATCTCTTCTTTCTTTCTCTCTCTCTCTCTCTCTCCCTCTATTTGTGAAATGTAAATGAAAATATATTGAAAGATCTAGATAGACTCTATATATTTGTTTGCATGTACACTTTTAAATACATATATGAAAATGTCAAGATATCACTTCCTCTTGCAAGGTCATCTGCTTTTCATGAATTTAGTCTGTATATGATCAGGCAGATGAAATGCAGTATCTGTAGCTTCTATTAGAAAAACAGTGAACTGTGACGATTGCAATAATTTGATCCTTTTCAGGAATTAGTGTGTTTGGTATATTGGAGTGACATAGATTGAATATTAATGATCATCGGTCAGATATGGTGACACGACATTTGCTCCTGCGACAATTGCTCTGGTCTTATTTCCTCCAAAGACTTAGGGTTAGGGTTAGGGTTGTGATAGGGTTTTAGATTTAGTTTGATGTGAGGATTAGAGTTATGCTTCTGGGTAGGTTGTATATTCACCTTGCAAATGTGCAAATATTGCAAATATTCAGCATGCAAATATTTCATGGGACCAATTAATTGTCACAGGAGAATATGTCATAGAATGATCAGATAAACACTGTATGCTTTTCTTCATGGGTGAGATGAAGGGCATGCAAATGTTGCATCTTTCTCAATCTATGAGACAATTCAGCTGGAGATGCCGCCTTTTGTAAACCAGTCCTCACCAAGAGGGCAGCTAGCGGTGTCGCTTAAGATTTTAGGTAACGGCAGCAAATGGGTCAAATCTTTTGTGTCCCAGAATAAGGATATTCATGCAATAGTCCTCCAAGGGAAAACGCACTCACTCATAAATCCTGAATTATACACTGTACAGTGAAGTTTGCACAATAGATCACACACACTAGATTTTGCATATCGGGATTCAATGATTACATGTAGATCTGATACTCGGGTGAAATTGGGGAAACTGGGCAATATCGGACGAACATCAAAGGAAAGAGAATTGTACGCTTGTTATGTACGGCGGCAAATGCTATATCCTGCAGTGCCCTGATGGCAGAGTCGTCTCTGTCATATGACAGCAGCGATGCTTGTTAAGTAGTCCCTAATTGCCTTGTGCATGGAAGAAATTTCCTTTCATAACCGCGCTCAAACTGGACTAAGATCATTTTGGACTATTTGTAATTTCATGTCCTTGGAGAAAAAGATAATTGATTGCTTCATACAGTGAAAAGAAATGATACAATCATCAAAATCAAAGGATTCTTTTGAGTAGCATGAACAGCAAAAGAGAAATTATGGACTGCAGTGATATACCATATAGCAAAGTCAGTCTGTCATCAACGGGTTAGTGTTGTGTTTTCTTTATGACACTGTATTCTTAACCCGTTGAAGATGAGTCCCCAGTATGATTGAGCAGGAGTCTATGGGAAACGCGTGTTGTAGCAAAATCAGTCCATCCTCAATGGGTTAAAGGGTGCGTACAGTTGTGGTCGAGGTGAGGATTTGGCTTTTAATGCTTTGTGAGATATTATTATTATTATTATTATTACTACTATTATTTATAGTGCGCTTTTCCCACAAGGCCCAAAGCGCTTATAATCAATTCAAAACATGTACGACAGTATGTAAAATAATGGATAAATGTTACAGCTACGAACTAGTTGCTACTGAAAAGATGTGTTTTCAAGGCTTTTTTTGAACACACTGACTGATGAAGACTGATGAAGATATTCAGAAACCACTCTATGAGATGTCAAAGAGCGTGCAATTCTAAGGGGTATCAAAAGTTTATTTGATGAAAATCGGTTTTGAAATGGCTGAGATATCCAAAAACAAGGTGAAACAAAGAGATCATAATAAAAGGCGTGGCCTGTCGCCTTTTATTATTGGCACTTTTTGGGATATCTCAGCCATTTTAAAACCAATTTTCATCAAATAAATGTTGAATCCTTCTTAGAATTACATGCTCTTTTATATTACATAAGATGTTTCTCCTTTTTGACTTAGGAATGTTCAAAACATGAATCCCTACCTCACCAGTACTGTGCAGTCCCTTTAACTTCCGTAACATGAGAGTATATTGTAACAACAACCACAACAACCACAACAACAATAACAGCAGCAACAACAACAACAGCAACAACAACAACAAAAGCAACAACAGCAACAACAACAGCAACAACAACGACAACTACAACAGCAAGATAATGGGGGAAGAAACTCAAGTTTGCGTTGTGTGGTGGACTACAGCTGGGCACAGTATGAAAAAGGAAATATGGTGTGGATAAAAGCCTGCAGTCTGTTTAATGTATGTACAGTCCAGGGACTTGCGATGTGTAGCGCGGTACCTAGATTTCCAGGGCACTTTCGTACGTTGATATCCCTGCCGTCATTAATCTAATACGTGCATGTGCTTGGTTAGGGCTCATCTGGTTTTGTTTTATTCTGTTTCTGTTTTTTATATTCTTCCTTCTTTTTTTTTTCTCTCTCTCTTTTGCACTCTTAGGAGGTTATTCTCCACAGTTGTGTGTTTGGTAGAGAGAGAGTGCTGTTTTCAGAAATGCTCTTGAAGAATAATTTCACTTCCAGATTAGCATGTCAATCAATGAAATGTTTCATTTTCGGCACTGATATTACTTTATGAGCTTTTTGTTCACATTTCTAGATATTGATCAATTCATAGGGCCTACATGCTGTATATATATCCTGTTGTGACTCTGTAGCCTGACATCTTGAACCATTTAACCTGTTGAGGACGGACTGATTTTGCTATAACACACATTTCCCATAGACACCTGCCCGAGAATTCTCGGGACTTGTCTTCTTCAAACCCACTGTGAAGAGTGCTCTTGGAGTTTAAGTTTTAAAAGCCAAAAGTGTTTGTAGATTGTGCATTGACCTCAAGAAAGTAGGGCCTATATGGTGTCATGCTGTTTATTCAGCATACATTTTGAAGAAATGGGGAGACAACTATTTTGGAAGAACTTAAATTGATGGTTTAGTATTGGTGGAGATGAGAATTTGGCTCTTAACATTTTTCAAGATACCAGGAAACCACTTATGAAATAGTACAGAGGATACCATTCTAAGAGGAATTCCAAGTTTATTTGACAGAAATTGGTTTTGGTACGGCTGAGGCACTCAAAAACAAAGTAAAACAAAGTGATTGTAATAAAAGCTGGGTCCCACCTTTTATTAGGATAGCTCTTTTTTGGATATCTCAGCCATTTCAAAACCAATTTTCATCAAATAAACGCTGAATTCCTCTTAAAAGTACACGCTCATTCATATTTCGTAAAAAGTTTCTCGTTATCTCACCCAAAATTGTTAGAAATCTGAAGTTATAGGTCTCAACCGAAACTGTACAACTACGATAGATAGTGCTTTTTAAGGATAGCTGTTGGACAACAGAATGAGATGTATAAATGCTCAAATTGGAATCTTACATCCTGAGAAATTTATGCTCATGTATGGAGCAGAGATAGATTCTAGTTCGGTGTGCAGAATAATTGCTTTAATACCACAATTAGTTTCCAAGGACGCAATGGAGACCCAAGGTTACAGGTGTCTTCTTTTAGAAGTTCCAGGCATTCAAGATTGCATCCATACTGCCTGCATTCCAGCGTTTTCCCATCATGCCGTCTGTCTGGTTGATGATACAAGGAAGTTGATCTGATGACGAGGCTAACTTCCTACCAATTTTGATACCAATCATACACAGACAGGTTCTAGTTATCATGTTTTAATTTAGTTGTTATGTTTTACCATGTATATTCTGTGACTTTCTGTGACTTTCATAGACTGGCACTTTCATTTCAGCTATCCTTGCCTGCTCCTGTTGTTACATTTCATGGTCTATTATAACTCGACGCTGGCAAATCATTCCCTTGTTTTTGTTGACATGCTTTTCTCATAACAGGAACTTGACATGAGAGAAAAAAATGCTCTTCTTTTCAAATGCTGATACAAACAACTTGCTGTATTGCCTGCAGATTTTTTTAAAAAAATATTTTATTATCTTTTTGTTACTTTGCAAAATATAGTGCGATACTGTCAGAGACTCCAACTCTCCCATTTTCGATGGGAGATCTCCCGCCGAAAACCCATTTTTTGCAAAATCTCCCGTTCTCCCGCTTGAGATTTAATTTCTCCCGCCCTGGCTCTGTGTCTCCCGTTGGAAAGGATTTCTTACTTATTGCTATTGTATGTTGAAAAATTAAGCCTTCGATAGCACCAGAGAGCATGTAGAACCCTGGGAACTTCGCGCTTCGCACACATCAACTTGGAGTCTCCCGTTTGCTAGGGGTTTCTGGCGGGAGAATCTCCAGATCAGAAGGTGCTTTGGGTTGGAGTCTCTGTACTGTACTTTATACCCATTATGATATTCCAGTTCTGTCCAGAATGAAGTAGTTTACTGCACTTTCCTAGCACTGGGTAATTGTGTCACATTAGTTCTTCTGACACGTAGCACTACCCGGTGAGGTCTTGAAGTCCAAAAATAGAGTGATTTGTGTTTTGTTTTTTAAGTAACCTCTCACTTCCTTCAAGTACTTGGCAGATTTATGATTTCTTAATACAATGATGAATTCTTCAATAGATTAAAAAAAATTATCATATCTGGCCCAAATGGTGACCTGCTACACTAAAGCAATACTAGGCATGCTTATGATTTTGTCAATCCAAAGTAGATTTGTTTTTGTTTTTGTTTTCTCTTTTATCCTTTATCAGCCTGATGGTGACCTATTAGGTCTATGACATAACCGTACATGTTTAAGATTTCTTCAAACACAAATGGTCTATTGTTTGGTTTGTGTCATGGTTCTTTCTGATTGCGGCTATATGTGACTAGTTACGTACTTCTATACATCATTAATTGAGAATGTTTATCCCATTTCTGTTCCTAACGTAGGTCCTGGTTCTACCCCACCATCACACGGAAGAGTGCTGAACTCTTACTCCACCAAGAGGACAATGGAGCATTTCTGGTCCGGAAGAGTGAATCGTCCGAGAGGCTCTACTCATTATCTGTCAAGTAAGTGCAGGTCTTTTTAACCCATTGAGGACGGACTGATTTTGCTGTAACACACATTTTCCATAGACACCTGCCTTAGTATTCTCGGGACTCGATCGTCTTCAACAGGTTAAAGGGATGGTTCAGTTTTGGTTTAGATTGGCTGCAGGTTTCCAACCTTTTTTATGTGTGTGTTTGTGAGACAATGAGAAATCTCTTATTAAATATCAAAGAACGTGTAATACTTTGAGGAATTCACAGTTTATTTGATGGAAATAGGTCTTAGAATGGCTTAGATATAAACAAAATTTGATCCTAATGAAATGTGACAGGCCACAAATTTTATTAAGATCTCTTTGTTTTACCCTGTTTTGAGATATTTCAGTCATTTCAAAACCAAAATTCATCAAATAAACTTTCAATTCCCCCTAGATTTGTATGTTCTTTAACATTTCATAGAGTGGTTTCTAAATGTTTTTCCTCACACCAACCAATACTATACCATCCCTTTGAGCCTAATGATGTTTTGAATATTCATAAGTTTAGATATTTTGTTTCAAATTTCTATGGGAAAAACCTGCCATGTGACAGTTTGTTCTTAACTGTTGAGTATAAAGAGGCAAGTGGGATAGATGTGGTATAGAGAGTAAGGTTCTATGGTCTTAAAAAAAAGAGGCCCTGAGTTCAAACCGGCTTTGTACATACCGTCTTGGATGAGATGTTTTAACTGCAATGTCCTTGTAGACCCTGGTGTTAGAAATTGGTAATGTTTACATGGCTGGGTGACAATGATCTCTGAAACTCAGAGCACTGCTAATATTGAAGGACCTACCTATGGTTTTAAAAGACCTTATTTAGACGAAGTCGAGCTATCATCTTTTGGTGTATTAACCCCCAGGATAACAGTGTGTAAACCACTGATGGGGCTACCCTGGGTAAAGAAAACTGAATAAATAAATAAATAAAACCCTCTACGTGCGACATTAATTAACTTACGTAGACTACATTAAATACCTTAATTACCTAATTGTCTTTAGTGAAGTGCATATGACAAAAAGATATAGACGGCATTTTTTATATTATGTAATGTGTTTTCATTACGTTTTTTAGTATCTTAAATCTTTTTTTTTTTTTTTTTTTTGGTGAGACTGTGATGGCTCATGTTGAATCGTATATTACTTACCAGTAATTCTTTGAGACCAAAGCCATGTTATACCATGCTCCAATACCCAAAATGTTATCCCTCTATGATTTGTAGGTTTATAGGATGTCCTTGATGATTCAATTAAGGGGAGGTATGAATTTGACACTTCGAGGGTCCCCCAGAAAAGGAAAGTAGATCAAGTTCATCGTCTAAAAACAGGAACTGTTTCAAGGCTGTCAAGACGGGAAGTGGTGTCATCGCAAATTAGGTTTTTGGGGAAGATAGGTGAAGAGTGTGGTGAACCACAGATATGAATGCCATAATCTATAACTCCTAGGCACTTTCACTTGAGGCAATTTGCAAGGCCCCTCGAGAAGGAGGTTGCACACATATCATCACCTGAGAACAAGAAGGGCGCTATCGCAATTTTTGGGGATATTGAGTTACTAACTATTGGTATCATGTTGTAGAGCTCAATCTTTTCTACATTATGGCCTCAATTTTAATTTATTTCAATTTTTAGTAAAATGTCAAAAATTGAAATCACAAGGGCACTATTTTACCCTGTATGTGGAAAAATGCTTATAAATCCACCCACTTTTTAAAAGTAAGTTTTTTATTTCATTAAAATTGATAGTTTCATTTTTATTTATGCTCAAATCTTAGAATGTGGAAACGCCCTTCTAGTTCTAAGCTGACGAAATATTGATTATTTGTTTCTTCCCCCCCCCCCCCCAGCTATGAGACAATACTTTTATTAATGTTTGTTGTGTAGATATGCAGAGTCTTTCATACTGTACATCACTAGTTTTGAGACAGACCTTTATTGTCTTGGTGCTTGAATACCAAAATGTTTCTGTTTCTATTGCTGTTTCTGTTTATGTTCTTGTTCTCATTGATATGGAATAATGTTTTGAGCATTGTTTTAAATGCCCAACATATACACATTTTTTGTTTCATCAGAATTATCTTGTGCCAGTATGGGTGGGGCCAATTGGTATCTCGCTGTAAGGTGCCTCGTGCTCCAAAGTCTCAAACCACATTGATACAGTGTGCCAACCATTTCCAATGTCTGTGTAGAGCAAAGCTCATACATGTTAATGAGCTTCCGTGGCGGTGTGATTGTATGAAATATGAGGGTCTGTAGTCTGATATGCTTGTCATGTTTCAAGTCGATGTGTCTGAAGTACTCCCTTATGACTGACATGATGGTATGTCCATAAAATTGAGGCTCAATATGTCTAGTAGAAGCCCTCCGCCTTCTAAACAAGACGGGGGGGGGGGGGGGGGGGGTTCAAAGGGGGAGATAGGGGTAAGTCACGTTGATCAACAGTGCTGAGATTGTGAATTAATCTAGGTGTGTTTGCATGAAAAATCCTGACCAGGCTATGATAGAAGTGTTAGTGTTGTTATCATGAGCACCCGGTTCATCTTAAATACATTGTCATCACCATCATCGTCATCATCAATATCACTGCTATTAAGAAGGAATTGGTATAGAAAAAACCGAATTATCATCCTTACCTAGCAATGTCATTTGAAGAATGCTGTGATCAAACTAGCCTTACTGAAGGACAGAATGCTAATCCATGTATGTGTACAAATTTGCAATTTTAGTCAATATCAAAGCTAAACAGTGGATATTTTGCTTCACTCTGAAAGTCTTTGGTTGTTGATCTTCTTTACAAATTGAAGATGCCATACACATGCAAAAAAAAAATGAAAGCTGATCCTGGAAACATTTTAATTTTTGTTTTGTGCCAATTTGTTGACCAGTTTGTATCACACATTTAATTCATTGTAGTTGACAATTTCTAATGTTGTTTTCATGATTATTTACAGAAAATATATATTCAGATGATGATGGCTTAAAAGTAGTATATCAGGGCCCCGTTTTATCGAAAGATAAAATTGATTTTAAATTTCCTTACCACCCAGGCTGCCATAGACTTACAGTTGAAATCAACTATATGATAAATTTCAACTCTTCATAAAACAGGGCCCAGAACAAAAATGTATCTCTTCTCATTCCAGATACAACGAGAGTGTGCAACATTTAGGATTCTACAAGATACAGCTGGTAAATTTCACCTGTGGATCGTCAAGTCCCCTCCCTTGATGCCCTTGTGGACTACTACAGAACCACATCGGTGACGAGAGAAAATCAGGTAAGCAGAGTCACCATGTACAATGTTGTTTCTATGTGCAACAAGCCCAGAATATATGTGACCTCCACAACAAAAGGATCCAAAACTCACTGACGGCTGAGCTGAGAAAATTGAGATTGAAGTCACATCATCAAAATCGTCAAAACCATCAAATTTGTGTTTTTGGCATAGTTTTGTAGTCTGATGTTTTGTCTATTGTTTGCCAAAATTTCGAAGCTAAATGATCAAAGGAAAGGCAAGAAATTAGCATTTTTGTGGGCCATGATTTTCCTACTTTCAATGGAACAGAAACGTGTCAAAGATTTGGATTTAGCGCCGCATATAGACTCTGCCCCTAGCAACAAGGGAGTGATCTTATTGGTCAATGCATGGCATCCTGGCTACTGATTGGTCGTGCATAAATGGCTGGCACTATTTAAGCTTGAATGAACGTTGCAGAGGTTGCTATGTTAAGAGGTGAAAACTGTCTTACCTCCCTCGATCCCGATTATGTACGAAAGAACACTTTGAAGGCAGTTTTCTTGAAATGCTGATTTCCTAGACCACATCCACATGGTCTCATAAAATCATCAATATCTCTGCAACCGAGTACTTTTATGAGTCATGTTATATATATGCAATTAAAGTGGACTAGTAAGGAATTATATCATGTAATTTTCAGAAAATTGACCTCTCTCGACTTTCGGATCCTTTGGGCAGGTCACATATATTCCACTGAGATGAACTGATTTTGCTACATCACACATTTGTGATAGACACCTGCCTGAGTATACTCAGGACTAGTCTTCAATGGCAAAATGTTGCCCCTGTTGTCACTGATGGATTCAGTAGTCACTGATGGATTCAGTAAATTTCACATTTGTTATCATATGGGATTGAATTGAATTGAATTTTAGTTGAATTGAATTTATGCCTCATATTTCACAACAAAATTCAATACATATTGCTGGACAGAACAATATTAAAAACCATCCACAAAAAAAGGAAGAAAATTGAAACATAGAAACTAATTACCGTACTAATAAAGTACAAGTAGATACAATGATACATATGCAGATGAATAACACCAGCCTATATTCAAATGATTGAAGGAACCATAGGTTACAGTCCATAATAAATAAGAGTATGAAATATGGTGGAATGATCTAGAAGCAATGGTTGTAAAACAAGTCACTTTTGTCGGTTGAGTGCATCCTTAGATTATATAATAGAGAACAGAATTCAGTATTGCTTCAATTATTGATGATATTACTATAATACATGGAAGGTTGATGGCAGGATGAGTTGAACCTGGTGCTCAAAGGGTTATTTATAACACTGTCATTTTGAAATCTAAAGTTTTATTTCAAGAATGATTTGTTTCATGTTGGGATTTCATTGTATGTTGGTTGTTGCTAATACTGTGTAAAAAAAGAAGAAGGAAATGGGTCTTTGGCAATGTGGTGCCTCATTTTGAGACAAATAGTACATCATCCTGCCTTCAGCAGCATGATTTTCTAATTCAAAGACAGTAAGCAAAGAAGTGTTGGAAAGATGCTACTTTAAGGAGTTTCAGAGCAATCCCACAGTATACTCAAGTTGAATTAATAAGCACTCTATCTATTAAAGCCAACGTGAGCATGATGTTAAATACATTTGAGAAAAAAATTTTCGATGTTGGTGTAGTGCTGTGATCTGAGATACTCATATAAGAGGGCGGGGCTGAGTAGAATACAGGACTCATGTGGGCTTTAATTTACAATCATTCTGTCTGTCTTTTTCAGGCCATTAAAATGTCATGGCTAATGAGTACATTCCACATTTTTTTTTGTGTCACAATAACAACAGCAACAAATGCATGACACACAAGACAAAGAAAAAACCCACGCGTGGGCGATTTGTATTCCCCTCGCCGACAAGCGTGGCAGATTTTCAAATGATATGAGAGAAAATGGCCGCTTTCACTACCATGTGCTGTCGTGATACATGAGCGTAGGCATACTTCAAAGAAGTAGGCCTCTTACCTGGGTTGCTCATCTCTCGGCAGCATCATAATGAAACCGGCTAGTAAGCTCTACAGCTCTCTGTAGAGGACAAAGGGGGGAAAAATATGGAACACCAACAAAGACTTCAAGAGTGCATTATATTTGAAAGGAAAAAGACAAGGTTTGCCGATAGCTCTCAGATGCATTTTTGCTGTGATCTAAATGTGAACTAGATTGTATTTACTGGGCTGTAGACGTATGTCATGTAAGATTCTCAAATCTCCATACACTTTGTACAAACTCATGAGGTTCCTAAAAGGCAATAATTTAAAGAAATTCAAATATTCCTTCTCCTTTTTTTTTCTTTTTTTTTCTTTTATTTGCTGCAAAAAAATTAAATTTAGCAGAAAAATCAAGTATATGTTATGAATGGTTTGGTCTGCAAATTCAGATTCTTTTTTCTTTCTTTTATCATATGATCAGTCTTCTTGTTTTCTTTTGGAGGTAGTTAAAAATTCATGTATACATGTATGTAAGGCTGTTAAAGAAGCTACACTGACAAAAGTATTCTATTATGTGAATGATATTTTGGTAGATATGGTTTTACTGGATTTAAAAAAAAATTATCCTGATCACAACGTATTTCATTTTCTCAGAAGAAATAGGAGTTAAAATACAAATTTTCCGTCTGCTATTCTGATTTATGTTTTGCAGACATACATTGATACTGACTAACAAGACTGCAGTTACAAGAAAGATGACTAAGATTTGATTTCTTTCCTTTTTGACAAGTCAGGAGAGTTTTATTCCTGTCTCCCAAATATGAAATGGTATCGCCCTAACAGATGTTTGACATGCAAGGTAGACAGATGATGATACCTACAGATGTGACTTCTGACTTTCTTGCTATTTTCTCTCACTCACAATGAAGTTTTCAGACTTGTTTTGATCTGTTGACAGATAAAGATTTGGAAGAGTACACATTTCAGTCATATCCTGAGTTCTTTGATTTGAAAAAAGTAAAGGAAAGAAAAAGTCTACCGAGTAGATACTGAAACAACAACAACAACATCAACAACCCACAGAACATGCAAACTTTTTGAATAACAAGCTGATTTCAGTATTGTGCTATAGATTAATTCCCAATGCCATAATCTTTGTTTGTTCATTTGCAGGGGTACCATTTTATCTACTTTGTAGTCAACATGGACTGCAAACAAACAAAACAGATCAGCAGTTGCGATCTTAACAAATTTAATTTGTAGAGGGAGACAAATTGAAGGAAACTCACACCTGAACCTTCACCCCTCTGAATAATATCTTTCTTTCATTTAAACAAAATTATGTTTAAATAGCTTTGTTGATAGGCATCAATGCTGTTCAATCATATTGTGAAAGCAGTTGTTGCCACCTAAGGTGCAGAATTCATCATTTCTTTGATCTCATCAAGATGAACTTATGGAAACATTGCTATAATATCTGTACTTTTAGTTAACCTAACCTGATGCCATCGAAAGCAAACACTTTGATACCAGTATTTTAAATCAAAGGGGTGTGTCTAAGTACAATGTATCTTATGGCATTATGGTCCCATATTTAACATGTGTCCTGTTGACAATTCCTGGATAGCTATGTCAGATGTATGTTTGAATATTTTTTGTGTCTGTACATTTTTTAGGATGATGGTTGGGCATGGTTGAAGTGATGGTAATAGAATAGATAAAGAATGATTTGCATTCTTTTTCTTCTTCCTTCTGCTCATTCTCCCATTCTCCTCCCCACCACCACCACCTCCTCCTCCTCCTCCTCTTCCTCCTCCTCCTCCACCACCTCCTCCTCCTACTCCTCCTCCTCCTCCTTCTCTTTTTATTACTACTTCTTCCTACTGCCTTCTTTGCCTTCATGTGATGATGATGGTGGTCAAACTGTGGCCCTGTGGTTAGGACCATAGGCTTTCAATCAAAAGGTCCCTAGTTCAGCCCCCAGGCAGCACAAGTTTCCGCCCCTACACAAGGCACTTTCTCCTCATTTCCTCTTCTTTTGAAGAGGACTTCAAGTCATTGGTCCTGTGATTACTTGCTTTACAAACATTCATTGCACCCTTTCAGTGGCCATGTTAAACAATTCATAATTCAAGTAAAAAAAAAAAGAAAGAAGAAGACATTATCTTGATCGCCCACCGTATCCTTGCCAAGAAAGTAATTGTCTTCAATATTATGTTTCTATTACCAAAAAAAAAAAAAAAAAATCTTGATGAAGGTACCTGGAGTCAAATCTGGCAATGTTATCACCTTAGTCGACATGCAGCGTGTCTCCCAGACGATGCAGAAATACCCCCAACTCAAAGTACTCAGGCCCGAAGATGGTGACCTAATGGACAATGGTTTCAGCCAGAAGAGCCACCATGGGCACCTCCAGGGGGGCAGGCCCTTCAACGGGGGCCAGAGGGCACCCTTGCAGAACAGCTGGGAGGCCAATATGAGATACTCCCACAACAACGCCATGGTACGTTCCGCTCCTTATTATGCCCTGTTTTTGATGGGATTGTGAGGATGGAGGCAGTGATTTTTATTGTTATGATCAATATTGTGTCCTCGTTTGTTAGTTTGTTTGTTTATTCAGCAGAGCAAAACATGTTGAACTAACTTTTGGTGTTGATTAAAATATTGTTTATGGGAACATATATTTTTCATTGTCAAAAATTTTTAGGGAGAGTGAATAGTTTTAAAAAAGAGAGCTGATATTGCTCTTGACTCCACTTCCAAAAACATGGCAAATAATTATCATGTTGTTAGATTAATTTCTTGCAAGATAACATTTGTAATTGTCAAGGTAAAGATAGAGAAGAAAACAATAACATTGCTCTTAATTTCAACAGCAGTGCAAAACAAAGTGAATTTGGTTCTGATTCAACCATGATTGTGTTTGATAGTGCTGTTGTGCTTGTCAAAAATACTGCTGGAGAGCTGATGACTTTGAGTAAAGAAATTGCACTGGCCTTGTGATTGTGTGCCTGGAAGAACAATTATGATATATCACAGTATGTTTAAGGCAATTGAATACTGCAGAAATCTAAATTCTGTCCAATCAAATTATCACAGAAATATGCAGAGAGGGCACTGCTTTGAATTTATCATGAGAATGAGAACAAATGATACATACTGTTTTGTATGTGTGTGTGTGTGTGTGTGTGTGTGTGTGTGTGTGTGTGTGTGTGTGTGTGTGGGTGTGTGTGTGTGCACGCACTCATAGCAGCACAATTTTTTCTTTGTGTGTGTGTAATAAGGCAGATATGGATTAGCTTGATTAGGTTAATCAAGATAGCTTTTTCTGAGAGTTATGCAGAATTTCATGTCATTTCTCTTATATAAACATGGTATGATTTGAAAAAAACAAAACAAAATATACCGTACTGTATTTTGGAAAAAAAAGATTTAGCAGCACAAGAAAGAAGAATACAACTGTTTTTTGTTGTTGTTGTTGTTGTTATTGTTCATATTAATTTCATTGTCAACATGGACCTAATATTGAATGAAACTCAAATAAAGAATATCATAAAAACAAACAAGTGAATGTGCGTCTGTGCATTTGAAAGACAGCCTGTGATATGTCTTTTAATGGATATTATTGTTCACTCATGTTTCATCAATTACTTCAAACTTTCTTAAGTCATCAAGAAGTGTTTATTTATATGCAACATGGTTTGATTTCTTGCAGCAGTCTATGCCTAACGGATGGGACGACCGGAGAAGACCGCCAATGGGCCATGTTATGGTGAGAAAAACAAGCAGAAAAATGCACAACTTTGATTCTTTCTCTTTGCCCCAAACTCATTAGCCGTGCTTCTGCACATCAGACGATACTCTGCATCCTCTGATGTTTACTTGTTACGAGTCGAAACACTCTCTATTTACAGTTAGTATGGAAATGGCCTAAAGACGTAATTGTGTGTGCCCCAGATTGCTCCCAAAATAGCATTGACTTTGGAGCATGCCGCATTGGAACTAATGAATAAAAGAGGAGAGAGCGAAGTGAATTCTGTTTATGCCATATATCTAACAAATCAGGACTTGTAGGACTATGGTATTTTGCAAGAGGTTGATTTGAGATGGAGAACCAGAACAATGGGATGAAGAAAACAAAGATCACCCCTTTTCAAGAAATAAATTAAAAATGGAACACCATTTTTGAGACACATACATTACATTTGAGTTACAGAAGGCAATATGTTGGTTAATTTGTGATCAGTCAAGTCACAATACAAGTTGTAGTCATTGAAAGTGAAATAAACACACCATAGAATGGTATGTTAAGTACTAAAAATCTTCCTCAAGATACCTCAAGCTTCACATTATGCTTTATACAAAGTGAGAGAGAGAGAAAAAATGCCTGCTGTCTGCCATTAGGCACTGTGTGTTTCAAGTGTTGGGATTTGGTTGTACAGCAGTTTAGAACAAAGCATCGTAAAACGCGAAGGGTCAGGGAGAGTTTGACATGTATAGAATATCATGGAAGTTATGATATCGGACATCCCTTTGTAATACTAAGAGTGATTCTCTCTGGCTAAGCACTCTCAGTTTGGCAGGAGTTTCAAATTTCCATCTTTGGCCAATTACAATACTGTCATACCGTGTAGCTGTGTCAAATTTCAGCTGAACACTTCATCTTGTCTTTGAGCAGTGATTGGTGAAGCAAAGATGACAGTGGATATAATACTAGTATGCTCGAGTCAAATTTCACCTCAAACTTCTTTATCTCAAGCTGTGACTGATGAAGTACTCCCTGATTGATTATTTCTTTGTATCTTGTACCTATCAACCCCTGCAACTGTATCTCCGAATTATGGTAATATTCCATGATGCACAGCACGCCTGCTGTGAGCTCTTCATGGCTTGACATCATCCATTTTGATGAAAGGAACCATAAATTGAGATGTTCAAACAAAGGTGTATACAGTGGGCTGCCAAGTTAAAAACAGAAAGTAAAGAACTGTGGTCACTATATGTACCATATTGTCATCAAGAAACCTACCTGAAATCTGATACATGCTTTGATACTGACCGACATCATACAGTGAATGATCGTGAGTTTGGTGGAAGAGGATTCCTGTACAATGTGAAAGATAAGACGCTCTATTCAATGAGGCAAAGCTGACTCAAATAGATCATCTCATCTTTCACCGAACGCATTTTTTCTTTCATTGAATGTTTAAAGAGCATTCACAATTTGTTTCATGCAATGCCTCAGATTTTAGCAGTCATTGTCCAAACCATGGCCTGAATAATAAAGCTATATTCTTTATAGGATATGGTAAATGAGAAAATGCAATATTGATAAAGAGCCTGTGGGTGTAGTGCACATCAGTTGGTGACAAGCATTGTGCGCTATCCAAAGGCTTTTTATGGCAGTTGAATGTTTGATAGCAAAATGTGCAAAAAAGAAAAGAAAAAGGTCTTAGATAAGCAATGGAATCGGTCTCAAGAACCTTAAAAAGGTGTTTCATAAAACAAAGGATGACAAAATGCAAAATGATAACATATCATGGAAATGCAAGCTGTGATCTTTGACATGAATGTGTAAAATGTAGATGAGAAACTACAGAATCCAATTCAAACAGTGACAGCAAAGACAGGGTAGCATTCACATATATCAATCCCAAGATCATGAATAACAAATAAAATAACAGATAATAAATCAAAAATGCAACTGACAGAAGGACTTGCGTGCTGGTAAACATTCATAGAGTATCCAGCTTTCTAAACTTAATGTCTTCTGATCTCTGTCATTTATTAAAAAGAAATTCAGCCTCTCTGTAAAGCTAGAGCAGCATTACCACCTGTGATATAGGTAGGAGTATATCAAACTCAGGATTCCTCTTTCTCTCTCAAAGATATTACAAGGGAACTTCATTTTGTTCAGATCCCCACAATGTGGAGTGTGTTGAGGGATCTCCTTCCAACAAGCTTTAGGTTGACCCCAGTTGGATGCTGAATGACTCCAACATGGTAGTCAGTGCTTGAGTAGGGAGAGATTTTATTTTCCTTTCACTTCCTGAGGATTTCTAGCCTGACCAGCACTTCAGATAATTTCAGTCCCCAAATTAAAAGAGGTCTACGTGACTACAGCTTGCCCGAATAACAAAAAGCATGGACATCCTTTGTTGTTTTGCTATGTTTTGTTTTGTTTATAGTTGATTGCTTTGATTTTTTTTAAGGGGGGGGGGGGGGTTATATTATAAATCATTTCTACTCAACATTATAAATCATTTTTACTCAACCAGGTGAATTACAGAACATTCTGTGGCAAGAAAGTTTGTTGTAATTATTGTGATGTTTAGCAGGAAAGTGAGATCCCACATGGCGCGTGCATTTCCAATAAATGTGCTTGTTGATACGAAGAAATGATGACTCATGAAGTGAACTTATGACGGAGTCCTGTTTATGGCCATGACGTTTCGATGTGGAGGAGTTGCTATTCTTTTTCAAGAGAGCAACTGGAAAAGGCCCCAAGCTCATGGAGGATATAGATGGGAATGCATAGAACATTCTGATTTGATTGTTGTTAGGAGGTGCAATGTATGAAAGCTTTGACAAAATGTCCCATTATGTTGCCATGCAATAAATGACCTTCATGTTGACAGAGTGCAATATAATTTTAAGTAACTGGAATGCTGCTTCCTCATAAAACGGGGCTACTTTATGGGGGGGAGGGGTAGAGATGTTGAACATTTTATCATGATACCTGTGGTTTGTGTTTGTATATATATTTTTGTTTGTTTGTGTGTGTGTGTGCATTGTTAAATATGATAGTAATAATGAGATGAAATATCTATGGAACACTTAATATAAACATGTTTCAAAGCACTTTACAATTATCAAAAACAAACAAACAAACAAACAATTATAATCCTAACCCTGAAATCTAAGTGGGGGTGGCATCTATGATATCAAACAAAGTGCACATCTTTCAATAATATTCCACAATTATCATTGGTAGAAAGTGTTTAAGGTCCATTTCTTTACTATTTTTTCCCCTTGGGGAGGGGGAGGGGGATTGTTACTGGTGGATATAATCGGATGACTGCTTTTTGTGTGTTTTAAGCTATCTTACAGTAAGGCTTCCCTCTGTTGCTATTCACCACCATTGTGCGCCAAACTTTGACCAGATAGTACATAGTTGGGTGCCCGCATGACTTACAAGCTTGATGGACAATCTGTGATTTAATTACCCACACTCTATACTCCTGTGGGTCATAGGGTAGGTCGTGGGCAAGCTTTTATTCCGAGATGGTCTCCATAAAATCACTAGTTATTACACCAAACAATTTCTGCCTTGAAGATTGAACTCTCCTTCACTGATATCCAATGCATTGGTTTGACAGATAATTCTTTCTAGCCTTGAAAACTAATGTACCTGATGTGATTATTAAGCGTGGGTGTTTGCACATGATATCTCTTACATTGAGAGATGTATATTAATTCCCTTTCTCTTCTTTATCATTTGCTGTTTTTTCCATCTGATTGGCTGGACATTGTAGAAGTAATGTAAGGATTGCTGTCAATATCCTGTAACTTTTTATGGCCTAATAAAATGATCTATGTGAGTAGTAAGTGAGGGTTGTCAGTAATAATGTTCAATGATTATTCTCCTTGTTTGGGTAGTATAGCTAAGCCGTTGTGCAGATTTTGCTGGTACATGCCTTTACCCTATATTGTACTTTGGGACAGACTCACGAGCTATATATATCCGTCCTGCTGTTGGTCCCTTTGACATTTTATTTATGTAATAATATGTGTGAGCACAGCTTTATGCGGGTAACAGAAAGGAAAAAAAGGCAAATCCATGTCTCATCAGGGATGGTTTTTAATCCTCTTTTTTTTTAGCATAGGATTTGTTCTTCCGTGCGAGTCTGCTATGTTTTTTCAGTTTGTTATAAGATTTAACACATCTTAACAAATTATGTTTTCTTGAATGAAACTACAGATAGCTTAGAAATATTCTAAATGATGTGAAGAAGGAACAGTGTTGCCAATGAGCATGAATATGTGTTTACTCGTTGCTGTGGCAACAAGACCTCATGTATCTCAAATTTTGGTGAAAATGACTTTTTTTGGATTAATGGTCAAATAATTAGTGAAGTAATGTTCTGTTCAAATCCTAGCTGTCTTATATACCACAAAAATGAAGCCACCACGGCATCTCAAAGGAAAGGCTATTCTATTTGATACAGTGCTTTGGCTGCCATTTTTTTTTTTTTTGCTCTCCTGAATATTTGACATTTTGTAGATATGATGGGTCTTGCCGCCCCAAGCAACAATGTGTGTGTGTGTGTGTGTGTGTATACTTTGCTTTATACACATATGTTCATATTCATATAACAAGAAAGCAATATGCAAAGAGAGTGTTTTTTTTTTTTTACAGCTACCATGAAGAAATCTTATTATTGTCAGGTTATTGTGATTAATAAAATTCATACATATCCTAACCATCTAACCATACCATTGCATAAAACTGTAATGTTTTTTCCCCTCCCCCCTACTCCCATAAAGGATCACTCACGGCACCAGAAGCTGCAGGCACTGTACGACTTCGACCCGGAGGAGGAAGGAGAGCTGTGCTTCCGGAAAGGCGACATCATCACCCTGGTGGACAAGCCGACCAAGGACTGGTGGAGGGGTACAGTCAACGGCCGGGTGGGCATGCTGCCCGCCCCTTACGTGAAAGCTTTATAATACCCACTCCCAAAGGGGAGGGGGTGGCGGAGTGGAGGGCGCATCTCCGTATGGGTGTGTCTGCCCGGTAGACTTGCAATGACATGGAACATTGGTGGCCACTTCGCTATAAAAGATCTGTAGAGCCCTGCCTCAAATAGGATGAACATTGTGCTGTTGTTCAAGAACCATCGCAGGACTGGAATTTGGAAAAATATTTTTCCCGTGAGGTGGCCGTCTTGAAAGACGTGGTGCTTTAAAAGGAGGAGATTTATTTTTATTTCAATGTGTTTTTTTTTTTTAATATTTCTGATGTGCTCTGCAATGGAATCAGATACATGGGCGTGGTTGTCTGTCGCCACAGTCTAGGACTTCATGAAGTGTGTGATGAGACAACCCCCCATATTTTCTCGGCTATCTTCAGTTCTGTAGCATGATGTAAAGAACAGAAAAATATATGGAAATTGGCTGACATAGCGCTTCTTCTTCAGGAGTGAGACTTTGAGCTTTGTCTTTTGCATTATCATTGGATACCCAATACTGTTGACATGGAAGTGAAGTTCTGCGGATACCACCTGCTGAAATATAAAGGAGTGCATCCTTGCATATTGTTGTAGATACTCCTGGAGAAGAGTTGTTGGTCTGCAAGTATCACTATTCAGATATTTTAATTGTATTTTAGCATTGCTCTGTGGCAAGAATAATCACATCAAGTCTTGTAAGACATACCAGAGCTTACATGGCATTACATAAATGTAACATGCTGGAGTTGAATGAATCACACTCATTAGAGATGAGAAGATTAAGCAGATGACGTAAAATGGCATGATATAGCTAGTTGTTTGACACAAAGCTAAATATAATTCTACTTGGTGAGTAGAAACATAGCAATCTATATATAAGTTTGCTTTGTGAGTGGAAATGAAAATATCACCATCTTCTGCAGATGTTTTTCTTTTTCCTATAGAGCTCAATGTTGGGAGTAGTTTGTGTGTGATAACTGTGTGAAGCTAGCCACTATTGGAGGACTTCTGCCAATTACTGGGTGACTGATTAATGACCTCGTTTGCAACTCATCCTCCCCCTTTCCTCTTAATTACAGCTGTAGTTTGTTGCAGGCGTCAGACATGCATGCACTGTACTAGGCTTATGAGCAAAGTAAACATCATGGTAACATTGAGGAGTGGAAGCACTCCACCAATTGGGTGCATTTTGTGTACCGGTATCTAATGTGTAAGCATCTTCTTGCTTTGCATGATGATCATAAGAAACCTGGTCCTGCTTGTAAGATTTACTTTGTGGCAATGATATAATGTGTTTCATTTAGATGTAGCACTGACTGTCCTCTATATTATGATCCACCATCTTTAACCCAATGAAGACTAGTCCCGAGTATACTTGGACAGATGTCTGTGGGAAATGCCTGTTGTAGCAATATCAGCCCGTCTTCAACGGGTTAAAAGATCCAATAGGGTGGGATATACCATGGGACGGGAAGGCTAGCGTGACTCTGATGTATTCAAGAATTCCTGTTAAACAAACTGTGTACAGTTGTATTGCTGATCTCTGTGTAAGTCCAGGCAGGGCTGAGGAATCTCAAGTGAAGTTGAATATTACTGATGTGCATGGGTATGCTTCAATGCACACATTTGCTGATGGGCAATTCTGTTCTAGCAGTCCTGTGCTAATCATGGTTTTCAAATGTACCCTGGTGTGCAGCAAATGAAGACCAATTCAGTAGCGCAATCTTCTTTCTCCATGCTACGTGATCTTTTACCCTTTAAAGGCATAATCTACCATTTGCAAATGAAACAAAAATCCAGCTATAGTGCTTCAAAATAGTTCTAAAATGTGAGTTTGGGATAGAGACAACCAATGTAAAAATTTGAATTAGTATAATTAATGTTAAGTATTGTTAAATATACAAAATGTGAACAATAATTATAATAAAAAAATTTCTAGACTAAACCATCTACAGTTATGGCTTAGTGAGATAAATAGTGATATCTCCTTATATTGTAGGCTTTATTGCAAATTTTTTACATGATAGGATGTTTTGTGATACAACTGATTGACACATATGCATCAAATGTGATATCTCAAACATTTTTTAAAATCACTGCTCCCAGTGGTAAACTGTACCTTTAAGACGACTTAATGCTAGTTGTAACGTACCATTCCAATAGATACCAACCTGAGGTATGTAATGACAAGTACTAAAAGGCTCAACTCTTTATGTGCCACGTTCGCACACCCGACTCAGTCGACGGCGTGCCAACTTCGCATATTCCGCTCAAATGCACAGACCCGCCCAAACCGATCGATAAATCGCCAAATGCCACAGTACAATGAAAGCGTTTCTCGCGATTTCGTTCCTGTCACATATAACTTGCATTTGATGAGGTGATTGAGCAGCAAGAAGTGTTCCCTTCTGGATTTGCATGTAAATGCTAAGTTTCTGTCACTGTTTTGTGTGCAAAATTCATACCTTTATGGTAATGTAGCTACTGGGCATTTGAAAGAAAAACAGTCATAGATTTGTCATACAATTCGCATCAATGCAAACCATGCCACTTTCTCCACAACTTTGCTCACTGCGTCTACAATTCAACAGTTATCTCTGAAAGTTACAAAATATATTTGAAAAGCAGAATGTCTTTTTTCAAAGCATGACTACGTTGGTGTCTCAGAATAATGTGGCACACAGGGGGTTTCCACCATGGCACATAAAGAGTTAAGACTCCTTGAGACTATATCTGTGCAACTTCCCCATGTGTTGCTCTGTTATCCCTATGTGTGCTTTTGAATGCTGATTGACACAGAAAACCCTATGTACATGTTGTCCAAAGTCACTGACACAAAAACTGTTATTTAAAAGAGGTTATTATTTTCTTATACCTCTCATGTTGCATCTGATTGCAATCCAATTCATACCATAAACTGGATGGCGTGTAGAAAGTCGATCAGGATTTCAGAGTCTGGAAGGGAATTGATTATGAAGTCACTGTACAGGTCAGGGACACGCAGTATAAGCAAAGGCCAGTCCACAGAGGAAATGAGCCATCAGTGATCAATAAGATATTATTATCAATAAAAAAAATACTTGTACACTTTTTTTTTTTGATGGTTTCTTTGAAGATTCCATTTCAGAGAAAGGGAGGATCAAAAAGCATGTGACACTTTTCAAAAGGTCAAGGAAATGGTGCACTTTAGTGGAAATACATCAAATTTGATGATCTAATCACATCCTGATCTTTCTTTTAAGGGAGTATTACACAGTCATTGCCATTCCACTCTTTTGAGCTAAGTGTTCAGTGGAAGTTGCCAGCATATCCATCAGTGTGGCATTTGATGATAAGTTTATTGTGGGGTTATGTATGTGCTTCAGTTTAAAGAGAGAAGGCATTAAGAATGGTTTACATAAAAGATACATAAAACACACAATGAAAAAAACAAACAAGGATGACCTCTTCGATTTCTGGTTCAAAAACTATTTTGAGCTAATTGTGCTCTAGAAAATGTAAAGGGTCATCAGAGATTTGATTTTAAAAAAGATTGTTTTGTGGCATTGTCCCCATTAAATCAAAGAGGTTTCTATAAAGTATTTTTGAAGTGGGTCAAAGTATGCATAGATTTTGAAATGCAATTCTAAAACAGGCGTGCATGGCGTTTGATGTAATCCTTCCTACGTATAGAACCTTCTACCCTGACGTAAAACCATTCTGAAGTGTTTCAAAAGCAGGTGGAATCAATGGTAACTGATGAATTGGTTGTAGGTAGACACTGATCAAGTAAATGGTGAGTTTAATGCTCTGATTTTCTGTCTTTTTTCCCCGTAGTGTTGGATGACAAGTGATATGCAGTGAAAGACACAAAGTATGGGCAAGTTGCACATGGTAATTTCTGGTACATACAGCTGTAAAGAATATATCCAGGTTGTTTGATATATATTCTCTCGTCATATTTCAACCTGTCTCCCTATGCCCTATATGCATCTATTCATGATGTATACCAGTGCACTACAAGTGTTTGTATTATTATCATCAAAGATGTTACCATTGACTTCCTAGATTTGTTTCTTTCAAAATTAACTTGTGAAGTCAAAGTATTGATACTGCACCATTATATGAAAACAGGATGCAAGTTTATTTTTTGTTTGTTTTTGTTTTTGTTTTTAATTTTAAAATGATTTTAAATATATGCGATTATGGACTGCTTCTTACTAGCATTACTTTTGCCAAGTGATGGATTTGTGTAAAAAAAAGATGTTTATGCGAAAAATGGAAACCAAAACACCGACCTAATTTCAAAGCTCTTTGGTTAATGTAAGAAAAATGAGCCTCGTAAAGTTGATAAATACAGCATGATGTGTACGTTTGCAACCTTGAGGGCGGTTTCACTTCTGAAGCAGACAAACCATGCTTGTACGTTGCACATGACAAGGCCTTTTAGGGGACGTTTGAGGGTCTTTCCATTACTGTCTATTGCCAGGGTGTCGCATGGCTGTCTGGGAAGGTGTTGGGACGTCGCCCCGAATCAGTTCCCACGGGGGTTTTGACAAGGGAATCTTCAGCAAGGGAGCTGGCAGCATTAGTTGATTCCCCAGGTGAAGGGGGCCAGAGAGGGGTTGGGGTTGGTGGTGGGTGGGGAAGGGAGGATCCTAGCTGAGTGGAGAAAATAAAAGATAGTGCGATAGACCAAAAAGATACTGTATACGCCATATATTTAGTGAATTTAAACATATGCAAAAATATTAACTCCAGTCGCAGCATGAAGGCAGCATGCACGTGTGCATTTCTCTATTCATTACTATACTCCCTCATCAGAAATTTGACCACTCGCGAAATAGTCTGGAAGCTCAGATACGGAAGAAATTACATGTGCTAAATATGTGGCGTATGCAGAAGTTGGACATGAATAATAAACAAATTCATTGGAAGGTAGATAGATAGCTTAAAGTAAGACATTAGTATGACTGGTAGAGTTAGAGAGGAGGAGAGATAGATAGATGGGGGGGGGGGATAGTTGGAAGGGAAGGCGGACTACATGATGATATGAAGTGTGAATAAAAAGTGTGAGGGTCTGCCCTACAGGTCTGGGAGAAAAGGGTTAGAAGGAACAAAAATTTGCTGGCATGTGCTGTGGTATATCAGGTGGGACAGGGCTATAATTAGGGGAAACGGATATGCCTGGGCTGGTTTCTAAATCCGGGGACTGCCAGGAGGCTAGCTTTTTGGGGGACGGCCAAGTCCAGAGGACGAACCAGCGTCAGTGGCGCCAACATCAGCCGTCTGCCAGCTGGGAGGGAAATAGAGGGGGTAGGACTATAAGGAGTCACCCTAGATCAAAGGGGGTATGGGAATAAGGGAGGGGGTAGTAGGGAGGTTTTTGCGAGGCCATGAAAGCCCACTTTTCTTTTAGTTTCAATCCTTGTGCACGAATGACAATCTTGCAGGGGTAGATATCGAGTTTAGGAAAGGTTTTGCTGAAGAGGCGCGACCAAGCAAGGTTTCTGCCAGAGCATTGTAGTACTTAAAGAGAAGTGGGAGAAGAAAGTAAGGGAGTTAGCTCTTAGAGGAAAAGGGAAGGGGATTAGATCAGTCAGCAGGTGTCAAAGTAGTCAGTGTAGTAGGCCTGTAGTATTTAAGGAGAGCAAGTCACAAATGATGTGATGAGGGTGAGGGGGAGGGGAGGGGAGGGGAAGCTTTGGAGATGCTAGTCTAGAGTTGAGGGATCAGTGCAGACGGGAAGAAGAAGAAAGGATGGGTGCCCAGACACCCCTGTCATTTATAGCCTGTGCTATAGGGTAAAGGGAAGGCTTAGTGAAATCTTGGTTACATGAAATCCAGTACATTGTAAAACTTTGAAGTAAATACATGTGAACGCATCAGCATTTTACCTATGGAAGCTTTCTTGATTTTCAGGTGCCATCTAAAGCTTAATGCCATCCTTGGAGGAAAGTGGGAAGATATGAAATTGGGATAACTCTTGAATTTTAGAGAAATTGATTTCTACCTGCAGTTCTTTAATAGGAGGAAAACATTATAAGTGTGTCTTCTTTATGATTCGTGAAAAACAGACAAAACATCAAAATGTTTTATTTTTATTATACACCGATATTCATCCTGCTTAACAGGCCTGTGAAAGGTATACTATGCCTTTTACCTTAAGCTAGCAACCTTTTTAAACATCTGAAAATGATACACATTTTATTTCTTTCAATCTTTCATGGAGGAGACACATTTCCCCAGGGTATATCTGTTACACTATACCAATGAGATGTCAAGGAAGGGGCTATAGCCTTGTACAATTTGGAAATATTATCTTTCTTATCCCTACTTTTTTAATACAAAGAGAAAGAAATGACATCTTTTAAAGGCGTGTCTGCCCCACTAGACCAACGATTAGGAAGGATATGGTCAATTTACTGAAAGGAAGCTCCCCCTCACTTGATCGGTTGATGCACCTGTGAAGGGGCGTCGGTTTCATCCCTCTTATTCACCAATTACAGGGAGGCTTTAAAAGGGTTACTCACTTCAGGGCCAAGTTATGTCATACGGACCTCCAAAAAAAAAAGGGGGGGGGGAAGAGGTTTGGAGGATTACATTCCTCAATGCAAAAACAGACCTGACCAAACTGAGGCCATTATATTTATAGGTACACATCGTTTTGATATAAGGAAAAAATGTGCAATCTGGACAATGGACATACACTTTGTCATAATGATCTGCCCAAAGTTATAGTTTGTCCCCGTTTGCCAAGAATGTCTTGCAAAAACAGACCCCCACTTTTACTTTCCCCTCTTTCAATCTTCAATATGTTAATGATGCATGTTGCTAGGTTACAGGAGTAACAATGCCACACCCATGTTTTGTTGCTTACGGAGTTTCCTGGCTTCAGTACTGGTGACAAAACTGAAACTTTTCCCCTCGCAGAGAATTCTGGTAATGTGATCTCCATTCCGTGCAATGGTGGGGATGAATAATGAGCCTGTGAAGGTCAAGGGTTAAGATATAAGGCCATCCGAGGTGTTAGATACATTTTCTCTTTTTTTTTGTGCTTTGTTTTGTTTTGTTTGTGTTTTTCTGTGAAGGATGTGTGATAGTTTGAGAAACTTCTGGAGCAAGGGGAAAATTTGCCTGGTGTGAACAGTGTCTTTGGTGATACAAGCAGCAGGGAGGGGGAGTCATAACAAAATCAAGTACACCTGGGACTGAGCACAGGTTTCGTCTCTCTTCCTACTATTCCCAATCTTCTGTATCAAAGGTGTAGAGATTGCATGCATTTGAGTTCACAATGACCAATGACCTTGAGCAGTCAAGGGTTATGCTCAATGTTTGCATGCTCCCCCAAGATAGATTTTTGTTTCTTCGATACCTGTACCTAATGGGTGCCATAAGCAGACAGCTGGCTTGGCTTAAGCCATGTTTGTCACAAATAGTGACATCTGAAACCTCTCCATTTTCATATTTTTTTTAAGTTTTGCTCTCATAGTTGGTAATGTGAATGCACAATTGTTAGTTTCATGTGGAGGTAAGAGGATCTGGCTCATATCCAAGAAGTTCGTCCAAATTCTTCTATTTTACAGTTTAAACAGTGGACAGTACATGCACCTTCCCCTTGTGAGCTGTAAAAGTCTGTGATACTGTTATCTCATTACATAAATTCTCAGAAATTGTAAATTGTCGTGACAATAGTTGGTTGTCATTGGAGGAAGGGGATATACCTTCAATGACAAGGGATTTTAGAAAAAGATAGAATGGCTTTATTATAAATGCAAGTGATGTTTATTGGAAGAAACACTTTACACAGCAAGGAAACTTATCAACCATTTTGAAAAGCCTGCAGGACTGCCAGTTTTGTTTCTATGTCACACTGTAATGTAGAAGTACATTGTATGATGCATGTGCAGCAAGAAGAGCTGGTTATATTGTTATTGCAAAGGTTCATTATTCAGAAGGTTTATCAATCTAAAAATGAAATGAGGTTTGTTATTCGGAAGGTTCGTTAATCCGAAAATAGAATAAGGTTTGTTATTCCAAAAGTTTGTTGATAAAAAAAAAAGAAAAGAAAAAAGATGTTTGTTATTCAGAAAGTTTGTTAGTCAGAAAACTTTTGGATTATCAAACTCTCTTTCATTTCTGGATTACTAGACATTTGGAATAATGAATATCACCCACATATTATTGTATATCACATAAACCTGACCTGATTGCCATAGTGTGTTGGTTGACCTAACCCTCTTATTACCATCATATCATAATGCCAACAAGACTGTGCACACAGAGGTTGCTGGCAGCATGCACTGAGTTCAGCATACCCTATAAAGCAGCTTCTCACTCTGACTCATTTCATATTCAGTGCAAATGGAAGCTATGCAGAGAAGCATTTTGCATTTTGACACTTGTACAGTATGTCTGAGAAAATGTTCAAGATTGATTTAATCATATCTTGAATGAAAGTGAAGGTTTCATGTTTTCTTTCTATGTGCAATATCAAAGACTGTGTTGAAAGTCGTCTCTGGAAGATTATAGTTAAAGTTAGTCAGAAGAAAGTCCTATATCTGCAGCTGCTTTTGATTGTGTTTGGTGAAATGGCAGTCTGTGCCAAAATGGACTCAATTGCATTGCATATTAAGCTGGAAGAGTTTAAAACACAGAAAGATGAACTTGGGTCACTGTTGGGTATGGAGTAAAGACTACATCCAGCAGTCATCTTGTTATGTATTTTGACAGACAAACATTCCCTTGACCTTGATATGTGTGCAAAGATGACCATGTTGATAGCGAGATGCTATTCTTGCCCAAAGGGACAAGTGTATTGCCAGGGTAGGGTTAAACTGCAATCTGAAGGTGGACTTATATGTATTTGCCTTCTGCTCCATGGCTACTTGAAAAAAAGGAAAAAAAGAAACAACAACAACAACAACAACAACAACAACAATGATATTTTGCAAGTTTGGCTTGTTTAAAAAGATCTACGGAAATTGTACATATGATGGAATGCAACATTGCATGTTAATTTGAGGTCGAAGACTTCAAAAGTATGGACAGCCGAGGAAATGTGTAATAGAAGAAAACAAGCACTAATACCCGTATGTGATACTTGTGTTATTTCATTTTCCAAGATCCGTTTATATTTACTGTACAAATCATTATGTATATGTTGTCATAATGAGACATTCACACTGTACATATAAACTGATTGCACATCACGCTAAGGCATCACTGTACATATCAATCACAACTGCTCGTGTGCATTTTCCCCCGTGAAGCCGATCAAGTGGACTTGTGAATTCGGTATGGTGTGCCATGGGAAGTGAAAACACGTGGAACGTCCCTTTGCATGGCTTTTCAGGTCATCCGATACAGAAATACGGGAGGACGAATGCCGTTTCATAATGTTCTGAATGTTTCTTGCCAAAATTGAGTTATTTACCCTTTAATTCAAACAGCTTAGTATCTGTCAAAGCACCAGACATCCCATGTTCTTTCTATTGAGTGTTGAATTTACTCTTAATACGATATGTTTTGTATGCAAAATTTTCTATTATTATTCAACTGAGGATGCATTCGAAATATGTTAATGTAGATTGGAAATGGAAAAAACAACAATCCATAAACCAATGTTATATTTTGTTGTGAATGAAAAATATTTCTCCATTTGATATATACTCTACAAAATACTACAGAAACAACAGGATGAATACCAGTAATAACGAGCTTGTAACAAGACCAACTGCAATATTGAAAACACTCTGCCCTAAACTTTTGAGATGAGTCAGTAGTATTCAAAGAATGTGTTGGTCAGAATCATCCTTTTGTTCAATGAAAGTATACAATATCCAACATCAGTCTTGTTTATCCACGCTCCTTTCATCAGCAAAATACAGAATTGTCAAAATGCAACTCATGTGTACAGATTGAATTTTTAGTGTGTATGTCTTTTGCAAGAATGCAGGCAAAACTTCAAGTATTAGAAAATGTCGAATAGTATTGCATTTGTCCATTATTGTACCATTCCATTTACAGAGGATATGATTTATATTTGTTGGATGCCACATTGTGAATATGAAGTGAAATGTGTGATTATGTATGTGAGGAAAAACATTCAATAACAGCTAAGTGCCAGACATACATGCAAAGAACTTTGCTTTCATGTAACATTGTATGCAAATATTTCACTTTATCATTTATTTATATTGGCAATTATGGAGGGAGGCTTACTGAGCCAATTGCAAGTGTTTAGCAGTGGGTGTAGTGCACACACATTGGGGTACAATTTGATGATAGTTGGTTTAGTCCAATTGACAATTTTTACCAATTTGTATATAAAAAGCAATTAGATTGTGTTCTCACTATCTTTGGAAGTCCACTCAACTTTTATTAATTTACTTTTCTTGAGAGAGGCACTCCATAAACCCTCAGCATTCATGAGCATTTAATTATTGGTGTGTGTATGTTGGGGGACATACACACACACACACACACACACACACACACACACACACACACACACACACACACACACACAGAAGGGAACACGGTGAACAGTACACCCACGGAAGCCAATTGACATTTTGATTGGACTTAGCCTGACAGTCCTCATACACATGATTGTTTTCTGAAAACAAGTTCACATCCTTCTTAAAAGTGCATTATTATCCAGATAATGGCAGCGCAGAAATGATATGGAAATTTTCAATCAAGTGGCATAACTGTGTCTTTCTTTTTTTTTTCGACTCGGCACTCGTAATCCCGCCCACGATTACCTGAAATGGGTACAAGTTTGCGTGTCAGATGTGGTCTTTACGTCAGCAAACTTGGTGTCATCTTGCACTGAACTCCCTTTTTTTATTGATTCTTGCGAACTTGCAACTCACGATTTATCACCACGTGCGACTATCTATTTCATGGTGGTACATCGCAATACATTCTTGTCTGTACCATCACTTTTGTTGTGAAGTCATATACAATGATGTAAATGGGGGAAAAAAATGTATGTCAAGTTTATGACAGGATAAAATTGTAGGGCATAAGTCAAGACAGGGTCAAGGTAGGAGAGTGAAATTCTTCACTTTTAGTTATTTTGTCAAATTTTTAAACAAAGTGTACATGACTTTTTGATCAAGCTACAGCTTTTAACATGTAGGTTATAGTCCATAGACTTATATTCTGAAAGAAAAGAAAACCCATGCCTCTTCCCAGTATGAGTTGCAGATAGAATTAGGCCAAACTAGTCTCCTTTCAAGACAATTTCAGTTGAATAAATTGAGGTGCGGAGGAACAGAATGCTGAACAGTATATTCCAAATCACTATTTCGTCACAAGCAATGTCCTGATACTTCATACATGTGTGTAATATAATGATATCCACAATTTACATAGATATTATCTTTGTATCATGTGCAACTCTCGAATACATGTAAATGTTTATTTAAGAGAATAAAAAGTTCTAAATGACAATGTGTACAAAATGGTGATATGTCTCTGTTTGAGTGGTGTGTCTGTGAAAAGTTTTTGTTTTTGGTTTACAATGCCCTTGAATGTGTGAAAGGAAGTGCACGGAAGAAAAGCAGAGTTAAAAGGGTGGTATATAGTTTTGGTTGAGATGGGGATTGAGGTTTTTAACTTTTTGCGAGATAATTAGAAACCACTTATATGAAATATTAGAGAGCGTACAATTCTACAAGGAAAAAAAAAGTTCATTTGATGAAAGTTGGTTTTGAAATGGCTGAGATATCCAAAAACAAAGAGGTCGTAAAATAAAAAGGTGGGACCCACCTTTTATTGCGATTTTATTATTTTATTACTTTGTTTTTGGATTTCTCAGCCATTTCAAAACTGATTTTCTTCAATTAAACTTTTAATTCCTTTTAGAATTGTATGTTCCTTAATATTTCATATAAATGGTTTGTAGTTATCTCGCAAACAGTTAAAACCCAGATCCCCATCTCAATCAAAACTATATACCACCCCTTTAACAGAATGACTGAAACCAGGGTGAAAACCCCATAGTGCAAAAGTTTCTACTTTGACAGTATGATAATGAAATGAGTGGTTGTGAACCCAAATTGGTGACTGTGTGTGGGTATGTGTATGAGTGTATATATATATATACATATGAATAAATAATATATGTATATATATATATATATATATATATATATATATATGAAGAGTTTGTTCACAAAAACCGATAAGTCCATAAAAAAATGGACTTATCGGTTTTTGCGAACAAATGAACAGATAATATATGTATATATATATATTATTATTATTATTATTATTATTACAATTTTATTTGGCAGAAAACATGCAATACATAATCAATTACAAAGCTCAAAACAATCAATCAATACAATAACACAAAAATACCTAAACACTGAACACACACACACACACACACACCTCACATAAAGTTACTAACCACTCTGTCTTTGGATCATAGCTATAACAACTTGTGTATGTATGTTGTGTTGTATTGCACAACTTTTAACGCAAAAGAAAAATTAATTCCAAACCTTTTGACACTGTATTTGAAGAAATTGAATAAAGAATGTGAGCACATAAGGCAATTCATATGCAAATACCCCCAAAATAGAAGATGCAGCAGTCCCTTTAAGTTAGTTCACAATTAGCTCATGTGCATCATGTGCATATTAGAACAAATGACCTTTTTTTTTCTCTCTCTCTCTCTCAGTTAATAGGGCACTTCATTCGTTTTCAGAGCAGCATAATGCAAAAGCTTGTCTGATGTATAATTTAATGAATTTATTCATTAATTTGGTTGTAGTTGTGCATGTTTTGAAGTCTAGCCGTATTTCCCCCCCCCCCCCCCCCCCCCCCCCGAGTTGAGAGCATACAATAGGAGGAGAGGGAGTAGCTGTGCTGTAGAAAGTGAAAGTGTATTGCATCAATTTCTCACAAGCTGGATCCATTGACAGGAGTAAGCCTGTGTCAGGTTTGCACGTACCTTTCCCACCAGTGCACGAAGGCATATAGGTGGGACTGGGAACCTTGTCCATTCTTTGACAGCATGTTTTTAATAGTTTACAGAATACGATATTGTTATTGTAATACCTCCTCTACACTGTGAGGTAGTCTTGGCGTATGAGCCAACAACCTGTGCAGCCTGGAAACATATTGATGCTCACTTTTTGATACATTTCTGAAGGCATAAAATCATGTTTGGTTCAAAACAGGAGAAATGCTATATATGCACAGATCAGGATAAACAATATCAAACAAAAATCGTATACCAGTGTATTATTTAACTGGTCGAAAAAAAGACCTCTTATGGTAAAAGCACTTAGTTTGATGGCTCGGTTTTATCGACATATTGCCATGAAACCTCTCCTCCGTTGCATTTCAAACTCTTTGGAGGGAACATTCGGTCTGTTTCTCCCTCCGCAAGCCATCATACCACGATATATGATGCCAAGTCTGTCTATCTCTAAAGTGCATGGAGCAGTCAGTGTGATGTGTAGCAATGTCTGCTTAATTATAAGTTTCTATGTGCCACTTATCATGTACGTGTCATGTGGTACACGTTGGGTAATATTTAGATGCCGCCCTGTGGTTAACAGCAAATTTTCAGTCTGAATGTCTTTAGAAAAGAATTTTACAGGAAACAATTCAAGTGTCCTCTGCTTAGGGAACATTTGGCAAAGACAAGGCATAGGCAACTTAGTGTGTGAGTTTTTAATCTGTGTGTCTCTTTTAATGTGTAATGTGTGTTGATGTATTTATGTGTTGATATTGTATGTAGGTGTACGTCTTTGCTTGCACGGAGTACACAGGGACAAAATTAGTGCAGCGAAACCTCATTACAGCAAGGCTGAATGTCAGAAAATCCTCATATTACGAGGTGATTTTGTAGTTGCCAACTGTTTATATTTCTATGATTTTTGACTGATATAGTGAGAAACCTTATATCATGATTTTTAGGTACTTTAAGATGGGGCTCCCCTGCACAATACATTCAGTAAGAATGCATAGTGAAGGCTAAGAAAGTGGAAACAGGATTATATAGAGAACAAAATGTCAGCATATACAATGCGAGGACACACCATATGCATATTCATATTTTCTTTTATTTCTCCTCCTCTCTTGTCGACAGCCAACTACAAAAAAGAACATATGAAGAATTTCGCACATACACTGTTGGAAACCTGACAACCTGATACAGACTGCAATGTGTATAGTTTACATTGATGTTTCAGCATGACCAGTCTTTGACATTGACCAAAAAGAAACAAAAAACAAAGGACTTTGTCCTCTTCATAGACTTCCTTGACAGTATTGACTAAAATAGACAAATCACAAATGACCTCAGTACTGTCAAAAATGTGAGGCCTCTTCGTAATTTGTTCCTTTACCAATAAAAACAAGTAGTGTGCAGTTTAAACACAAAATGGTGTTTGTTGTATGGAAAAAAAAAAGAAGATCTTGCATAAAGTGTAAAAGCAGTGCTTAGTAGGAGGCCCTCACCTATCAGTTCATATTTAAAGGGAATCCATGACAATCCTATCCACAACCCCCTACCACCCCCCTTAAAAAAAAGAAGAAGAAAAAGAAAAAAAAAAAGCCACATTATTAGCAGTCTGTGCCTCTACCCCTGTTCTTTACATTCACACAGTATCATGATGAATATCATCAATGCCGTAAAACAAAATTACTGGAAGAGAAGCGAGAGCAGGAAAGCTCACATATTGAAAGACAAACCTCCCCTGTCACTTAAAGGGCTTATCTCACTGAAGGAGACTAACTACGTCACGACTGCTGCAACTGATCAGTCATTGCGACTCTTGCAACCCCAACGACCAAGAAATCGCTTGCACTTTACAACAAGAAGGCAACTCCACGGCATCATCTATAACATCTCCAAACAAAGGTGGCAACTTATTCGCCTGGAATTTGCGGGGACGTCACTGCGATGTCTCTGCGACGTCTCTGTGACATCTCATCTCCAGTACGTCACCAATAGGTCTCTGCAAGGTTGCAGAGACGTCTTGGAGAAGTCTTGGACAAAATTAGTCTCCATGACTTGGCCAGGACTAAGGATACATACTGGAGACATCTCTGACACCAGTTTCGAAACTGTAAAATGTCTTTGAAAAAAATCAAATATGTTTGATTCTCTTGTGAGATTCCCAAGAAACTAGGCTAGTCTCCAGGAGACATCACAGACACATTGCAGGGACGTCTCCGCGACCATCGAGACTCAAGTCTCGCTACCAGGCTGTCACTTAGACTAGTACTCCAGGGCAATGAGATACCCACTCACATATAGACCCGTTTACCAACATATTCAAATTTTATGCATATGTATTGTACCTCTATGTCAAATGTTCCTGACAGCCAACAAGCTTGCCCAAGGCTTGCCTGACATAGCAACAACTAATGTATGCAGGGTGGATTCCAAACATTAAAATTTGTTGAGCATGTACAAGTGGATGGAATAGCCAGTTACTACCTCACCAGAGGAAAAATTTGAATACATAGGTAAATTGACCTAAAGTTGGAATAGATACCAGCTGCAACAAAAAATAAAATTTATGATTTGTCTGTAAATCATGGATTATACATCATTTGTACAATAAAGCCCTTTTCAAACAGAAATACGACTATGGTACATTTGTATCTAAAAAGTTTTGAGAATAAATGGCAATCATTCACTGATGACTGCATCGTCTGGTATGCGATGCCATGTGAGGTGTCATCGTTCTACACTGTCGGAGGCTATCACAAATTGGTTACATGAGTGCAAAGTGATATGCAAATGGCAAGTGTAAGCATAATCAGTGTACAGATTCATACATACTAAAATATCCAAGTCCCGCTTCTAGGGAAGGCATATGCTATGACATTTGCTCCTTACGCTGATTTGATTCAGTAGTGACACTTTTTTGACCACGGAGAATAAAGTTTCAATTAGTTCACATCTGCCTTAAAAAAAAAACCAACAACAAACAACAACAAAACTAGTGGTCACTGAACAATCGTACAAGCTTGCTTTAGATTGAAGTGATTCACATTGTGGCTTAAAGAAGGGTCAAGAGCACTCCACAGACTTCTGCCTTGGACTGGTTTGGGGAAATTTGTACAAATCCACAAACTGACCCACCAGTTGTCCGGAGTTGACCGCACAAGTTGCCTTGATGGCAGAAAATACTTTCACTTGACCCCCATGTAAAGGTAATTTTAAGTTCAATTATCAAAGAACTGTTCTCCCACTGAAAATGCCTGGTACCGTATATTGGCTGAGATACCTTTTCAAGGCCGCAAACTGGTTCATGAAAAAACTCGCCAAGCATGCAGCATACTGTCCAGTCATTTCTCCAACAGTCAAAGTCACAGGGCTAATTAAAGTTTATATGATAATCATTTTTTTTTTTTTCCAGGACAGTTGAAGACTCGAGAGTCTTGGCATATTCCAGCATGAACAAAGAGCTATGAAATGGGCGAAAGTGGATTGCATCCACAGATGAGTGCAGTTAAACCCAATTTGTAGTGAGAATTATCTTGAGGTACATTTGAACCCCTACTGACAAGATTTCTTGACTTGCAGAATTCTCAAAAACAAACAAACAAACAAACAAACTGCCAAATGATGGAATATATAATATTTACTATATATGTTGTTCTTATTATTCATTCTAAAAATGCTAGTACTTTCCCCTCAGATGCAAAGGTTGTAGCTATATGAGGAATCATCTGGCTTGGACAGAGTTACGGTACAATATTGTATCCATCTGTTTCATGCAAATCACATCAAATAAATATGAGACTTCATCAATAATATCCACATTTATTATATCATACCATTTGGTGCTTATCTGCATGGGGCTCCAACTTACCATAAAATGTTGGGACTCACTGGTTGGTACACACTGACCCTAAAATGAACTGTACCTGGCACAAAAGTCAAAGTCTCTGTAATTCCTTGGTACATCCATATTTGGTTAAGCAAATTTGAAAATACAGCCATCATCGCTTTAATTAACTGGAATGACTAAGGAGAATACCTTTGCCCCCCACCCAATCTAGCAACTGCCCCAATTTAAAGAGTTCACACAGATATGCGTATTCACATTGATATGTGTTCACACTGATGTGATGTTCACACTGCTATGTGTTCACAACAATGTGTTCACAGTACTGAGTTCACACTGATGTGTATTCACACTGCTATGTGTTCACACCAATGTGTTCACATCACTGTGTTCACACTGATGTATATTATGTATGCTTATGCACCTTTATACATGCATTATATCTTGCATCCCAGAGGGAGACTTTTGTCCCAATTTAGGAACTGTCCAAATTCATACATTCACACTGATTTGTTTTCACACCAATATGTGTTCATACCGATAGGTGAATTCACACTGATCTATGTTTACAATGATATGTGTTCATACTGATATGCGTATTCACATTAATATGTGTTAACACCGCTATATGTTCTCACCGATATGTGTACTGTGCATTCTTATGTATGATATGCATCATACCATGAATTTGTACAATATATAGTTTCCATATTTTCATTTTGTTTAATACCCATGGCTACAATGCGTTGTACATTCATCAATATTTCCCCCTTTGGTATGATGAATTTTATTTAAAAATTGCTATTTTGGTATGAATATTTCATGAGAAACGTATCCCATTAAATTGAAGTCTCATCCTGTACAAGCCTTACTACGCTTTGCTTGCCAATCAATTGCCAAATATGTTTGGAAACTAAATTGTAAATAAATAGAGATTACCTAATCCCCTTAATCCTTATTGTGTCACCATGGCCTTCCTGTTGGACTGAGGCACATTGCTACACCTGAGTGGGCTTGCTAATCTACAGTCAGTCATTATGTATGTATTATAAATATGTCACTGAAATCACTTCTGCATAACTTGACAATAATAATTGTGCAAAATACAATATATATTGTGAGTACAGAACACAGGTGACCATTTTGTGCAGCCATTCATAGCAGGTTTGTGATACAACACGTAGTTATCGTATGAGCAATTCTACAATATTGTTGACTCACAGCCATTTAGGAATTTCTACACCTTCTATTGAAGACAGAAAATATATCACATATTGAAATAAAATGCATGCTGTATACAGGGAAGCAAAAGTTCTTGTTGCACAGTAAATAGGATATTTGTAAATCTATAAATATGTCTCTTGATAGTATGTGCTTGAAATGTAACAAGAAGAACATTACTTGAGGTATTGGATCAACAGAAGAGCAGGAAAAAAAAAGGACAAAAGAAGGCATAGCGCCAGCTTTTACACAATACAAAGTTTGTTTTTGAGGCTCCTGCACAGAGAAGCAAAATAAACCTCTTGCACAGAGATATAAAAAAGACAAACTATAGTTCTCCAACACATCATAAAGTGCATATGATAAGACAAAACTGAGGAAGAGATCCATCAAATAGAATGCAGACACCGTTTTCAACATCCAGATCATAATAGAAGAACAATCAATCAGTTTAACTTCTATGGTATAATTACCACAGACTGTCATTTACATTGCATATCAACAAGTGGGCAATATCAATGATTAGTTTTTCCAACATTACATAAAATTAATATTCAATTCAGTACCTAACACATGCTTGGTAGAAAAAGAAATCATCAATTCTGCCTGAATTATCAATACATCTAAAAGAAGAAGAAGAAGAAAAAAAAAAACCTTATCTAGCATGACATCTACCTGAAAACATTTCACTGCTTTTACACTCCAAGTGTAAATCGATCCTGAGGATGGTACTTGTATATCATACAAAATTACATTACTTTATCTGTACACAGATTTTTGCATTGATACTGATGTTATTCTCTTGCATGAAGATATACACCTTGTAGTATTATTTTCACACTTTAAAACATTCACTGCATCTCTTCGCGTTTAATAGATTTTTGTTGCCTCTCCTGTGCAGTCTTCATGAAATTCCCATGATGGAGGAGATTCAAAGACGTTTGATTTCTGTACAATGTACTTGTGTAAAGCTGTAGCACTGAACCAGACTCTGCAGGTGTGGTTGCTATGGAAACACATTCACTGAGTTGGCTCAGTGGGGCTCATGCAGGCTGTGTGAAACCACATGAAGGTCACAATGTTACCACGAGAGCCATCTGCCTCATTTTCCACTTAACTTCTTTGTTTTGTCATGTTTTCTTCAAGTTTCTCATAGTGACGATACCCTTTTGACAAAAAGACATTTGATTGTGGCAACGAATAACAATCCAGCACAATGCATACACTGTACTTCAGAAGGGTCAGTTCAACATTCTGCAGCACCACTACGTTCCACTACCAGCAGATAAAGGTCCACAACCGCATGTTCACCTGAACCATTCAGCGAGACAGCTGGGCTACCGATGTAGAGACCATCCATCAACCACAAATACACATCATTAATCAGATGATTGCACGCTTTTGAAGTACATGTATTATTGCCCCGTTTCCCCTGCCACTAAATGTGGTACTGGGGGGGGGGGGGGGGGGGGGCTTATGAATCATTGATTTTGTGCCATAGAACTCAACGCCAACTTGCACACCTAAAGTTCATGTCATGCTTAGAATCAACCGACAAAACACATCACTGAAACAAACTCATCAATATGATGGGATCATTCAGACAACTTATCAATGCAGCCTCTCACACGAGATATGACTAAAAGCTATTCCATGTGTCATTCTCTTCAGAAATGTTTCCACGATTGCAGCTTACAATGAGTGCAGCTACCACAGCAATGGTGCCCTAGCTACCATTTACCTGTGAGAACGGCAAGTGTTCCTATGGTTACCTAACACTGTGGCAGCTTCCACCGTCATCATTTAAGGTGGGTAGCCCAATTCACTACATAAACCAAGGCTGCCACCGCCACACGTGTGTGTACAGCAACCCTTACTACACAAGCTACCACATGGACACAGATGAAGGATGAATGCCGCGAAACAAGGACAAGTAGTTTTAACAGTCTGCTCCAAGGACGAAAAGCAGACTCTTCATTTTGACCGCATCCAGCATCTACACATCCAACTCCATCGAGTGATGCATGCACAATCTTCCGGTTTCACTACGTGACTTTGCCGCCTTTTGCAAACTCCCATCGTCTGTGAATCATGACACTTCTTTCAAAACAAAACTTAACAAACAAAAACAGCATCCTGTGTGATGCAGCTGTGGCATAAGTTTCACTACTAGGTGAGACCTCATTACCTAGCTTCTTATTCTGCCTCCTGGAACCAGGTTAGAGGGTTCTTGACTCAAGAGATCTTGGGATATCCCCTTAACACTTCCTCAACCCTGATAAAGTGATGGACCACATCTCTTCTTCAGTCCCACACCATGTGGTTTTGGGTCTTGCTCTTCTTTGCTTTTCTTTCTCCTCCCATCTGGGAACCTAGTAACACATATTAAAAGATAATAGCAACTACCACAACACCAAGAGCCATGCTCTATGGCTGAATGATTACTTGTTTTTCTAGGCTGTTGCCATAGTACCTGGAATTATCGCCACTTCATGACAATGACTGCAGGGCTTCACTAATGACGCTGTTGGATCATTCTCTTGGTGCATGTGCTAACCAGTTTAATCATTGTTTTCCAATGATATTGAGCACCCTGCATCATGCATGCATCAAGACAAACTAGGGGTAGATAATGTGTGAAGAGGGCACATTTGATATTGTCTCTACATCAACCCACTGGGTTAGAGGTCACTGCTCTCCATTTTGCTTTAACAGCGCTTTTAATTCAAGCATCTTATTCCGGGAATAGGTCATGACGAAAGAAGAGATTCATCTTCAATAGGCTGTGCGTCTGGCTCTCCGACACACTTCCGCGTTCCATTCCAAGTAGGCAGAGATGGCTCATCCCTCTAGATAAATATGAAGTGGGCGACGGGATAGAAACAGATGCGCATCACCCTATTTTGGAGAGGTTATTAGAACAAGCAGTGTCAAGATCAAGGAAAAAGGAAATAACAAGATAAGTAGAAGACAGTTCCTCCTATTATCTCAGCACTCCCAAGTGTTCCCAATTTTATGACCTCACCAGATTCTATATTGCCCTTGAGGAATCTATTTACGCAGTCCTGGCAGTTTCGCTTTCGTTTTCCTGACTAAGAATAACAAACTGAGAACCGCGTTGTAAGGAGCATTCGGGGATTGCTGGATTTTTGTTTGTTTGTTTGTGCAGGAAAGCTCCACTTACTGAGATTATGACAGCTTGACATGATTACATCATTCTGAAGGTATGCACGAACAATTGAAGAATTAGCACGTCTCGTTTACCATATGTTCAGACAACGTACGATCATGTGACTCCCACCTTGGGATGGTGGTCTGCATTTGCCTGTCAAATGTACATTGTACACTCGGTTCCACATCTCTGCATTTTGTGAGCTCATCTCGCACTCGAAGCAACCTAATCCACACACACAAACAAACACTCACACAAACACACTAAACAGGTAGTTCTTCGCCTCTTCGGTCCCATCCCTTCACTTTGACGTCAGGCTCTGCACGAAGCCTGCCGTATTGTACTCTACTTCATACTGTCTTTCATCTCACAGTACTTGGCCTCCTCGGTCCCATCTCTTCACTTTGATGTGAGGCTCTGCAAGAAGTCTCCTCTACTGTACTTTGTTTCGTACTGCCTCTCATCCCACAGTACTTGGCCTCTTCGGTCCCGTCCCTTCACTTTGATGTCAGGCTTTGCATGAAGTCTGCCATGTTGTACTCTGTTTCATACTGGCCTTCATCCCACAGGTCGCCAAGGTTGGCGAGAATGGTGTTCATGGACTGCTGCCCCTCCTTGGTCTTGCCTCCGTTACCATCAACCATGGCATCTCCTGGCCCTGCAGGTCCACTCTGTAGAAACAAGGAACAAGCACATGGGAAAAATTAGGAGGGGGGAAAAATAGGAGGGAGTAAAAGGCATCACATGAAAATATTTGTGTTGAAAGATATTGGAGGTAAACTCTTTATGTGCCATGGTGAAAACCTCCTGTGTGCTACATTATTCTGAGACACCAACATTGTCATGCTTTGAGAAAACAAACTGTTTTTCAAATCTTTGCTACTTCTGTAGATTTATGTTAAGCTGGACATATAGTGTGTAGGGCTGTAGAGAAAACTCCAAGCTTTGCTTAGATATCAATCATATGACAAATCTATGATTATTTTTCTTTCAAGTGACTAGCAGCTAAATTACTGTAAAGGCATGACTTTTGCACACTCAACAGTGACAGAAACTTAGAATTATGCAAATCCAGTAAGCAACACCGCTTGTTAGTCAATCACCACACAAAAAGTAAACTACAGGTATGTGAGACGAACTGGAGCGCGAGAAACGCTTTCATTGTACTGCGCCATTTGGCGATTCATTGATCGGTTTGGGCACAGGTTTGTGCGTTTGAGCAGAATACGCAAAGTTGGCACGCCGTTGACCGAGCCGGACGTGCGAACGTGGCACATAAAGAGTTAATCATATTGTAAAGCACTGAGTGGCACAGACATTATATACAGTTTTATACATTACATTTACATGCCTGCTACAGTTCATTAACTATGGGGCAGCAAAGCATAAAAAGTGCAGAAAATCTACAGGTATAACATCCATGCCCTTGTTCTTCTGTGATTGTTTCAATCGGAACATTGTCCCCATGACCCTGCAATGACATGCATTTTTTTTTTTTTTAAACATGTCTGGCATGCGCTACATGATATCCTTGATTTAGACTGTCAATGTACGGGTGTCCTAGAATGCACTTATATGTCATTGCCCTTAAATGTTTATTGTGTACACTACCTGACCTTGGCTTAACATTGCAATTGACTATGAATTTTAATACTCTGTACAACCATGCCAAGAAAGCAGGGAAAAATGCCATTCCTGCCTAAAGCCAAGCCAGTAAACTATCGCCTTGACTGAACAGTAAGAAGTTCATTGCCTGCATTTAACTGCATTACTGTAAAACATGATATATTTGCGACATGAATTTTTCGCGAATTGGAGCAGACGGCCTTTTTTGCAGCATGAAATTTTCGCGAACTGCCACTGGCATTCCATGCATATAGTGTAGACAAGAACTTTCGCGTGCATTTTAATTTCGCGAATCTTGGCGCTCGCGAAATTCGCCAAATTAAAATGCACGCGAAAATTCCTCGTTTTTACAGTACTTGAATTGCACTGAACTGAAATGGTACATGATATTACTCTTCATAAGCCTTGTGGTGACCACAGGTAGTTACTGTGACTGTTTCTACCCTCATGACATTGTATATTACATTTCCACTGATTCAGCTGTTATGCCAACAACTGTAAAAGATTGACAAAATATTACCAACAACAATGCCACATCAAAATCCAACCATTCTTACAATTCAAACAATACTTTAGAATTACTATGATATTTGGAGTATAACTTCAACTAGACATCACAAGCAGATGTTGTATCACATAAAGAAGATAGCCGGTTTTAGCATGGTTCCATTATTTAAAGGACAAGTTCACCTTCATAAACATAAGGATTGAGAGAATGTAGCAATATTAGAAGAACACATCAGTGAAAGTTTGAGGAAAATCGGACAATTCGTTCAAAAGTTATGAATTTTTGAAGTTTTTGTGCAGTAACCGCTGGATGAGAAGACTACTGCAGTGTATGAATAACTTAGATGTCACATGCGTACAACAATATAAGGAAAATATAAAGAGAATTTCACAAAATTCCATCTTTTGAAAAAAGTACACATTCCCCTGACTCGTTACCGACAAATGTTATGGGTAATATTATCCCCCCTGCCTTTTGAAAGAGGCAGGTCAAGTGCTCTTTTATTATGCGAAAAAAGTGAAAATATGTTGAATTTTCTTTTACATTTTCTTTATACTGTTGTACGCATATGACTCACAAGCTGTAGTAGTCTCCCCATCCAGCGGTTCCAACACAAAAATTTTAAAAATTCATAACTTTTACATCGATTGTCCAATTTTCCTCAAACTTTCACTGATGTGTTCTACTAATATTGTTGCATTCTCTCAATCCTTATGTTTATGAAGGTGAACTTGTCCTTTAACTGCATTGTGATACCATTCCAAATGTAGTCCTATCTGTGTGCATCCCTGCGGATAATTCATATCAGTCAAAGAAACAAGAGCTCTGTAAAATTTTCTCATGGCTAATCTATGATGTTCAGAAATTGAAAACACACACCATAATCATGACATGGACATAAATCTCTGGAAAGTGCAAGCATAGCGAAAAGAAAAAAATAATCACTCACATGATCTCTCACGCTATTAAGTGACAAAGCAAATGTACTAAAATCAAGGACAACATTGAAAATCTCAATGTCTTGATATATATGTTTCTGATCATGAACTATGAAAGATTTGTATTTCTTACCACCAGAATTGCAAGGGAAAATTTATAAAACAGTGCACTTCAGAGTTTTGCAAGTTTATACTGGTTTCCAGCATCATCCTGACTCTTGCATTCACCAATTTTATGACTGTCACTTTCAATATTTGACTCACGGCACAAGCTATTCTTTTGACTCTTCAAAGGAATAAAATCTCAACAGAGGCATATACCAGAATGTATGTGTAAAACACTTTATGTAGATGATTTTTGATATGGCCGTCCATAGAGCAAAATAGGGATGGGTGGGATAGAAACACAATAAAACTGTATCTCACAGAAGAAAGATACATACATACTAAAGGATATGCGCTCATAAAAAATATGACGGGTTTCATTCAATGAATAATGGAATAACAGGAAGGAGAGTTTGTGAGAGTTTGTTCACAATGAGCACAACACGCATGCTTTACGTACGAATGTTGGCACACAACATCACATACAACTGCTATTAAAGGAAACCCAAATCCACGGAGCAATGTGGATTGAGTGAAAGCAGCAACACTACCAGAACACCGTATCAGTGAAAGTTCTAGGAAAATCGGACGATCGATGCAAAAGTTATGAATTTTCTATAAAGTTTTGGTGTTGGAACCACTGGATCAGGGGACTGTATTAGAGTTCATGATGTCATGTGTGGACAACAATATAAAGAAAAATTGAAGAGAATTACACAAAAATTCATTTTTCATGAAAATTGCACATTCCGTCAACTTGACACTGACATATCTTAAGGGTACTAACAATTCACCCTGCTTCCTGAAAGCTGTTAGTCAAGTGCCCTTTCATTATGCTTGAAAAATTCAAAACATGTTGAATTTTATGATTAAGCTCCTTCTCGTTATGTCCCTCCATACCATTGACTGTTGTTTGACGCTGACATTTAGAATTCATTCAACAGACACAAATAAATAAAATACATAAATGTCACATAACTCTTTATACTTGTTTCTGTTTTCAACTCCAGATTATCAAATACTTGTGACAGTGACATGCATGCATACCTCTTCTTATGAATGATCAGACAATTTTATGCACTCTGCTCAAATATCTTGATGGTAGGTTACATAGTCTTGAGATCGTTAGGATTTTTCTTTGAATGCAATTAAACAAATTTGTACAAAATACGGGTTGGTAATGAACTCTTGGAGTTTTATCACTAGCACATTAAACGTGCTGATGTAATACACAGTCACATGACTTCAGCCTAGATTTTTATGCCCCTTGAGGTTGTGCAAATATGGGGCAACACATGCAAAATAGGATCTATTGCGTGTGAATAAATGCCAAAATTTGATCGATGAAACCTTGTTGCCTTCATGTTCACTTGGCTTAAAGCTAGACTCTTTGGCAGAAGTTTTTTCCTTCAAGCTGGTTTCATGAAAAATGATAAGCAAGATAGGTGTAGTGTGCTGAGTTAACACCTTTAATATGGACAAAGAGTTTGTAATTTGCCTGGTGAATAAACATTCTTACATGAGGACAGGGAAGGCACATTCTGTTACAAAAAGACTAACCCATGCAATATACTGTGAAGTGAATTGATGACCTAGGACCATCTACAATATTACACACTGTAGATGACTTTGGCTAGACATGTTATTTTGCGATGATGAATCCTGTATTATGACTTGGGATTTTCCTCCACAGTACAAGTGTATTTCAACCACAATGGCACTTTCATTTTTTGTGTATACTTCATTTTCCTTCTCAACAGGTGGTAAGTGCAAACTCATCTCAATCAAGAGTTTGGAACCAATATAACAAAGGCAACAGAGAGGACAAATTGTTAACGGTACAAAGGCTCACAAACACAAAATCCACTCAATGCTACTGAAGTTTACAATGAAGAAGACGTGTCTAATGAAGAGGTGCACATATTTATCAGACACTTAATACTAGAATTCAGCTCTGATGGCAAGCAAAATAAACTATTTTTTTCTCTCCACATTCCGATAACAAAATACATAATTATTGATACTGCACACTGGTCCTCCAGCAAGCAATCCTGCAAATCACTATTAGAAGTACATGTTATGATTTTGTAAGAATGCCATCTTTTGACTGACAGTCCCCTGTTACAAGAAATGTTCCTTCATCATAAAAAATGGACAAGAATGACAGTTGAGATAAGTACCTTGTATGTAAGAGACAACATTGATGTTAACCAAAGTAATGAAGTCCACAAGGTTAACAATTGCATCATAGAGCTACCATATCTACATGTGGAAGTAGGTATCACAGCAGAATTACCTCATTTGAACTTCAGTGCATCAGCCATTCACAAAAGGTAGTTTTCTTGAGTGCCAATTTGCACTTTAAATTGTGTACATGTATTTGTGATCCAAATTGGGGGCTAGTCCGGAAATAGTACAAGATAACCTTCATGTGCCAAGGCACTTAGTTTAACTTATTATCATTATCATTATTTCCGTTTTATTACCACGAGGTAGTCTCATCAAGACCAGCAGGTCCTGCTCTTCCAGAGAGCCCTGCCCATGATAAAAATTCATAAACATTCATCCTAACTTGACGAGCTTTATTTCACAAGCATTCAGTATACCCATCAAAATGTGACCCAGTGGTAAGTTAGTACAAAGAAATGTGCCACAGTTCAGCAGGAAGGCCATGGTCAAAAAATCGGGACTATGGAAAATGGGTCATCTCTATTCATTGGCAATTACTTTCAAAATATCTGTGCCAAACAGCACAGACAGCACTCCTATGTGTGTGCCAATCTGTGAAAAGATGACAGTAAGATGGAATGCAATATACATAGGGTTTGATATTTGCCGTAGCCCAGTGGCTCCATGGCCCAGGAGGTCACTACAAGATGAAAATTGGATTATTATGTTTTCTTTTATTTTGGGCCACTACATATCTTTTTCAGGACACCAAATCTTCAGATTTGAAGACTTATAGTGGCCCCAATGTCACCAAGAAAAAAATTAGTGTCTAGCCCTGATTTATATCATAAATAATGCCTCACGGAAACCCAAACCAAAAGAGAAAAGTGGATTGAGTGAAAGCAGCAACATTAGTAGAACACATCAGTGAAAGTTTGAGAAAAATCGGACAATTGATGCAAAAGTTATGAATTTTTAAAGTTTTGGTGTTGGAACCGCTGGATGGGGAGACTACTAAAGGTTATGACGTATGTGTGGAAAACAATATAAAGAAAATATAAAAGGAATTCCACAAAAATTCCTTCTTCGTGAAAATTACACATTCCATCAACTTAATACTGACATATGTTAAGGGTAGCAATTACTCTCCCTGCTTTCTGAAATCAGATAGTCAAGTGCTCTTTCATTATGCTAGAAAAGTGAATTTTTGTGAAATTCCATTTATAGGCCCTATTTTCTTTATACTGTTGTCCACACATGATGTCATAAACTCAAGTAGTCTCCTCATCCGGTGGTTTCAACACCAAAACTTTAAAAATTCATAACTCTTGCATTGATTGTCAGATTTTCCTCAAACTTTCACTGATATGTTCTACTAATGTTGCTGCTATCACTCAATCCACATTGCTCTTGGGGTTTGGGTTTCCTGTAGGAGACTATATGTGACCGTGCACCTCAAAACGAACATAAAGTCGCACACACTGATTTTGCGTGAGGACTGAAAATAAGCGAAATGGGTCAACCCAGCCAAACTTCACTTTTTCATATTTTCTGAAAGAGCGGGTCTTGTTTTACATGATGCTAAAATTTGATATCATAAAACAGGCAGGAAAGTATGTTTTTTAGCAGTTTATCTTGAACATTTTTTTTGTAGAATAGTGTGATTAGGTGTGTTTTTAGAATCCCTTTTTCATTTCTGAAAAACCTTGTCCACACTCTTCACTATCAACTCTAATAACTTTTGAAAGGATAGTGCTACTGCTTTGAAAGTTGGCATTGATTATGGACAGAATGTGTTAATGGGGCATGCTTAATTTCAATTTAATCTGATAATCCATTCATTGCTGTTACTCTGGTGGTTTACTTCCTGTTTTTTGTCCCATTCATCGCACAGCCAGCACGGTTTGGTAAAGATTAAGCGCTTGAATAGACACTGTACTTCAGAGCCTCTTTTCTCAGTTCACATTTTTCCTTAGTTTGTGCTTTCTTTCCAATACTTAGATAGGTTAGGAGAGTCCATTTGATTTGAGTTATACATCATTTTAAAGCTTAAAGTCTGCTCTTTCAGAATATGGTCTTAACTAAAAATTCATGTCTGGCGACTTTTTGTTTGTTTTGAGGTGCAGGGTCACATATGGTACTTGCCGTGTCTAGGTTGAAGAGATCCAGGAGTTGATCTGTTCCCATAGACTGCAGGCTGGAGTTGTCCTGAGTGATCACAGTGTTGGCAATGTTCAGCTTGAACTTCTGTAACCTGTCATGTATAAACACAAGATATGACAAATACCACTTACAACACTGTATTATCTATTCATTCATTTTTCTAAAAGACACAGATTACAAACCATCTACATGTATAGTGGAAGTGTTTATTTTCTGTCAAAACAGAAAAATGGCTGTCACAGCTAGCCATTCATTTATGCCAATAAGACTACAAATTATACGTAAATATATATATATATATATATATGTGTGTGTGTGTGTGTGTGTGTGAATATGTTCATATTGAAAGTACATTCTGCATTCATTAAAAGACAATTCTGAAAGCAAGAAGAGCAGTGTTTCAAAAACATGCAGATTTTCAGTCTTACGGTATAAAATCAATCCAATAATCTATCAAATCTGAACCTTACGTCTAAATACATGTAATAGAAAACTGTTCTCCTTACAAAAAAAAAAAAAACGACCCAAAACATCGAAGATGATATAATGCAAAGTTCATGAAAAGAACTGCTTTCACACAGTAGTTGACATTTGATCATGTTCACTTGGAAAACATAGTGTAGTGTGCACGGTAGCCAAACTTCTGCTGGCACTGTATGTAATAGCAAATTTTACATAACAGAATAATACCATCGATGTGTACCTTTCACCTTTCAAAAAACAATCAAACAGAACTTTATTGCTCAATTTGATGGAGCAAAGTATCAGTACTAAAAAACCCACAATATAAAATACATAACTCTGGATCCAGCTTCAGGGAGACAGTGCAGTGCAGATAGGCAATGAATGGGATATGATATAGTTGAAAACATTAAAGAGACACAAATTGTCTCCCCAAGGCCGTGTGTCTCCTTAATAAAATAATGATGAGCATATTATGTCTCCCTAAAGCTGGGCCCATAGCTAAAATATATGTATATATAAAACATACATAAGTCATGGTGACAAATTGGTTTTGGTTGCCCCAATCCATTTCAAGTTAATCATATTTAATAATAAATATGAATATTCTTGATTTGAATATGAAAAAGATGGCATGCTAGAGAGCTTCAATACAGATTCCTGATATTGGCTCTAAGTCTTACGCTTAACCCGTTGAGGACGGTTTGATTTTGCTACAACACGTATTTCCCATAGACACATTCCCGAGTATACTCGGGACTCGTCCTCAACGGGTTAAGGTGAACTGAATGGAGGAGACAACAATTGATACTTATAATGTGAATTAGTATTTCTGTCCGTGTGTAATGACCGTTAAGATCCAGATTCATTCTAAACGCCTTTTCATTTTCCCCCAAGAAACTGATTGCTTCAGATCAAACTACCTTTCTACAGCTTTTGTCCATAATTGCCTGGTAAATGTCACTTCTAAAGTGCCCCACTAGATCAAATGTTTACAATCTTCAATGTTTATAGATGATGAGGATTAATCGTACTGAGACTTTGTGATCCCCTCCCCCCTAAAAAGAATAAAAACAAACCAAATTCACTATCTACATTCAGTGAATATATGACACTTAAAGAGAAGCTTTAATAGACAAACAACAATCTGTGCTTTGGAATGAACAGGAGGGCAAAGATAATTCACTAGAATATGACAGAATATCAATTTCTCTAATCACAACTATATTTGATCCATGAAAAACCAAGACATTCTGGAAGATTTAATTTTTTGAGGTCTAAACCCTATCAAAAATTGACAGAATGTACACTTAGGTTAATGGAGTGATATCATGCTTTTCTTGACAAAGAAAAAACAACCAACAAACAAACAAACAAACAGACTCAGAAAAACACCTGGACACAAATGACATGTCAAAGTATTATTTTTCTCTGGACAGCAACTGTCTTTGCTAATGTAACTGTCAGACTGGATGAAGATAAGAAGTCAGGTGTACAGTGTATAATGGCTTGCCTGTAGCTCAATGTGTCCTGAATGAGTTCACTGACTGTTTGAGTTTCATCCATTTGTAAGCTATGAATGCCAAAATATAAATTGAGCATGACACCCATTTAATCTGTCACAAATGTACACACTAGTAGTTATGTACATATGTATGATGTACTGTATGCATGGCTGTTTTAATGTGTATGTACACAGGTTGACCAGATTCATGGAGAACATTCTACATGGTATAGATATAGTACATACAGGCTGACCAGATCAGTGGAGAATTTTCTAGGTGGTATACAATGTAGATATACAGTACATGCATGTAACAGGAAATACATTATAGCTCACTCAATCCAGAATGATTTCACCCATTCCAGAATGTTCTGGGAAGTGCTAACATATTTGGCTGAGTGAGGCACTGTCCCTGTAGCCCAATGTGATTGGTAGTTATTCTTGGCAATGATGTTTTGTACATAGATAGGCAGTGAGTCATCCAGGATTCCTGGAACTTGGACTGGCTAGTAGGTTGGAGAGAGTTATAGAATGTGCTAGAAGGGGGTGAATGGATAGTATATAAGCCAGAGAAATTCTGCAGTAGGCAGAGTACCCAACACCTCTGCTCTGAGAGTTACGTCACTTCTGGCTCTGAAGCGACTTATTATAGTCAGTCCTGTGTTACCTGCTGACCTGTTATGTTTGTGGAGATAAGGCCGGGAGACATTTTGCCTGCAGAGAATTATTGCCTACATTGGAGATAGACTCCATATTTTAATGTCAATGGACATTGCTACGGAAAAGCTGTGAAGGCTGGATTCCTAGCTGGACAATATAAAGTGAATCATCATTCAACGCATCAACTGGACGTGGTCGTCACAACATTTGGACTCTGCACGTTTCGCCGTGGACGTATATCGTGGATTTTACCCCGGATCTACACCGTGGACTATTGTAACCTGTGCCTCTGGATTTACGTCGCAGGAATCATTCATCGGTGCATCGCGGATCATTCATTTGTGCATCGAACATCATATCTGGACACTACCAGGGAACTGTAGCGACTTTATGATAGTTTGGATGCATGTAAGTGATCCCATTACCGATTTGTAATTGTTTCTATTGATCATTGTTGTACTGATATGACGCCGATTACCAGTCTGTACCCACAATATTACTGTTAATAAACCGCCTGAACATCAGTTGATTGTTTCTTTTGTGCGATCATTCTCAGAGTGATTTTGGTCGTAACAAAATTGGGGGCTTGTGTCCGAGAAGTGAATTTAAGCCAAAACTTAGAATTTGGAACGTTCCGGAAGCCAGAATATTGGTACAGACAAAATACCAGTTGAGTTGATTGTTCAATTGTATATTGTGTGTAACACATTGTCACAATGTCAATCAGTACAATGGATGTTCAGGCATTTGTTCAGAGGACAGATTTGTCCCTCAAAGATTTGCAAAGGTTACGCAAATGTGATTTGACTGCTATTGCACAGCATTTGAATGTTGATGTTCCACAAGGTGCAAGAAAGGCAGAGATTCTTGACTTAGTAGCTGGTCACATGGAGCTCAAAGAAGAAATTGACACTCCAGATCGAGCTCAAATTTCAGATCAAACACGGCTTGAGCTTGCAAAATTAGAACTGGAGAAAGAGAAGATGAGATTAGAAATAGAAAGAGAGCAAAGGGCTAGAGAAATGGAAAGAGAGAGGGAAAGAGAACAAAGAGAAATGGAAATGAAGAAATTCGAAATGGAGCAGCAAATGAAATTGCGTGAGATGGAATTGACTCATGCACAGACTGTTGGAAATCGTGAAAGGGCTCCCTTTGAATTTGATTTGGCCAAGAACATTCGATTGGTGCCAAAATTTGAAGAAAACAGAGTTGATGCATATTTTGTGTCATTTGAGAAGGTGGCTAACAGTTTGAACTGGCCACAGGAATTTTGGCCCTTGCTCCTTCAAAGTGTGTTTGTCGGCAAAGCAGCCGATGTGTACTCATCTCTCTCTGAAGAGCAATCACGTGACTATGCTACAGTCAAGAAGGCAGTGTTGAATGCTTATGAGTTGGTGCCAGAGGCGTACAGACATAAGTTCAGAAATTCGTACCGCAGACCAGGCCAGACACATGTTGAGTTTGCTCGTGAAAAAGAAATGATGTTTGATAGATGGTACAGATCCCTGAAAGTGGATCAGGATTTTGATAACCTACGTGAGGTTGTTCTCTTGGAAGAATTCAAAAAGAGTGTTGCTTTCAGTGTGAGGTCACATTTGGATGATCACAAAGTGACAAGTTTGCATAAAGCAGCCTTGATGGCTGATGAGTATGAGCTGACCCACAGAAATGACAACAGACCACCTTTCAGGAATTTCTCTGGAAACAAGAGAGACAAAAATCAGTCGAGCAATCCAAAGAATGCTGGTCCTGAAAAAGGCACGAGTTCTGAAACTTCATCGGCACCAAAGCCTCAATCTGACAAAGGGTCCAGTACAAGTGGAAATGTCATCAAATGTTTTCACTGTAACAAGACAGGGCATGTAAAGTCACAGTGTTGGAAGTTGCAAAACAAAACAAAGAAGGACATGGGATTTGTCATGTCAAAAAGCATCCTACCTGAAAACAGTGTCCCGTTCAGTGAAACACAGGCCATTGAAAGTCAATCTCCCAAATTCAAAGATAGGATGAAGCAGGTGGATGAGAGCTATCGTAGCTTTTTGTTTGATGGTGAGGTGACCCCATGTACCTCTGGTGAGGCAGGTAAGCCAGTGGTCATCCTGCGGGATACGGGGGCCTCTCAGTCGTTGATGGTGGATGGTGGTATGACTTTTCCACCAGATAGTGCAGTGAATGCAAAAGTCTTGATTCAGACTGTTGATGGCAGTTATATGTCAGTGCCACTGTATAGAGTGGATTTGAAGTGTGACCTAGTTTCTGGTCCTGTTACTGTTGGAGTTGTTCCTGAGTTGCCCATGGCAGGCATTGACTTCTTGTTGGGGAATGACTTGGCTGGGGACAAGGTGGTTGCGTCTCCAGTTGTTTCGGAGCAACCAGTGGTGGTTGCTGAAACTGAGCAGTTGCAGGAGGAATTTCCTGGGATTTTCCCAGATTGTGTTGTGACTAGGTCTCAGGCTCGTAGAGCTGTTCAAGATGATGCGGATTCTGTTGATGTGGAGGAAAATTCCGGTGTTTGGTTGGCAGAAACCTTTTTCAAGGATTTGAATGATGGGGTTGCTGTATTAGGCTCCGAGGCTAACAGTGATGGGCTGTTTAGCAAGTCTTCCTTGGTTGAAGCACAGCAGGCAGACTCTGAGTTGAAAGGCTTGTCTCAGACGGCATGTTCTGAGGCTGAGGCTGAAAAGGTCCCTGAGTGCTATTATGTCAAAGATGGCATTTTGATGAGGAAGTGGAGACCTCCCCATAGGCCAGCTGATGAGGATTGGACGGTGGTCCGTCAAGTTGTTGTCCCTCCTAGTTACCGCGGTGAGATCTTGAGGATTGCTCACGAGTTACCTGTTGGCGGCCATTTAGGCGTCAGAAAGACAAAGGATCGGATCATGAGGCATTTTTATTGGCCAGGGTTGAATGTGGATGTGGCTGAGTTTTGCAAGACTTGTCACACATGTCAGGTGGCTGGTAAACCACAGCATTCGGTGAAACCGGCGCCATTGATTCCGATACCTGCGTTTGAAGAACCATTCAGTCGGGTTCTAGTTGACTGTGTTGGACCATTGCCTAGGACTAGGTCGGGTCACAAGTACCTCTTGACAATCATGGATATGTCTACACGGTTTCCAGAGGCTATCCCATTGCGAAACATTACTGCTAAGACTGTGGTAGATGCTCTAGTGCAGTTTTTCACTAGGTATGGGTTGCCCAAGGAAGTGCAGTCTGACCAAGGGTCAAATTTCATGTCAGGCATATTTCAAGAGGTGATGTATCGTTTGGGTGTGAAGCAGCTGAAGTCGTCAGCTTATCATCCCCAGTCCCAAGGTGCGTTGGAGCGCTACCACCAGACCCTAAAGACAATGATTAGGGCCTTTTGTGAGGAGTATCCCGAGGATTGGGATAAGGGCATCCCTTTCCTGCTGTTTGCAACGAGGGACTCCCCAAATGAGTCGACGGGTTTCAGCCCATTTGAGTTGGTGTACGGTCATGAAGTCAGGGGCCCACTGAAGCTCATCAAAGAGAAATTCATGACTGAGGATGATGAGGTCCACCTACTTGACTATGTGTCAAAGTTTCGTGAAAGGCTTTCAAAGGCTTGTGAGGTAGCTAGGGAACACTTGAAAGTGTCACAAGACTCTATGAAGAGAAAGGCAGACAAAAATGCCAAAGCCCGAACTTTCAACCCAGGTGACAAAGTTCTTGTACTGCTGCCCATACAAGGTGAACCACTGAAAGCCAAGTTCAGTGGCCCATACTGTGTCAAAAAGAAACTCAATGATGTGAACTATGTGATCAGTACGCCAGACAGACGCAAAGATCAGAGGGTGTGTCACGTAAACATGCTGAAAGAGTACTATGAGAGAAAGGCTAGTCAGCCGGTAGGTGTAACCCAGGTGGTAGAAGAAGAAGTAGATGAAGAGGAAGAAGCTCAAGATGAGAATGGAAGTGAGCCCTCTAGTGCCAGGTTGTCTAACTCAGAGATGTTAGGGAAAGTAGATGAGGCACTGAACTACCTACCTGAAAATCAGAGGAAAGATGTGACTAGTCTGTTACATGAGTACGAAGAATTGTGTAAGGACAAACCAGGCTGCACCCCTCTTGCTGTACATGATGTTGATGTAGGAGATGCTGACCCTATCAAGCAAAACCCTTATAGGTTAAACCCGAGCAAACTGCAAAAAGTTAGGGAAGAGGTTCAGTACATGCTAGACAATGACATAATAGAACCGAGTAAAAGCAGTTGGAGCTCCCCAATCGTCATGGTGCCCAAACCGGATGGGTCTCAAAGATTCTGTATAGATTACAGAAAGGTGAATGCCGTGACGAAAACAGACTCTTTCCCCATTCCCAGACTAGAAGATTGCATTGACAGGGTCGGAAATTCTGCATATGTCAGTAAGATAGACCTTCTAAAGGGATACTGGCAAGTGCCCTTGACCGACAAAGCCAGAGAGATTTCTGCCTTTGCTACACCAGATGGCTTGTTCCAATGCAAAGTAATGCCATTCGGCATGAAAAATGCTCCAGCCACCTTCCAACGGCTGACAAACCAAATCATTGCCAGACTTAACAACTGTGTCGTATACATTGATGACATCCTAGTGTATAGTGACACGTGGGAGGAGCACATTACACACTTGCGGCAACTTTTCGATCGACTCAAGGAGGCCAGATTGGTGATTAATCTGGCAAAGAGTGAATTTGCAAAGGCCAAAGTGGTGTATCTCGGGCATGTAGTCGGTCAGGGACAAGTATTGCCAAGAGAAGCCAAGGTAGAGGCTATACTAGGCTTTCCCATTCCCCAATCCAAGAAGGAGTTGCTCAGATTTCTGGGCATGGCTGGTTTCTACAGGAAATTTGTACCGAATTTCAGCACTGTAGTCACCCCCCTAACAAACCTGCTGAAGGGCAAGACAAAGTACACCTGGACTGATGAGTGTCAAAGAGCCTTCGAGAAACTAAAGGCAGTCCTTGCTAATGAGCCTGTTTTGGCAGCTCCTGACTTCGCAAAGCCATTCAAGGTGGCAATAGATGCTAGCGATGTAGGAGTGGGAGCGGTTTTGCTCCAAGAAGATGAAGAAGGCACTGAACGACCAGTTAGCTACTTCTCCAAAAAATTGAACACATACCAGAAGAAGTACTCCACAATTGAGAAGGAGGCTCTCAGTCTCATCCTTGCCCTCCAGCAATACGAAGTGTACTTGACAAATAGCAAAGGGGAGATCACGGTCTATACTGACCACAACCCCTTGGTCTTTTTAGACCGGTTCAAAATGAAGAACAACAGGTTGTTCAGATGGAGCATGATGACGCAGCCATATGCACTCAAAATCAAACATGTGGCAGGCAAAAACAATGTAATTGCCGACGCTCTGTCAAGAGTGTAACATGAAGAGAGTATCAAAGGTGAACGGTTTTCACCGCATATCATTTCCAGTGTATGTGTTTAGCATATTCATTAATGTGTGCAAAATAGTTTGATATGATTGTATAAGCTCCAAGAATCCAAGCAATATCATTGTAAATGGTATCCATGAAAAGAGAACATGGAATTAATACAGCTAAGGCATGTGATAGTATGTGATTATTGTAGCTTGACTTGGATTTTATCTCATATTCACTAGAGATAATAATGAGAAATTGTGAAGGTAAAAGAAACCCTTGCTACGGCAAGGCTTTCTTTTTCCCATGGGGGATGGTGTCACAAATGTACACACTAGTAGTTATGTACATATGTATGATGTACTGTATGCATGGCTGTTTTAATGTGTATGTACACAGGTTGACCAGATTCATGGAGAACATTCTACATGGTATAGATATAGTACATACAGGCTGACCAGATCAGTGGAGAATTTTCTAGGTGGTATACAATGTAGATATACAGTACATGCATGTAACAGGAAATACATTATAGCTCACTCAATCCAGAATGATTTCACCCATTCCAGAATGTTCTGGGAAGTGCTAACATATTTGGCTGAGTGAGGCACTGTCCCTGTAGCCCAATGTGATTGGTAGTTATTCTTGGCAATGATGTTTTGTACATAGATAGGCAGTGAGTCATCCAGGATTCCTGGAACTTGGACTGGCTAGTAGGTTGGAGAGAGTTATAGAATGTGCTAGAAGGGGGTGAATGGATAGTATATAAGCCAGAGAAATTCTGCAGTAGGCAGAGTACCCAACACCTCTGCTCTGAGAGTTACGTCACTTCTGGCTCTGAAGCGACTTATTATAGTCAGTCCTGTGTTACCTGCTGACCTGTTATGTTTGTGGAGATAAGGCCGGGAGACATTTTGCCTGCAGAGAATTATTGCCTACATTGGAGATAGACTCCATATTTTAATGTCAATGGACATTGCTACGGAAAAGCTGTGAAGGCTGGATTCCTAGCTGGACAATATAAAGTGAATCATCATTCAACGCATCAACTGGACGTGGTCGTCACAACATTTGGACTCTGCACGTTTCGCCGTGGACGTATATCGTGGATTTTACCCCGGATCTACACCGTGGACTATTGTAACCTGTGCCTCTGGATTTACGTCGCAGGAATCATTCATCGGTGCATCGCGGATCATTCATTTGTGCATCGAACATCATATCTGGACACTACCAGGGAACTGTAGCGACTTTATGATAGTTTGGATGCATGTAAGTGATCCCATTACCGATTTGTAATTGTTTCTATTGATCATTGTTGTACTGATATGACGCCGATTACCAGTCTGTACCCACAATATTACTGTTAATAAACCGCCTGAACATCAGTTGATTGTTTCTTTTGTGCGATCATTCTCAGAGTGATTTTGGTCGTAACAAATCAAAGACTGCTCTAGTGCCAAAAGACCCTTAAACCAGCCACAAGTTCTCAGAAAAATGGGATTGCCAAGGTAAAAAGGGCTGTAACCTCCGCAAGATCTCCCTCCATCTTGTTAAAAGCTACCTAATGAGAGGCAGAGAAGAGTCCAGGAGGGCTGTAACCTCTGCAAGATCTCCCTCCATCTTGTTAAAAGCTACCTAATGAGAGGCACAGAAGAGTCCAGAAGGGCTGTAACCTCTGCAAGATCTCCTTCCATCCTGTTAAAAGCTACCTATATGAGAGGCACAGAAGAGTCCAGAAGGGAAATACAATGTCTGACTCCGGGATTTAATAACTCCAGCATACATGTGTCATAATCCAAACTGTCTGCAGACCTTTCCCAGACTGGTGCAGAGTTCCTGGACAGAATCCAAGACAGCAATAAGACTGCTGGTACACGGTGAGACAGATAGAGCAATGAAGAAAGAGAGACACATCTTAGACATATCGACAGCAAGATATGGAGAAGAAATATAAATATGTATGTGCATGTCTGTGTGTGTGTGAGTGTGTGTGTGTGTGTGTGTGTGTGTGTATAAAGAGAAGGAGAAAAGTAGAGAGGAAAATGAGATGGATAGTTAAAGGGGAATGAAATCCAAACATATGGATTGAGTGAATGCAGGAATATCAGTAGAATGTGTACATCAGTGAAAGTTTGAGGAAAATCAAACAATCCGTTCAAACGTCATGAATTTCTGAAATTTTGCTGACAAGACCACTGGATCAGAAGACTACTACACATCATGACATCAATATACTATGTACTACCATATCAAGAAAATATACAGAAAATTCCAAAAACTATCATTTCACATGAAAAGTACACATTCCCTGGCCTTGTTACTGGCATATGTCAAGGGTGATACATATTATTCCCCCTGCTTTCTGAAAGAGGTAAGTCTAGTGCTCTTTCATCATACTCAGAAAGTGAATATTACATGGAATTTTATTCACATCTTCTTCTTTTTTGTAGTGCATATGTGAAAGACCATGTAATTCCAAGAGTGCCTATTGTGTACTAAATTCCCGCCAGCTTTCAAATTCGGTGAAATCGGAAAAATATTGTAAACCAGAATTTCCACCCATCTCCTACACCGTATCACGATTAGCTGGTGTTCATAAAACTAGCAATACAAAGTTGAATCTAGAATTTCTCTCTCTTCTGAAAACCAAAAAACAAAAACCTCAAAGTATCAGTAGGCATGGACAGAAATATGTCTTTAGCCTCATTCAAGACGATTTACATGTACTTGCCAGATTTATAGCAAATCAATACTATCAAATACCTATTTAAGGAAGACTTTATTACAACTACTACAGCCTCCTAGAATTCTTTTGAATGATGATTGCCACTGAAGGACACATGTGCATTTTATAGCCTTGTGAAACAATTCAAACATGCATACACACAAACACAAAATGTTCCAACATGTTTTGAACTATGTACAAGCTATGAAGAAGGAATGTACATCTTGTTTGACACTTGCAAACCGGGGAAAGGTTTCATCAACAGGTGTGATAACTTGTGGGCTGTAAGTATAAATGGCAAAAACGATGTTGGCAATGGAATTATAAGGTGGTTTCCATTAACTTGTCCTCGTTGAGAGAGAGCCAGTTTGCATTTCAAGATTGTATGTGTGTGCTGATGTGTTCTCAGCAGAGTTTCAGTTTAGATAAACCTTTCTTTTATATCTACATTTTGCAAGACATAGTTCAGATAATTCAATGACATAATTGCTGTATGTGAATCTACATTAAGAACAATTCAATTCAGTACAATTCCACTTCCACACCCTGAAGTGGGCTTTGAGTGTGCACAATTTTGTTTTGGTTGGGGTCCCCCCCCCCCACCCCCTCCCAAACACACACACACAGCAGTGAGACAAGCACTCAACCAGATAAACTTGCAGGCTTGCTTGGCCCATCTCCAGAAAGTACTGTCAATACTGGGGGGCTCTGCAGAAATCCAGGACCCACTCTCACTAGGTTGGTTGCCATGACGATCTGGCTGTTATCAAATTGTCTGCACAGGACGGAAGGCTGGGAGGGCAATCACAGCCCAAGTTCAGCTGGAGTGTGAGACCGGAGACAGGTCCCTCTACAAACTCAACATACAAGTACTGTATGTCCCAAAAAGATTACAAGACCCTCCGCGATGATAACTTTAAAAACAGTGAATCAATCCAAATACAATTTCAGGGTATGAAACTATAACTTATTACCCACATCTTGCAGAAAACCCCATTCGATTTGCTTCAGTGGTCAAAGAGAAATGAGGATTTTTGTAGAGCATGTCAGGAATCTCTTCCCTCCAAGTTCTGTCCATTGTGTTCACACATTAATAATAAGATGCAGTTCCAAGAGCATCCAAGTGCTAAACTTGGAAGAATTACATCCACGACATGCTTCACAACGATTCACATTTCTCTGTGACCACTTTGAATGGGGTTTTCTGCAAAAATATAGGTAAGTTGTTATATCTTTAGACCATGAAATAGCAAGCAGACGGTTTAATCATATTGAAAGTTTTCAATGCAAAAATCCAATTTGTAAGATTTTGTTCTGTTTTTGTTTTGTTTTTTTACATACTGTATACTGGGGTGGGAAAGGAGAAGGGAGGTAGGGGGGATCGTTCAGTCCAGCCTGTCAGTAACTTTGGTTCCTCGAAAACGGGCTCACCGCTTTCTCATCCTTTAAAGCTCGAACTTGTCCTCGTGCATGGGAACCTGGCATGCACGTATCAAGCAAAAACATACATGTTTACGAATGTCACATTAAACTGAAGTAAGTTCTTCTAGAGGTCAACAAACTACCCTTGTGATTCTGTAGGGCAACGATAGAAAAGAATAGGTATGAAGGTCTAGCTCCGAACTGAGCGAGTCAATTTCGCTGCTGGGACGCTGCCAAAAACCGATTAGAAAAACATAAAGAACAAGAAAGAAACAAAAATAAATCTCTAGACTTTGTCGCGGAGAGTAATTTGTCTTGTCTAGATAGGGACGGGCAAATGATGGAGGATATTTATAAACAGTGCAATCTTCCTTACATCTAAAAGCTCATGTTATTTTTTCTTTTGTCCATGGGTGTATGCTCCAGGGACAAGCATTGAAAAAGAAAATAAGAGTTAAAAACAAAGTTGCTGTTCATGTTAAAGTTTGTTTTTGAAATTCCTCACAAGCCAAAAAACTTCACAAAAAACAAATTTGACAATAGACAGGAAAATATTTACAATTTGGGGCACATGCTGATTCCAGGCACCTGCAAATTCTCTTTTACCAAGATGAGATGTCATCCTACCAGGGCTAAGTCAAAACCCTGCAGGGAATTATCACTATCAAAACAATGGTAGGAAATTCTTGAGTCAAGACTACAATCCTTTATGATGACAGAATAGTGCAATCATCTTTTTTTCCCCTCTTCTTTTACGGAAGATATTTCATAGGCATTGTTCAATTACAAGAATTTTTGTTTTTAATGTAAAAAATGCACTTGCAATATACTTTTTGTCAGGTTTCTGCAACTTTGTGCCACCTCCAGGATTAGGAATATTGGGACCACATCCTCTATAAGAGCGATAAGGGTTTCTGAGGTAAAAGTGGTCAATACTGTCGTCATAGACAGTTTGAAAATTTCATATGACATACCAATTCCAGCTAAGCAGTAGATATGGGAGGCTCATTGAGTATATCAGTGGTGTTTATGTTTAAAGACATTTCAACTTTTGTGTGTTGTGAGGGTCAAATCTATGCCGTTACAGATTTCTAGTTAACACAATCATTCCAGTTAAAATTGTATTATATTCCTCACAAACTGAAATGCAGATTGCTTTATGGGTAAACTATAAAGTTTAAAATGTCTCCGATTTTTCTTCCCATTGCATTGATTTAAATAGCTTTTCTCATTGTATGTAAATTCTCCTCAATTTAGATGTGACTGAGGCAAGTCAGGAACACACAAGAAAACGGTCGGTCGGTCAGTGGCATTAGGTTCTAGGTCTCTGATTTGCGGAATTGGGGAAGAGATGTCTGGTTGGGACCGTCTCACTCATTCCCAAGACAAATCATGACTGGTGATTTCCTGAAGAAGGAAATAGCCACTGAGACCTTTCCTGCCACAAAGTATCATAAAGAGAGAGCAGGAAAGAGATGGAGAGAGAGAAAGAGAGATGGAGAGAGAAGGAGAGAGAGAGGAATGGTGCCATTTCCCTCCAAACAGTGTCAGAATATCAACATGTTGTCAGCTGAGAGGTAGAAGGGCGCTATCACGTTTAAAATTTGAGGGTAAATAAAAACGAAACAATCCATTTTTATGAAATTAAATGTTTATTTAATCAAAAGCGGGTAGTTTCAAAAGCATTGTTCAAAATATCTGGTAAAATAGCACCCTTGTGGTTTTGATTTTTAACATTTTGCTGAAAATGAAAATATTTGAAATTGATACCATAATGTATAGGAGATCGAGATCTACGTGATATGGATAACAATATGCCCCAAAATTACGATAACGCCCTTCTGGGTCTCAGCCAACTATGTATTTTTTTTTTTCATTTGGGGGGGGGGGGGGGGGGGGGGGTGTATGAGCCCCTACAAACATAATGCTCAGTCTGTGGACATGGGTTGTTGTTGCCTGTGTCTATCTCTGTAAGTGTGTATGGTAACTCATGTGTGTTGTTCTTTCGTAAATGCCCAAACACCAAAGAGCCTCCTAAAGATATCTGTGAATTCCATAAGTATGTTTCTAAGATTATGTACATACTGTATACGGTGACACGACATTTGCTCCTGCGACAATTGCTCCGGTCTTATTTTCTCTAAGGACTTAGGGTTAGGGTTAGGGTTGTGATAGGGTTTTAGGTTTAGTTTGATGTGAGAATTAGGATTAGGGTTAGGGTTATGTTTATGGGTTGAATTTACGTTTGGCTTAGCATGCAGATATATCATGGGAGTAATTTTCGCAGGAGCAAATGTCATGGAACCACTGTATACAAACATGAATTTACATACACAAAACCAAACCAACTATTTTCTTCCTTGAGTCAGCAGTTATGAAGGGGGGGGGGGGGAATATGAGTATAATATCATGTTATCATAGACCATGCTTACAGCATGATACCCCTATGATTGTGACATGTGCTGTTTCATTTTAGTTCCTTTGCAAGACAATGCAGCAGATGCTGATGAATACCATGTAACCTCCATCCTTGCTGTTAGTCAGCACAGCTGGGAAAGGTCAAGGGCAAAGGTCAAGGAATGGGGGGGGGGGGGGGGGGAGACAACCCAATCCTGGCATCCATGTTTGGGCCACACAGCAGTCTGTATCAATTTCTGCTCTATTAAGTTAGCACAAGTGTCACTGTCAGCCAGCAGACGACTTTCGAAAGCACGAACCTCTAAGAACAATACCACACTATCTATTGTCTTTTGGTGTGGCATGGGGAAAGAAAGAGGATTTTCAGGTTTCACTTTTGTGAATACAAAGAACCAGGCAATGGGGGGGGGGGGGGTAAAAAAAAAAAGCTGCATAATAGATGTCAAAGTGAAATAAACAAGAATATGAAATAAACAGAATTCAACTTTTACATCAGATAGCTGTTGTTGATAATTAGTTCCTCAATGAAACAAATTCCAGTACAGGCTTGTAGTGCTTTCCTTCAAATCCAAAAGGCCATATGTAGCTCAAAACCACAAAAAGTAGCAGATCGGGATTTTCTGTAAAGGAACCTAAATATGTCGTTTGGGTTGACTGACTTGAAATTTCCAAGTTTGTCTTATCCGGATGAGTAATCTTTTCTCTACCTATTGTCAAAATTTGGCAGCTTAAAACTAAACCAAAATTGAGATATAAGCAGTTTTTCTGGGTCATATTTTTGAGATTTGCTGCTTTCACTGAGAAACTGAACACATTTTCACTGATACTGCCGCACACCACACCTGAGTAAACCTTATCTTCAAATCCTCTTTTCTCACTGGTTTACAAAATTTTACCTCATAACTCTCTCTTATTTTAATCATGTTTTGAATGGGTTAGGATGGCACAAATCTACACAAGTTCCATATCACTTTAAGTTAAGAGCTCACTCTTTTTATTAAGAAACTATGTAGAAAGTAGAAATGTTGCTATGGCGATTGGAATGCCTCCGCCATAATGCATGATTCTCCTAATAGGTCTAGATAGTATATGTGGACAATGTGTGATTACATTTTCACAAAATTGGCAAAATATAAAAATGACAAGTTTGTCACAAATGTGTTGAATGTTCACCTCCCATGACCTAGGTTTAATTGGATGAATACGAGAGCATGTATTTGGGATATAAGGACTTTAACTTGACTTTGACCCATTCATACATTTATGCATTGAGTAATTTTCAAGGTATGGAGGAAAAGTGCAATTTCTGTATTGAAAAGTACATTGTTACCATTTTCATCTGGCCTTTGACCCTAAATTTCATAGGATAATCACTGTCAGGTAGAACATGCATGAATATGTAGCATGTTTCAAGATAACTTGAGCCACTTCCGAGATATGGAGGAAAAAATTAGTTCAGCACTTTCACTTGATCTTTGACTTTTTGACCTTTGAGGCAAAAACAAAAGGAAAGAAAAACTTTCCAGAGAATCTCTATTAGGTTATACATGCATACACCAAGTGTTAAAAAAAAATCCTGCTGGCATTGCATAAACATGAGGGAAATAGTAATATTTTAAAGTGTTGCCCTTGACCTTTGACCCTTGACCTTTGACCCCATGAACCCTAAATTCTCTAGATAATCACTGCCAGTCAGTACATGTATATATACTATGTTCCATGAAGATACCTTGAACAATTTCCAAGGTTCAGAAAAAAAAGGTGAAGTTTTAATATTTTTACTTGACCTTTTGACCTTTGACCTTTGACCTCATGACCCAAACTTTCACCAGAGAATCTTAATTGGGTAATACATGTATACACTATGTTTCAAGAAAATATCTTCAGGCATTGCATAGATATGGTGGAAATAGTAAAATTTTATGTATTTGACCTTGACCTTTTTGACCTTTGACCTTGAGCATGTGCACCCAAAAGTTGATAGGCACAACTTCACCCCCTAATACACATACATGCCAAGTTTCATTAGGATACCTCAAAAGGTTTTGATAGTTACCCTGTCCACAAAATTCATTACGGACGGACGGAAGGAAGGATGGACGGATGGACGGACGGACAACCCGAAAACATAATGCCTCCGGCACCACTTCGTGGCGGAGGCATAAAAAAGGAAAGTCAATTTGGCCAAATTTTTGTGGGTTTTGAGCTGGTTACTCACATATGATGAGGGAGAGAGATAAAGTAACAACATGAATGCAATCTGGCTTCACTTACCCTACAGCAGAGTTTGAGCACACAGGTTTACATCATGACAATTAGGAGTAAAGTACTAGACAACTTGATTTAATACTTGGAAAATAGACTAAAGGTAAGCTGAACCTTCACTGACGATCAATTGAACTATCACAATTGCATGGCATAGGAAATGAAAACAAACCTGTCTCAAGGACAAAAATAAATATGACACAATTGACCTATCAAGTTTGACTAAAATGTCATACTGTACTTAAAAGGTCAGTTCACATTCGACCAATCTGTGGAAGTAATAAAAAAAAACGGATGACTCAAAGAGAATCTACCCATGGCTGTAATGACTGCAACTACATCCTGATATGACAAACTTCCTTCAGTATTTTTTTTTTTCAAATCAATGATTGGCAGTTTTCAAATTACACACATGACACATGCAGCTTATATATATTTGCTTATATTGTTGCCTACATGATTTTTTTTTTCTTTTTCTGGGGGCAATATTTGTCAGTATCCTCTATCTTTTTTTTTTTTCTGTGCTCTTACTGACCTTACGATTTTTCTGCTACATTTGTAATTTGTTTCTGGGTCAACCAAATGCAATGCGCTGATTTAAGAAAGAACAGTTCTAGATGCCTAACAGCAATATATGATGACAAATGTCATTCTTCACTGCAGACGATGCATTTGATCAGGAGTTGATTGTGGATATCTCCTTCATGATACACACACACATGAATATTTCCTGAGAAATGTAAATGCGGAAGTCTTACAGGAGGATGAAACCCAAATATGTTTGTGGATTGAGCAAATGCAGCAATATCAGTAGAACACATCAGTGCAGTTCGAGGAAAGTCAGAGAATCTGTTCTAAAATTATGACATGTTAAAGTTTCGATGCCATCATCGCCGGATGAAAAGACTACAACAGTTCATGACGTCACTGCAAGTCAGCGATATAGAGAGAATAAAAAGAGATTTCAATATATTTTTTCTTTTCTAGCATAATGACAGAGCACTGGTTACCTCATTAAGAAAGCCAGGGGAATAGTATTCCCCATAACATACATGTATGTCAGTAACAAGTAAAGGAAATGTGTGCTTTTCGTAAGAAATAAAATTTTGTGGTATTCTCTTTACATTTTCCTGATATCACTGCCTGCACTGACATCACAAACTGTTGTAGTCTTCTATTCCAGCCATGTGGTACTGTCCAGCAATGGCTTTTACCAAAACTTTAAAAAACTCATAATTTTTGAAAAGATTGTCCAATTATCCTCAAACATTGATGTGCTCTACTAATATTGCCACATTCACCCAATTTTATGCATATTCAGTTTCATTCCCTTATCAAGGGCAATCAAAACTTAGTGTTTTGATACCTAAATCGTGACAAAACGGTTGGTTGGTTTCCAAGGATGTTCGACACGCTACTCACAGATGACGTCATATTTGACACAAGCTTGGCAAGTGTCACGTATCTGTATCACCTTTTGCTTCAATCTCCTCGTTAAAAGCAGTTTCCTGCCAAGCACTATTTACATAGACAACAATTTGAAGTGTACATTATCAATGGGTGAAAACTAATCTGTTTCTGTAGATGCATTTCCTGAGCACTTGTTACAAGGGCATCTATCAGGTTCATAGTATCATTTTCTCTTATATTATTTATATATGTATATATACAATGTATATATATAATACACATATATACATATATAAATTGTAGAATGAAATTTATGTACTTACTTATCAGAAATGACATCTTTTTATGGGGGGGGGGTGTGGGGAGGGGTGGATTAATCTGTTCAATGTTTAATTGCATCATCTAAGGGAGTTTGTGTGTGTGTTATCAAGAGGGAGTTATCAAGTTCTGAATATACCAGTGTCACATTTGCAGATCAGATGACACAGGGAAATGCTGTCAGATAAATTGCTTGGTGATTGGATCTCAAGACCGAGCATATCGTCATCTATGTCAGGATCAAATTAATGAAGAAGAAAATGGCCACAGTAGGTCATTGTGACGAAGGCAAGCATGTTGAGACATTCCACATCTAACCATGATCTCACTAGTTAGCACACCATGACACATATCAGTGACTGTGATGTTTTGTGTTCACACAACTTGCATCTTCAGTCTCACTCTCAGATACAGGCTGAATATGGAAGCAATCACTTATTGGCCACTGCTCACCCCCACCCCCTCCCCCCCCCCCTCCTCAAAATATTCTTAATTACAGGGGAGAGTCTTGTATTGACTGGCCAAAGGGTTGTCCCTGGCCCTGAGTGAAAGAGGATCTTGCTTCTACATTACAGGATGTAAGAAGAGGCTTCTATTACTAAGCTTCTCACAAGTTAAAAACTAAAAGAGAAAAAAAAGGAATTATGTCTGTGACTTGAACTGTGAACACATATCAAGTAGAAGGAAAAAAAAAAATGGGACTGGACATAAAGTGCCCAAACACTATGCATACGGAGCAACAATTTTGAGGTATTCAATCTTGAACTCAATACAAGAGATGTATGGGACGGCTACAAAACAAAGCACAATGACATAATGAAAAATATTACCTGTTTATACGCTCTGTTGCCAATTTGAACCCCCCTTGACATTACAATAGAAGCGAGCAAACTTAACAACGAGCTTGACGCTCATCCAGCTGACCCCCCCCCCCCCCCCCAAAAAAAAAAAAAAAAAAAAAAAAAAAAAAAGTCGGATGTTGATATTTACACAGCTTGCCTAAGAGGAGATGACACTCAACTGACACTTGACTGACATTCACTGGCATCAGTCCCAATCATTGTGTCAGGAAAATGTCAGGGTCTCTCCCACGGGAATTTTAGAAAAACCCTCAAAACATTTTCAAAAATTAAGAAAAAAAAATACAAGTAGACACTTGATTCACACCACATGTAAGATCTTGTCATGATGTTTAGGAATTTGGGTGATTACATGGAGCAGGACATTCTCGGGCAAATACTACACTCTACCTGTGTGCGCTTGCATTTTTTTTGGTGAATTCATACGGGAAGTTTTATAGACTTCTCGTGTGGTAAGCAAATTGGCAACTCAAATGAGTAATCTTGATCACAGTCAAAAATCACTGCTTGCATCACACTCATACTCCATGAGCAGAAAAGGTTACCAACCTAATAAGTTCTTTGCTTTGAATACGTTAGGTGAAATACAATGAAATTTGTAGATGAAGAATCAATTGAAAAATAACAACATTATTTGGCTTAAAAAAAGAAATACAATCTCTGCCAAGAAAGGTAAAGCTGAACTTTCCTGACTTACAATATGATACCATAATGACAAATTCTTTTCAACAGGACTGCAGAAAAAGTATACCGGTAGATGATATTTCAAATGTGAAAATTTCTGGGCAGAAGCATGCATGCTATGTGACAACCACATGATCACAATCGTTTACCCCAGGGCACTCGCACGATGCCAAGTTAGTAGCCTTCAGCAGCGATACTCATCACCTATTGACCAGTGCATACCCCACTGCTGCAAGGGGGCGCAAAGAGGCGAATCATACTACGTGAGCCAAATATAGCGGCAGATGACTGACCACCTGACCTGTCACATGACTCCCAGGGAGCCCCTCCCCCCTGGAATGACCTTCCTGCCCCCCTGGGCTGCAGGGCGGGAGAGGAAGGACCAACATGGAGAGGCCATACTTATGAAATGATTGCTACAACAAACATCATTGTGAGCTTGGTCTTTGAGTTAAAGGCAGTGGCTAAGGTCAAAGTCCTTGAGTAGTACCTGGTAATGCTTGCCCTTGGACATTAGCCACATTAAGACACAGAGAATTCTCCCTATCGCATATAAGTCTCCGAATCTGAATGCGAGTGGCGCTCTAATTTTTTTACCTTTAATTCTTGGGATATAAACTTCCAGTTATGAACGCGCGATGTGTAAATGTACGCTTTTATGCACATTGAACGCCGAAGTACTAGTATTCACAGTTCGTATTAAATTCTGTCTTATAATCTGTCGAATAATAGAGTTATTTTCTAATCTGTAACTTTACATTTGATTAATGAGATTCTTCTGCAAATGCTGGGCCGATGATGCAAAACAACGAAATTATGGAAAATATTTATAGATGAAGGACGTGACATGGGTAAACCGCAAAACCGGAAGAGTACGTACCAAGAGCGATCGATCAGATATCGGTATCGCAAGGTGATATCGCTTGATATCGGCTATATGCGCTAGGGAGAATTAGAATTACTTTCACTCCTTTCTGTGTTAGTTGTTTCCACAGCAACACAAATGATGATAATGTTATCTTGTATGGAATATAATTATGCACATACCATGCCCAGATATTGACAAGAATTAAACAGATGAGATTGCCATACATTGTATGTAAGTAAAACTGGATGTGGCAATCAGTATCGATCAATGTAAGTTTCTACATGAAGAAAAAAGGAGAATTATAAGACTGGTAGGCAACAGTACGAAGCCTTTAACAGTAAAACAAAACCAAAACAATGTTGTGCACTTAGGTAATTTTGATAACATAGAAAAAGAAAGATGACATTTTCAAGTCACAGAAATGTGACATACATACCATGATACAAGACTCTATTTTTATTTTTCCTCTTCTTCTCCTTCTTCTCATAAGACTGCATTTATCATTATAATCATCATCATTATCACTGCTGTTGATAACATTATCATCATCATAATTTTCAATATCATCATCATCATCAAATTGGTATCAATTATAATTTTCACTACCCTCATCATCACCCAATCACCGTTTATACCCTGCTACATTCATCACAACTTTTGGCTCAAGTCTCTCATTAAAATCTCAACATTTTACATATTTTTTACCCGACTGAGACGGCTTGACTGGAAAGACTTTAATAATTTTATTCAAATTCATGAAATTCTTCCGTCGAGGTGTTTTTATAGCGACTGATTGACTTCCTGAACAGTATAGGTCCTACCCTAAGAAGTGTTGAGCTTATAACCTGTTATTTGGCATGAGACTGTAACTGTGCTATCACTTGCCTTGGCACCTTCTCAACCGCTACACTGAACCTTGCTTTCATCACAACAATGGCATTGATACTTTCACTAGTTCCTGTTTATCATCAAAAACGAAACACAGTATTACAGGTGCACCATTCACTGACAATGCCATCTTGCCTTTCAATTTCCTCATCACACGGACCTAGACACAATTCAGAGAAAAAAAAAACAATGGAGCTACAGCTTTTGAGCATTAATTTGATATACTCTGAAGATGCTGAAACATAATGAAACAAACCAGGGGCCTGTTTCACAAGGAATAAATTGATGTCGAACTTAAAATTTAAGATTGACTAAAAATTAAGGTATGCCACTGGTTTCCCTGTTCAAGTTTATTAGCCTAATCACCACCCACTTCAAATTATCAAGAATGTTTGCAGAGCAATTCCTTTGTTGAATATATTTTATCTTGTATTATCAATGATGACATGAAAAAAGTCTCCAAATCTTCATTTTCATTAGAAAGTTGAGCAACATTGGAGACACACACACAGCATACCATAATTTTTAGTCAAACTTAAATTTTAAGATCGACTTAGATTCCTTGTGAAACAGGCCCCTGTAGGCACTGTTAACTAAACAAAAACCCATCTATTACAGGAACAATTTCAAAAGTATGTGCCAGACGAGGAAGAAAAGGAGTCTGCTCTCAACATTATGAATTCAGTTTCCAGTTTCGACATTCTCTGTAAGAATTGCAGAGCATTCATATTAGATAGAAAGTGCGTGAGTCCAATCTCTGCATCTTATATTCAGTATCACTATAATTCATCTTTTAATAACTGCACTCTTAGTCTTTATCAGTCTTATTCTCCTAATGCAAATGGCCAAAGTTACATCAAAATTATATAAAAATTTGTATTTTGAATCCTCTAAGCTCCTCTAAACTCTACCCACAAGGATACTAATAGAAGAAGTTTTGAGCTTTCCTATTACATACAAATGTGTGTGTGCATTCCTAGTACCACTACAGTTCTACCTTTCACTCATCTCTTTTCTTCTTTCTAGATTAACTTCTTAAACTGAGGATTATTGTCTATCTTACTTTTTCTTCCCGGTGCGTCAAGGAAATACTAAATCTGTAAAACAATGTTTTCTTCGATCGCATTTCATACTGGTACAAGGCAGAAACGATGCTGAATTGCATCCCCCCCCCAAAAAAAAAGAAAAAAAATCAAGAATAAAGGCATGATACACTGATAATGGATAATTAGGTATCAGCACCTCACGATAACCAACAGACGCACAAATTCTAGGAATGTTCACTGTGACCGCATGAATTGCAATGCACATACAACCCCACAGGCGGATGAAATGTTGTGTATTCAAAGTCCACGCCATCTCCAATATCGAATATCCTGTTTACACGTGCAGTGGGAAGTACAATGATTTGGGGATAATTCCACCGCTTTCTTGGACGACGATGAACCAGGGGTTTTCCCATGTGGATTTTTCGCTAACACGGTTACCCCTGAGTCAAGTGACATTGGTTAGCGTTTAAAGGCAGCATCCTACCTAAGCGCACAATTCTGTCTGTCTGCGAAAAGTTTATCCGCTGCTGAAAATTGGCCCTGGCATGGTCTTGGGCAAACTTTGTATGAGTCTAGCCTCAGTCTATATCATATAAAAGAAGCCTAGCAGATGATTTTTTCTTCTCTCTCTTCTCTCTCTTTTCGTCCTTTTTGTTTGTCTCCACCATCTTTGAGTTACAGTCCTTTCTTTTTCTACTTTTCTTCTACTCCATCTTCTTCTACTGTTTTAGTTATATCGTTGCCTTCTTTATCATCTTTTCCTTTTTTTCCCACTAGTTTTCTTCTTCTTTTTCTTTTCTTCTCATTTTCTTTTTTCTCTTTTTCTTCTTCTCCTTTTCCTTCTTCTCCTCTATTCCATCATCTCCTCTGCCATCTCCTCCTACTTCCTCCTCTTCCCAGCGCCACTTTCTTTTTTTCTTCCCCATTTCTTTTCCTCCCTTCCTTCTTTTCATCTCTCTCTCTCTTTCTCTCTTTTCTTTTCATCATATCATCTTCCCCTTGTTGTGTGATGAACCTTAACCCGTTGAGAACAGGTCCTGAGTATACTCGGGGAGGTGTCTATGGGAAGTGTGTGTTCTAGCAATATCAGCCTGTCCTTAACAGGTTAAGAATAATTAGAGAGCAAAGTCCTAACTCTTCATTACAAAAAAAAAAAAATGAACTTAGAAATTAAATTAACCTCATGAATATGATTTTCTTGATGCACAGATTTAATAGCACAAAATAGCACAACACACAGTATGTGATTAAACACCATCATGAAATCTAAAGCATATGTTTCTGTGTAAGGCACAGAATGGTGATTTGCTTTATTTGGGGGCAATCTCTGTGTATGCAAATGATTTCAGAAAATCAAACAGGTTCTTGTCTGTTAGTCAAGGAACTCTGAAGCACAGAATTAATTCATTGTAACAGTATGTCAAGTACCAAACCCCCCTTTTGCTCAATGGCACTGGACATTTGGGACTGACTCTATGACATTTTAAATACACAAATTCATTCACAACTGAACTGTTTATCTGCAAAATCGCTGCTTACTGGTAAATCTTTGTGGAAACACAATGCGATATTGCCACAGGGAACTTCATCATATTAGATGGAATGGCCATATTTTTGACTACATACTCATCACTGACAATGCAGCTTCAGCATGATTACAATCCTATCCCTGCTCAAGTTGCTACAGTGCTTTACCCCCCCCCCTTACCCCTCCCCTTTCACACCCCACACCTCCCCCCCCCCCCCCTAATTTCTGACTTTGTGTAATCAGCATCCCTAGTACCTCAAAATGGTAAAGGGCTAATGCACCTGCTGTAAGACCTTGGCAACAGGTAGCAACAGGGCTGATTCATGAAGAGCTGGCTAGCCTTGTGCCAAAACTGTGCACTTCTATTTAACAACCCCCCCCCAAAAAAAAAAAAAAAAAAGAAAAAAAAAAAAGAAAAGAAAAGTGCAGCAGTCACCATCCTTTTAAAGCACACCCTTCACATTGCACATATGAAAATAAAGACAAAGATATTACTACAATGTATGTTCAAAGTATGCTGAAATGCTTTAGAGCTACAAGTAATTGACTGCCTGCTTTGGCAAGGAGTACAAGACACCTAATACGTTTCTTTTTTTGTCTTTGTTTGTTTGTTTTTTTAATGCCTTAGGCCGTTTCCAGTTATGCTGCACATGGATGTGCTTGGACTACACGCACACACACACACACAAAGAAAAAAACAAGACAAAAGCACAACCATGAAATCATGAATGCTTAAGAAACAGATGTAGGTAGCATCTGATTGAAACATTTTTGTTTTTGTGGCTTTTTCTTATTCTGCTATGCAACTGTTTCAGGAATACATACACTAGGGTTGACAACCTCTGCAGATCAAAATAACACACTGATACACAGCATAGCATATAGTATGAAGGCAAAACCCTCACTTTTGGCTAAAAATTGGGGAAATTGCATCACACTCTGCAGTTATGCAAAATCCTAATTTAGAAAAAAAAATTTTTTTTGATGAAGTAAAACATATTTGTTGGCAGGCGTGTTGGAGGTTTGTAATGAATGATACCCATTTTTAATCATGAATTGTTATGACCCAAATTTCCACTAGTGTATTGTTTTGTTTTGTTTATATTTCTTTGCTATTTTAAAACTTGGAGGGGCCAATATCTTCATGAGGCCCATTCAAAAAGATTGCTGTGCTAGAGAGGGTGAGCAAGCTTTGGAAATTTGACACCTCACCCCACCCCCACCCCTTCTACTGCCCCTTGAATCGCAGTCTCTACACTTCTACGAAATCTCAAACCGATACTTTTGCGCAACAGCCTCGAGTAAATATCTGGCTACACCTCTCTAATCTCCACTGACAAAAAAGCGATACCAACCGGCACAGTGGTAGCCAAAAATTGTCCTCACCAGCAGTATAACAAGTGGATATCAGACATAAACGTCTGTTCATAAAGACATTTAGAGGAAAGGCTTTCAGAAATCTTCATGCTTTCACCTCTCACTCACTTCATTTCGCGGTCATCTCACAATGTGGTAAAGCTACGTCACCACTTTTGGTGGAAAGTGAAACTCTTCTCGGCGTTCAAGTTTACGATAACAAAATGCAGGAAGATCAAACAACTTGAACGGTGTGTATGCTACATCCAAATTCCGTCAAAGGTTAGACATTGAGAGATTTAAAGGTTCATGTCCTGGCAGATCAATGATATTGGTCAAATTTGCACTGATCAGCAAATTTTATGAAATAATGATTTCACCACCTCATAAGTCTCCCATTGTCCGACACACAAGCTCTCAATGATTCTTACTTTAAAAAAAGAAAATTAAGGTAGATGCCAAATGTTGTATCAAATTGTATTCCATAGTTTTAAATAAATAATTCAGCAATAACAACTTTTACCAAGGGAGATGGAGCTGCTCAATTATTGACCAATACAAAAAGACATCTCAGTTATGTTTATGAACAACCAGAATGAAAGGGTTGTGAAGCCATAAGACCACTTTCATCTTTCACTTGCAACATGTGGCCTTTTTATCTTTTGCCAGTTGTTCCTTTCACAAATATCCACTGACTGGTGAAATCTTGAAAAGAAAGACACAGCAACAATATATGGCATATACAGTAGTAGGAATTTCCTTAAACTTCATATTAGTAAACAGCTGGTCAGTCAACTTACCCCATGATTTTTTCTTCCAGTGTGCCTCTGGTGACAAGACGATAGACATTGACCACTTTCTTCTGACCGATACGGTGAGCTCTGTCCATGGCCTGCGCCCAATTGAATGGTCAAGGGTGAAAGTTGTTACCATGGCAACATCATCACATCATTATCAGGCATCACACCTCTAGAAAACATCCTTACAGTGATGTGAGAGATTAGTGAACACATCCTGTTGCAGGTCTGCCAGCATTCCCACATTCAAATCAGGGAGATTCCACACAGCAATCAGGAAGATATCTGTGTGTTACATGCATTTCAATGGGCAAAAATACTTCCCAAATCAGGGATATTTTAATATTCTCTTATTCAGACATGAACAGATTTTGACATTTTCAGGGAGACTCCTGCAGAATCAGGAAGACTCGGCAGCTCTGCTGTTGATACCAGATTCTGAGGTCATGTTACATTTCACTTTCGATATGCCGCAGGAATAATTATGTTCAACATGTATCAAAGGCTCATTAAAACTTGTCAAGAAGTTAGCATTTCTATTGAAATATAGTCCTGTTTACCTAATATCACTGCTCCTTCATACCTTACCCATTCCAAATCTGTCCTACAAAAAAGACAACCTTTCATAACATAATTATTTACTATATATGGTTCTGATAGGAATACGGTGTGATGCAATCCCACATCATCAGCTTCAAAACTTTTTTATTTCTCTTCTATGACTGAGATCTATGAAAATATAATTTATACTTGAAAATTGAAACAAACAAGATAAGAATATTCTGTAAACATCTGATAAAAACTCACCTGTAAATCCTTTGTCGGATTCCAGTCGTGCTCCACAAAGATGACCGTGTCGGCACCGGTCAAGTTGAGACCGAGTCCTCCCACATGAGTGGTCAAGAGCAAGATGTCAATGGACGGGTCATTGTTGAACCTGTGAAGATAATATCCATGATTGTAAACATGGAATATAAAAACAACTGAGCTTGCTCAAATGCTACTGCATACGTCATAATTTTAGCGAGTCTAATTCTTTGAGAATCAGGACTTCCCAACAATTTCACGAGTTAAATTCACAATCACGGAGTACAGCAATAAATGAAGAAATGTATGTGGGCACGTCCAATTCATGTTACACATAGGATCAGAGTTGATATTTTCACATGTTTAACAATTCATGAATAGCACCCAACACGTGAAATTTGCGAAAACAAAAACCCGCAAAATATCATAAACAATATTTTGTTTCTATCCCCTGTTCACACAGAAATCATACAAAATCTTTCCTGTAAAATCCAGGAAAGCAAATGATTCTTGTTAATATGCAGTCAGATAAACTTGCTTGCCCATGGTTTTGTAAAATATTACATTGATTGCTTGTCTATTCAGTTTCAATCTGGTTGTTGTTATAGCTTTTTTTCTCCCAGACAAATCAATATGGATATGTAGCAAAAACGTTTCAGTCAAATAATACTTTGTAATTCAAGATGATCTGCATGGTCAGGAAGACTTCTCTGCTCATGGCCTTGCAATGTGCCATTGATTGATAACAACTGGCAATTCAACTTCTATTTTTTTACCCTTGCATATGAACAAGAAAAAAAAGTGAAAAGACCTCCCTGTCAAATACTGATGTGAACTTATTCCACACAGTCTCAACAGTCAGAAAAACTGCACAGCATGGTAATCACCTAGGTATCAAATGACCTGGTGTATGTTTGTTAAAGATGACGCTTCAAGTTCTGTTTATGTCCTTTTTCATGTTTCCAACACCTATGAAATGACACACCATCAAAAAAAAAACCTACAGCAACAAACAAACAAAGGAAATCTGGCACAAGGCTACACAACACACGACACCACATGATACCAGGCGTAAATATTCATAAACTGAATGATACACGCCTTTAAAACTAAAATAACAACAACAACAACAACAACCACATGTGCTGAGACCACATGCTTCCAATTATGGAAATGCAGTTCCTCTTTGCGAAACAAACATACAACATTATAATCAATACACAGAGAGTCGTATGAAATGCATTTATAAAACCATAGGGGGTACTGTACACGCCAAATATTTCGCAAGGTTTTTATTTTCGCAAATTTCACGAGGTTTTTATTTTCGCGAATTTCGCGAGTCAGGTGCTATTCACGAAATCAAAGACACGCGAAAATATCGACTCTGATCCCGATGTGAACGTGACGTATGCATGTACACTTCTCCGGTCAGTACAGGACTCCATGATCGCGAATTCAACCACTCGCGAAATCGTCGGGAATTCCCGATGCGCAAAAAATTTAGACTCGCAAAATATATGGCATATACAGTATTCAAATGTGTAGAATGAGGCTCATATGCAAACCCCGTGTCATTCTTGTTGTTGTTGATGTTGCCGTTTTGGCTTGGAACAAGGTTGAGAGAAAACAAAACTTCCAATGTTTGTGACCACTCATGTGACACTAAAATAGTCAACACTACTCAGAGCAGACAAAAGCCTTACATGAATTACTCAGTAATGGAAATGAAAAGCTGATATATGCAATATCTACCTTGTCCCAAGCCTAATCGCACTGTATGAAGTCGCTTTCTTGTTGTTGTTCATAGTAACGTTTGAAGAGTTAGGCCTCCGAAGCTCTTAAGAGGAAGGATATACAGTCACGGAGTGGCTTCGCACTGATACTTTACCTACATCCTAGTCATAGCAATGACTGACATATGACACTGGTATTATTACCATGGTGTTGTTTTCAACTGGTGTGCTACCCTTGAGATTAAAGTTACTGTCCAACACTATCAGACTGGACACTGTTGTAGCTGAAGCAATTCAAGGCCCCTATTACTGTATAAGTTGTTATTTTTGCGAGGGTTTGATTTCCGCAAATCTTGCGAATCACAGTTGGACCGTGAATTTAACAACACGCGAAAATGTCACCATTTGTCAAGGTAATAGTGCGCTTATGAAGGCCTCTGTGTCAATTTGCGAAAACAACATCTCACAAAAATGTCCGTGACCTTCTCATACATGAAAATACCTGTACGCACTAATAACAGCGTATACAGTACCATGTTTGATCTTGAGTACTTTTAAGAAATATCTTGTCAACATTAACAGTTTGCCTCAGCACCTCTTATTTTGTTTTTCATATTCTTTTATTCAAATTCGACCAAATACTAGAAAAATCAAGTAAGCAATGAAACAATTACACATGGATAAATAAGTCAAGTCATTACTGCTGCTAGATTAAAGATCATATTAAAATCAAATGCACAAAACATGTCACTTATTTGTTTGTTTGTTTCTGGTTTACAATTTTGCCATTTTTGCTATGACACTTCACGATCGCGGAGCCAACAGTCCCTTTAAATGTGACGTGTTGCTGCCACTTGCTCAAAAAAAATATCAGGATAGGGTGTTTGCTGACAGATAACTGGCACCACAATCTATGCCTGGCTTTCTGCTGACAGGGAAAGTTGGCAAGTGTCCACATGGACAAACGGACGTGACAAGTAAACATCGCGAGTGACGATACTCGAAAATACCCCGACATTATCGAACCCCAAACAATTTCACTTTCTCCTTTCAAGGAGATTGAAAGTAAAATCTGGGCAAGCATCTCGAAATTGGAAGGATAATGTACATCAAACTTTCGCTCAAAGTGAAAGCATTTCTAAAATCTATCTAATTTCTCGTTAACACGAACACAACAACAGCCAACTAATCTTTGATAGATGAATTTTTCTCCTTTTTCATTAGGGAAAAAGTAACTCTGTGTCAATGACATTAAAACTGAATCTTTCTTTTTTCCACATGGCTTATCACTCAGGCCACAAGAAACCCACAGAATTCATATACTTGATGTGGTAAGATCACCCTGAAAAAAAAAATGCTCCTTCAAAAAACAAATTTGACACAAAGGTGAAGGGAGAATAAGTTTCTGCATATGCAGGACAGCTGTTTTGGAATGAACCTCTACAACAAATTTATATTTCAACTATTAAATCTGGTCTGATATGTCAGATCAAAGCTAGTAATTTTTTTTTTCTACAACTTTGCTGTGCTGTGCATTTCTATTACACATAAATGCTCCTATGAAAACACATGAATGGCTTAGAAAGCAGAATGTTTTCCAAAAGCACTCAACAGCGTCAAAATACTGTGGCACACAAAGGGGTCTACAGTGTGGCACACAAACAGTTAAAGGTATAGATACCAATGGGAGCAGTGATTTAACAAATGTTCGAGTTATCACATTTGATGCTAATGTGTAGGTCAGTTATATCACAAAACATCCTACCATCTAAAAATTTTGCAATATAGCCTAAAATATAAGGAGATATCTCTATTTTTCTCACTAAACCATAACTGTTGACGGTTTAGTCTAGAAACAATTTTATTACGACTATTGTTCACACTTTGTAAATTTAACAATACTTAACATTGATTACAATGATTAAATTCTTTACATTGGTTATTTCTATCCTTAACTCACATTTTAGAACTCAACTATTTTGAAGCACTACAGCAGTGGTTCCGTTTCATCTGCAAACGGTAAATAATGCCTTCAAAGTCAACTTGACCATGTTGTAAAACTTTTGTCCCAATTTGACGAAACTCCTACCACTCCCTCTCTCTGATTTTATACAAATAGTGAATGGTCTCAAGTACGATGGTACAAAATTTTGCACAAGGTGAAAGATAGAGGTGCTCTATTCAACGAGGCAAAGCTGAGTTGAATAGTGCACCTCATCTTTCACCGAGTGCGAATTTGTGTTCCATTGCACGAGTAAAGACCATACACTATTTGTTTTATACAACACCTCGGACGTCAACAGATGTGGTCCACACAGATTCTTGAAGTTAGCACAGAAATAGCAACCATTTTTTTTTTTTTCGTGAAAAGGGAATAAGTAGCACAGTAACAGTCAGTTGTGCACAAATTCGATTGGTTGAAATTGTTCACAGTAAAATGAGTGACAGAATGCGCGCCACACAGGTTCGTTTATTGTGACATCAGAGCCATGCATTGGAATAAAAACTAAGAGTTGATCAAGTTTAACATGGAAGTCTACGGATATTGGCGACGTCAGCCATGCGATATCCATTTTTGCTCAAACAAAATTGCACGGCTGACAGCCACAGCATGCAGTGGTACTTTTTAATGCATGTCACGTGACGGGCAATCGAGAATCAAATTGCTCCAGTCCTTTAAGGTGTTGTATAATACTGATCATTACAGTCAACTCTGAATGCTATGTCTGATTATCGCTACACTACTACCATAGAGTTAGGTCTCGCTCAAATGGCGCAAAGGTTTTCAACAATAACAATAACACAGACAAAATAACAAAGGATTGCCACAAAACACTTCCCTATGATGGAGTTACCATGGTGTAATGTTTGCAGCAGGTGTACAATTCACATCTTGTGGGTTATTTTTGGCCGAGTGCTCCAAGAAAGCACACAAATACAGGTCAGCGTCTAGCGTCTTGTCTGTCATCTCGACTTTGTAAACCATGAGTCATTAAGCAAATATTTTCCACATGCATTTTTTGCTTTTCCTCTATCACTTTCCAAAACATGAACTTAACAGCAACTTCCTCCTTCATCATACTTAACTAGAAATGTCGCTATGGCGACTGATATGCCTCCGCCATAATGCATGATTCTCCTAATATTTTCAGTTTAAAAAATCTGAGCTGCATGGTCCTAAATGCTATCAGAATATCTGATAAGGTGTAAAAAACGAGCTGTGAAAATATTTTGCTTCAAACTCATCATTTTTACTTCAAAAAAGTAAAAATTTGAAATCACCTCCATAGACTACTGTGCTAGAATTATTCTCGGACCGAGAATAAATGCAATTATCATAGATATCTTCATAGTTAATGTGTTACTTTCATTATTTTTGCATTCTTGTGTCATCCATCTGAACATAATTAGACTGGTCAGGCAGCTCAGTTTTAGAATTTTTTAAATCGATCAAACACAATGTTAATCAGTGGCTTTCATAGGTCTAACATCTGTAATATTATAAAAATATTTTATTTTTGTTATATCATAAGGACCTTTGTAACCTTTGACCTTTGACCCCAAAATACCAGTGAATATTTGTCTTGTCATACTCTACCCTCACACCAAGTTAAACGTTCATGTCTCATAGTATGTAAAATACTGTACCAAAAGGGTTTTTTCACAAAATAACCTGTGACCTTTGACCTTTGACCCCGTGACCCTAAAATCCAAACAAAGTATTATCCCCCCAGGATATACCCTCATACCAAGTTTGATGTAAAACCACCACACAGTTCTTGAGATATCGACAAAAACAAAACGGGACGGACGTATGGACGTACGTATGGACAGACGGACGGACGACCTGAAAACATAATGCCTCCGGCAACTTCGTTGGCGGAGGCATAAAAATCGATTAATTAGCTCTATCAACAAAGTAATTTCCACATATTTGCTGGTGAAAATCTTACAGCACCATTCATACACAAAAACAAACAAACAAACAAACAAACAACCCTTTCCTGACATTTATATACTTGTTTCAACTAGTAAAAGCTGAGCCAGTCAAATTAAACTTGGTTTAATTATAAACCAACAAGACTTTCAGAGGGATTTGGGCAAGCTTACAGACTGCCTTTTATCAGTACAATCTGACAACCCAGTGGTAGGAATTCTATGTTAGACCAAAACAAATATTAATGATAATAAATATCACTGATTTAATGATAAACTATTTACAGAATAAACAAGAACAACCCCCAAGAAAAGAATAATCCCATCAAACAAATGATGCCGTCTGTGTAGATGACCCTGGTACAGAGTATAAAAGTGATGATGTCACAGGCTTTTGTTATAGCTAGTGCTAGTTCCAAACAAAATATTCCAGCACAAAGCTGTGGGCAGTGGGCTGGAACCAGGTATGAGCATTGATAGCAACCGTTGCGTTTATCGATATCACGGCTATGTGAGGTTGCTTAGAACCAGTTTCAAAGGCGAAGAATGGCTATGATATCACACTTAAGTACTCTATAAATCTCTTGCAGAGAGGGGAGAATAATGGCTCACCTGTGGACAAGGTCGTGCCTCTGACCAGCCGGCACACTCCCGTCCAGCCTCAGGTAGGTCACAGTGGGCATCTGTGATCTGTCAAAGGACAGAAGACGGGCAACTATCAGTTATGGGTGAGATGTGCCTCAAAGGTTAAAGGTCAACCTGAAACCTAATTCCATGTGGACATCCTCTAACGTATTTTACCAGTAATTCTTTACATCACAAATTCAATAATTGTTTTATCACGGTTTGCATTATTGATATCTAATCATTTAAAGTTTGATAACATAGAGCACTTGTCACTTTCTAACCAGTTCGAGTCATTTTATCAAGGTGGAAAGCTGCAGAGATGAATGAAGTTTTGGATAATTTTATCTCATCCTTTTTGGCGGGTCAATAAGCAGCCATCTTCGTGAACATGTTCTTACATTTTCCAATTATAAAAACACCAAGTTCTTTTTTTAGTAATCATATCTCTAAATGAATGAGTGATTTGTGAGTCACTTAAATCAGAAGTAGGTATCTTCTGTGCCAACTGCAAACCGAAGTTGATATTCCAAATGCAGCTTTGTCACAACTTCCATATCCCATCATTCAGACACACAGCACCAAGTACACATGCATGCAGCACACACTTTAGCCAGAAAATGTGCAGTTGAATGACAAAGTGAATGCAAGCCACACTAAGCTCTGTCTCCTTACAGATATACTTGAATCTTGTAGATAAATTCCTGACTGCAGCTTGTCCACGAAGCTAAACCCATTCAGACTTCAATTGAAAAGCAAGAATCATGAAAAAAAAAGACCCATTAAAGACAGGTCCAGAGACTACTGAGGCAGGTGTCTATGAGAAATGTGTTATAGGAAAATCAGTTTGTCCTCAACGGGTTGAACTTGACAACTCCTACACACCATCAATGGCCAAACTTGATTTGAGAAACCTGATTTAGGTTGGCAGTAAAAGAGTAAATGGACTATTAGAATGAGACATGTTTCTAGAAACATGTTTGCAAACAAGCTGTTTTTGTCAGTCTGAAAGGGCCTTAAACCAGGGTGTAATACTCACTTGAGAAGGTCATTCTCCACAATGTCCAGCATCCCTTTCAGCTGGCAGAAGAGCAGTACCCTGTGCTGACCGACCACTGACTGGGTCAGCTCGCCCCCGGGGCTTGACCCTAGACTGTCCACCCCAATCCCGCAGTCAAGGAGCAGTTGCCTGGACAACAAACAATAATGATGATAATGATACAAAGTCCTTTCAACTTCAAAGAGCATATTCTGAGAGAAGTCTGAAACCACTCAAAGGATGGAAATACTCAGCGGGGACAGTTTCAACGACATCACACAACTCTTCACAATCTCTAAAACAGACCATTTCAGTCTCTCCCCTAAATTCAAGAAACATTCATCTGTCATCTTTTCGTTTAAAAATAGAAGAAGCAGCAATAGACGGTTATTCCAATGTTCTGTCATTGCCATATTACGAAGGTACAAATTTAAGATTTCAATGCTCACCCTATATTTGAAGACTCTTACAAACAATTGACAGCAGTCCTGCACTAACAAAAGTTGTACACTTGGTCCCGTAAAGCTTTACATATATATCACTCCTTATCTTCAAGCTTCCATTCCTCTCCCCCTCTTTGAGAAGATGGTTACTCACTTGAGGGCCGTCAGCTTGGGGGCATGGTTGATGTCACGTAGGGATGAGTTCTGCTTCCTCAGCTGCTCTGTGATGGTGTCATACTGTGGGTGTTTGTTGTTCAGGACCAGCAGTGGATGATTGCACACCTTACGCAGGTACTGTAGGGCCTGCAGGGGAGGTAAGGAAGGGGGGGGACTTTCATGTTTCATCACAACGATCTAAAGTTACTCATTTTGATTTAATAATAGTAGACATTTATAGAGCACCTTTTCCACTGGATACAAAGCGCTGATTTGGAATTGTGGAGTCATCAAAACAACAAGAGGCTGCACAATCTTGAATACTTTGAAAATTTTGAATTGGTAAAAGAAAATTTGCTTAACTCCAATTTTTCATTAGCATTAAGTGATCTAAGTCAATTTTTTCTTGCGACTGCAGCAATTATTTATAACCGAGTGTTATTTTTCAGTAGTCTATGACCTATATGGTTTGAAGCATTTCTCCATCAACTGTAGGTACTTGGTATTATGCAGCAATAAAAGTTTCTTCACTGACTTCAAGGGTTGCCTTGAAAACAGGGTTATCACACTATATGCTGATATGATTATGAAATTGCTGTGAGGTCAGGGCTGCAAACATTCTCACATTGATATCAGGGTGATTGAAAAGAGCAATCAGGGAGACACTTGTGTGTTTCATGCATCTCGGTATGTAAATATGATTCCCCAAATCAAGAGAGTGCTTTTATAATCTCTTCCAAGGGACATAAAAAAAAAGGGGGGGGGGGGAATTCAAGCTTTCAGAGAACCTCCAACAAAATCAGGGAGACTTGGAGCTCCTGTAAATTCATGGTGAATTTCATCAAACTATCAAGAACAACTTGCTATGCCATTTAATTTGCCATCTACATTGTATAATAACTTCCATTACCTTCTATACCTTGCTGTAAAGTAATTTCAACATGCCTACTTAGGTCTAACCATGTGACAGTTTCACACAAGACCACTCTCATAAAACGGGGACTAGGAGGATTACACGCTCCCTCCTCATTGCTGGACATCGGTACTGGCCAACAAACAAACAAAAAAGGACAGCAATAGTCTACACTGTCCATAGGCCACCCACGGTCACCATGAAATGGCTGACCTGGAATATGTGTCCAGTGGCTGCAGCCGGCGCCTTGGCTTTCTCCCTCACAGCTCCCTTGTCCTCATCTTCCTTAGAGATGGCATCCACTACCCCCTTCTTGGCCCGGGACCTCGCAAAGTCCTCATAGAGTTGTACCTGATGGGAGGAGAGATAGAGAATGGATGGTCTTTAAATATCAGCATCTCACCAGCAGGTGTTAATGATAAGCAGAGCTGACACCATTCACACCATCATGATCTCAGGAGATGCAAGAAAGCCATCAGGGAAAAACTTGGTGCATTACATGCATGTCAAAATCAGGAAGGCTTTCATATTTACATTTCCAGATTCTTTTATCATGTTGATGTATTTGGGTACATCCTTAAACAATTAAGCTATGGGTTCCTTGTGAAAATCCAAGGACATGTGCCTAAACATTTAGTCACACTCTACTTAACCCACTTTCTATTGCCATCTAATTTTTACAACTTGTGCAATGTGACCTTTAGCACACAGTCGACTCGGTTGCCTCTGCCTTCTCACATGACATTGTATTTGGCCAAAACTATGTGGCCCTCTACTAACATTTTGATAAAGTTTGTTGAGCATCACCTGAGCTGAGTATCATGAAAATCAATCACTGGGGTATTCTTAAATCATGTCATCGGTGAGCTCTTGCATGTGTGGAATACTAGCTAACATTTCTCTTTGTGTATGTGCGTGTATACATTTGTTTCTTTGTAAATTTGATTTTCTTATGGAATGAAATTTTAGTAAAGAATACTAGCTGCCATTTTTGTGTGTGTATTTGTTTCTTTGTGAATATGACTTTGATGTCATGGAACAAAATTTGTGAATATAAAATACTTCAGCCACTTTTCTGTGTGTATTTGTTTCTTTGTGAATATGATTTTGATATAATCAAAGGAAAATTGATTAAAAAGTACACACACACACACACACACACAAAAGTATGTGTCTGTAAAGAGACATGGCCTACCTGTAGGGGGCTGAGCTCACAGTAGTAGTCCTGGATGATCTTGGGTGGCAGGTCGTCCAGGACGTCTTCCTTGAGTCTCCTGAGGAGGAAAGGCAGGACCTGACGGTGGAGTGCCTCCATGGCTAGGGCTCCTGCAGAAATATGAACCAAGAGCCAGTTAGAGAAAGAAATAACATATACACACATAAACAAGGTATAAATCTGAATGTGTCTGTAGCCATGGTCACACTGGGAAAAGATTGCAAAGTTCAAGATTGCTATCTTTAAGATCTTGAAGTTTGGCCAGTGTGACCGCAAACTTCTAACGAAACTTCTCACGAAACTTCTCACGAAACTTCCACTCAAACTAGGGAAATTTCCCTCACCTTGCCAATCTTCTTAATCTTTGGGCAGTGTGAAAGTTAGCAACTGAAACTTCACAAAATTTTTCACGTGACTAGTCAACCACCTGTCTGCGCATCGATCGATACCTCATTGGAATGCACATGTGTGCACTGTTATGTCAAGATCATTAGCCATCACATGGTGTGCTCTTTCTTCTTTGTTGTGCACATGCACCAGTGACCCTAACTTGCGAACTTAAAGATTGAGAAGTTTGGCTGCCAGTGTGGACGGATGACCAAAGATTGCAAACACTTTGCAACTTAAACTTTGTGATCTTTTGCTAGTATGACTGCGGCTTGGGACTTACTGTAAATAATGCATCTTTCACTGGGATGCAACAAGTCTTTATTAGCCAGAAATATCATTTTACAGGCAAGTGACATAATTCTGCTGGTGGGTGTAACTTATTTTGTTTTTGTTTTCCTCCTTTTCTATATTCTTTGAATAGATGAGCCGGTAGTCAGAAAATACCTCCCATGACATTTGCTCCTGTGATAATTGCTCCTGTGCAATATGTGCACACTAAGCCAAACATAAATTCTACCCACAAACATAACCCTAACCCTATTCCTACTCCTCACATCAAACTAAACCTAAAGCTTTATCACAACCCTAACCCTAAGTCCTTGGAGAAAATAAGACAGGAGCAATTGTCGCAGGAGCAGATGTTGTGTCACCACCCTGCACAGCCATGCACTGACTGCCCTGCAGTGATTTAACTCTTTATGTGCCATGGTGGAAACCTCCTGTGTGCCACATTATTCTGAGACACCAACATTGTCATGCTTTGAGAAAACATTCTGTTTTTCAAATCTCCGATGTATGTTACTTCCCTATATTTCTGTTAAGCTGGACAAATAGTGAGTAAAATTGCAGAGAAAATGCCAAGCTTTGCTTTCATGTAAATTGTATGACAAATCTATGGTTTGTTTTCTTTCAAATGACTAGTAGCTAAATTATTCTAAAGACATGACTTTTGCAAGTAAAGTAGTGACAAAAACTTAGGCTTTACATGCAAATCCCGTACAGAACATTCTTGTCAGTCAATCACAACATAAAATGCAAGCTTTATCTGAAAGGAACGAAAGCGCGAGAAACGCCTTCATTGAACTGCAGCATTTGGCGATTTATCAATCGGTTTGGGCGGGTTTGTGCATTTGAGCAGAATATGCAGAGTTAGCACGCTGTCAACTGAGTCGTAAGTACGAACGTGGCACATAAAGAGTTAAAAAACTCCCCTGACCCCTGATGGTGCCGATAAAGATCACATCAGCATCCTCACCTGCCTCTTGCTCCTTGGAGGAGCTCTTGGCATCCCTGCTCTGGAGGATGGGCTTGGCAAACCTGGCTGTGAACTGCTTCTCTGTGCCCAGCAGGCCTGGCATCAGGAAGTCAAACAAGGACCACAGCTCCAGTACGTTGTTCTGATGCAACACAAGAAGAAGAGAGGTTTGAAGAGAGTCTGGTTAAGATGGCTTCATCTCATGTCTGATCGACACCTTCATTGACTTTATTTTTCTTTTTGTCTGTACAAGCTGTCAAAAGCTGAACATGGTGTAACAATCAAGAACCAGTCACCTTAACCTGTAAGGATCTGGATTATGAGGATTGTGATTATGTTGGTCAAAAGCAAATTAAATAAATGATCATAGTGGTAATAATGATGATGATATTTATGGTGATGATGATGACAAAGAAGAAGAAGAAAAGGAAGAGAAGGAGAAGGGGAAGGAGGAGAAGAAGATGAAGAAGAGACAGAAGGAGGGGAAGGAGAAGAAAGAGGAGGAAGAGGAGAAGGGGATAAGGAGAAGATGATGAAGGAGGAGGAAGAAGACGGAGAGGAGGTAGAAGAGGGAAAGAAGGAGCAGAGAAGGAAAAGGAGAAGGAAGACGAGAAAAAGGAGGAGGTAAAGAAGGAAAAGTAAGAGAAAAACTTAACAATAATGGTAATATTGTTAATCACTATAACTTTGACAATGACAGTTAAGTTAATCATGACGAGTATGCTGGTGTTGGGATGGCAATTCATTGCATCCATCTTTACCAATCCATAAATCAGTTTGGGTAATTGTTCATCTGAATACAAAATACTGTGGTTAGCGCTTGGTCAAGTTTACCTGTATGGGTGTTCCAGAGAGGATGAGTCTGTGGCAAGCACTGAGCTGTTTGATGGCCTTGGCTAGCTTGGTCCGGCCATTCTTGATGATATGACCTTCGTCTAGTATGCAGTAATTCCAATCTATCGTCCTATGATGTTTCAAAGTAGAAAAGAAAGTAACGAGGAAAAGATATGACAAAACTCAAGCCAAAGGGACTGGTTGTAAAGCCAAGACAATTATTCTCTCTGTTCCTGCTTTTCCCATGCAGGGATATCTCTTCTGACATGTAATATATACATGTATGTCAGCTTTGTTCCTTTCACTTGAATAGTTATGTTGTTATTCTCAACATATAATTTGATCTTTTCAGTTTTTCACCCATGTGGGTAAATCTTATCTTCATATCATGTCCAATACCTGGATAGAATTATTCATAGAAGTCACTCAATCTGGTGCTTTTTTTGTTCACAAATTTTTAGATATCTCTACCTACAGCATATTCTCTGTTGGTAATGCCTGGGGAAAGTAAAGTTGTCATATGATTTCTGAATTAACCTAGTCCTATCATCAGTCAAAGAGAAGTCAGATCAGATTTGCAACATAGAGGTAAATATTGCTGTCTAATGGGTTTGATTACTGAGACACAAAAAAGGTTCAACTCAACATCTACTTTAATATATATTTTAGTACGGCAAAGATGAATCAATATGCAAAACTCTGTCCTAACAATATCACAAAATCATCACTGACTTGGTAGGTTCTGGGTGTTTAGTCTCAAAAAGGTTCTTGTAGAATGCTTGAAAAATTGTGAATCTACATCTAACATCAGCTTACCTGAAGAAGTCGATGTCATTCCTGACTATGTCGTAGGAAACTATTACAAGGTTGTGCTTCTTCACTCTGCTCCTCAACCTAGATAATGTAAACAACATAAGTAAATATAAGAGAAAGTTTACATTCAACCAGATGACTTTGTTCTTGTTGTTGTTATGTCTTTCTTCAATGCAGATGGATGCTGAGGAGTGAAATCAAATGACTGATAACAACACATATAGAAACAACATTAAAAAAAAAAGGAGAGCAAGGCTTGCATATGTTCTACACAAAATTAACCAGCTTTGATTGCAATATCCACACAGTTGACAGAAAGCCAGTCGCAAAGTTCCTCTCTCCATGCAAGTATTCTTACAAAAAAACAAAACAAACAACAACACACACACAAACAAAATCCCTTAGACTACAGATGAAAGAACCATTTACTTTGTGCGCTCCAGAGGTGGGCCGGTGTAATGCAGGGGGTTGAGGTACTGCTTGGGGCAGAACTTTTGCACCTCGTACACCCAGTGTCCCGTCAGTGTGGGCGGGCACACCACGATGGAGGGTAGCCGTGAGCAGTCAGCGCTCTGTGTCTTGCGATATGCCGTCTCCCGGAGGTGATGGTCCCCAGCCATAATGCAGATGGACTGGAGAGTCTTACCAAGGCCCATGTCGTCACACAGGATGCCGTGCAGTTTGAATTTGTTGAGGAAGGCCAGCCAGTTGACGCCATCCTAGGGTGCAAAGGTTAAGTAACAGTGTACATTCACTGAACACCAGCACAGACATAACTTGCTTGCATACTTACTACTCCATCAATATTGTATTGGTATGAAACTCAAAGCATTCAGAGAGCTCAAACCTCCACCAAAGTCATGGGGTCACTCTTATCATGAGACCTGTGCACACATCCTTCAAAGAAATTGTGGATCTGGATTATGATTAGGAGCACCATCAAACACCAATCACCGGTTCCTCTTACCACAACAACAACAACAACAACAACAACAAAACTCCTGAAACATTCACCAAAATGTGTTCATACCTTTCTGTACAATATTGCCTAAAGGCAGGCAAACAAACACACCTACAGACAAAAGCAGACGAAGGTACATGTACTTACTTTATGTCTGATTGGATGCACATTTTCACAAACAACCTATGAATATAATGAATTTACTTCATGGAAGAACAGAGGAAATGGGAATTTGCAAAAATGGCCGGCTGCACATATACACAATCCTTACTACCTGAACAGTCATGGAAGCATTTGTGTTCATAACATGTGTAATTTGTTACAGTGTATGCAGAATCAGTGGCAGATACCATTCGATTGACATGAATTTCTATTTTGCTTTTTCATAGCTACCCCATTTTTATCCACATTTTTTAATGATTTATTGCAGTTTGCACTTGACCCCAATCTTTTCCTCCAAATAATCATGAAAATATTTGTTTTTCTTCCCACTATATTATATTCCCATTGGACATTTCCAGCTAAAGGTATGGCTAAGAAGGGGCAGATTTTGTGGGAAAAAGTTGTCAACGTCTCAACCTTTGACCTCGAGGTCAAGGAGGGTCAGAAAGAGTGACTAACCTGCTGGTATTTGCGGAGTTCAGCCTTGATGGGGACGGGCACCTTGTAGCTGTCCAGTTTGGACGAATCGAGGAGCTGCTCAAGGAAGTGTCGCTCCCTCGTCTTCTGCTCCACGAGGTCAGCAGTCATGGCTGGAGGGTCAGGGATGCCTGCCTGTAGGTCAGAGGTCAAGGGGTTATAGAGTGAAGGGTGAGCAGCAGGCTGTTCAGTTCATAAGACATGATGTAATTAGAAATCAAATATCAGTGTAACGAATCATCAGGATCAGGCATCTACATTACCTGTTCTGCTTTTGATTTACTATACATACTGAAGAGTTGAAGAAGACATTTGGTACCTTCATACATGTAGCTGTAAATGTATGTCATTAATTTATTGCAGGCAATTTATCTAATCATCCAGAAGTACCTAGGCAATATCTTGGAAGGCATTACTAACAAAAAATTATTATCCCACTTGACCGGACTGGGAATTTGAGGTGGGTCCCAATATTTTAAACAGGCAAGTGTCCATACATTGTATATCTTTCCTAGCTTGACAGAAACTTCAAGTTGCCTTTGGTAATATGGGCAACTGGAGTTGTCAGGGTTGTAGGGTTGATATGCACTGATTGACAGACATTGAAAGATTCTCGAGACTGACCTCAAGCGGCATGAGTCTGATGAGCGTGGCGAAGCACTGCGTGGCCGTCAGACGAATGCTGTCCACCTGGTCGCTCATCCTCCCAAGGAGAGGCACGACCAGGAGGACAATGTAGGGCACGATGTCCATGGACAGCTGGTCTATGATGCCTGGTGGGGTGGACATGGGGTTAAGGAGCTATTCTGATCCTGCTTGACATGGCCAGCTTTGTGCTATTAACTGTTCAGCACATCAATTAAACCAAAGTACTAATCTGCAATCCACAGTGGGTAATGAAATATATTACCTGGTTGAGTCATCAAATATGAGCTCGACAAAAAGTTTAAGTAATAAAGGGGGAAAAAATGAATGATTGGAACCTTGTGTGAAGTGCAGGTCTCATGTATGTATCTGGAGTGGAAGCAAGCATCGCACTGCAAAACTGACTGAAGCCTCACCCTCAACAATAACAATGCACCTTTGGTTTCATTTCTTCATGTCACTCCTAGATTTGGAGGTTTAAATTCTGTACTCATTAGTGAAATACTATTCTCTTACAGCCTCTTCCATGAGAAATGTCCTCAAGCTATTTGATGCCGACTATCTAAGACTGAGTGGTAGCTGTATTAAGGATACAGGCCAGAGCCTCCACCGCCCCCTCTCTCTTGACCTCGTCCTCCTGGGCCCCAAGCATCGGGACCACCTCCACCAGGATGCGGTTCAGCGTTGCCGTGGTGATGACTTGGCCCAGTGTTCCCAGGCAGCGGGCGGCCATGTGCCGGACGGTGGTGTACGGATGCTCCAAGCTTGTGATCAGCGGTGAGAGAAGCTCTTCTAGCTGTGAGTGATGCAGTATCATGGTGATATACCATCAACAATCTCATAAGTGCACTTGGTGTAGTCATACTAATTTAGTAAGTAGTCAATTCAGAACTTTAAACTAAAGTATTTCAGCTACATTCTCTTCATACTAGTTAAATGCAAGTCATGACAGATCATTCATAAAGCACAAGAAGAAAAAAAAACTCAACCTTCAGATTAAACAGCATTGAAATAGAAGTGATAATAATGACTGCTTGGCCAGGCTTGGTCAATACAATTAATGTATGAGCATTGTGGTAAAAGTGCAATTACTCTGGAGTCTTTTACAAAAGGTCCTGGGTTTGATTCTTGATGGTACAATCATCTTCTTTGACCCTTTTTTCTTCAAGATTTACAAATGGGTAACTCGCAATGCTGGAGTACAGATAATACCTGGGAACTTGGGGAGAGTACAGTAGTCGTGGTAATATCTGGTGAGGCTACCCTGCGTGAAAAGGACAACAGACTATTGTACAGTGACTTCCTAGAACATGTGAATGTCTGACCTTTGGGTGTAGGCTGGAATGGATGACCGGAGCTAATGTCTCAAAGACTTGCAAAGTGGTGACCAGGTCCTGGGCTTGCTGGTCCTTGTCAAGGAACTGAGACTGATCTGTCAATCAGATGAAAAGTCACATCAACCAATCAATGAAACAAATCATCCAACATGCCAACACAATATATACTGTCATGATATTCTACAAAATAAGTTAGAGACACCACTTCATCATACAGCTGTCATAATATGCTGCGAGCTATTAGATCATCGCTGCTTTTCACATTTTCTCTTTCCTTCTTTCATTTCTTCCCATCTTTTTTCCCCTTCTTTTCTCCTTGTCCTTTGCTCTTCTCCCTTCCCAGGGCAAGTTTTAGACAGACATTAAACTTCTGAGAAAATGTTAAATTAATATCATAACAAACCATCCGGAAACAATTACGCACATTTTTCACTTACAATTACGATGTCATCCAAGTCACTGTAAAGATACAGTGCGGAAAGAACAGCACTATATGAGTTTGACACATAGCACTAATAAATCATCAACTTGGCATTTAAAAACCTAAAGACCCCAATGGCAAGAGAAATTATGCCATTCTGACCTACATTCCCAAAGCTGTTATGCAAGGTCTTTGCCTTCTCTAGTACACAAATATAGCTGCTACTTGTGAATGGTCAATCCAATAGACCAGTTCATAGTCAGCGACGGGTTTAAATGTCTCCAAATTTTAAACTCTTGAAACAACACAATTGTACAGCTAGATATCACCCAATTATGTAATCCAACTTACACTTATGTTTAAAAGCTCCCTTGAATTTTTAGAACTGTTCCATCACTGCAACCTAAAAATAAAATCATTTCTCTCACCAAAGTTTCCAGGCTGAATCTGTGTCTTGATTTGTGCTGTCATGGACTCCCATAGTTTGCCCGCCGCATCCACCAGCCGGGGACCAAAGTGACCTGCAATAGTGGTCAGCGCCATCTCCGCACCCCGCTGCTGGACTTTCACCTGCCGGGCACTCTCACCCTCGCCGTCACGCAGGTCATTCAGGTTGATCCCAGTATCGGAGAAGCTGCCATCACGGCTCCGAGACTTCACGAAGGCTGCTCGCCTGCTGGCCGCGGTGAGTGCGGCTTGCTGTCAACACAATGGGTTGATCAATTGGAGTCAAACTCAATGTGCACACTGTGACGCTGTGCTGTACTAAATAATGGAGTTTGCTTCTTTTTTTTTTTTTTTGGGGGGGGGGGTCATTTTAACCTAACTTCACTTAATCTATGATGCTGTAAAACACTCTCTTTATGATTGAATCTACTCTCTGTCCCAGTCTAGTTTAATGTAACACTTTTCACCCTCAGCTCTTTACACTCTTTGTCTTTGTATTCTTCCACCTGGATTTTCATTCCCATCTGTGAACTAGGTCAATGATATTGCAGGTTTTGAAGTGCTTTTGCTCACTCTCTTTAGAAATAGTATCAGTAATAAAAACAAATTTCTCAGAGTCTGGAGATAATGTTTAATTGATCAATATTGAATGTACACTTTAAGTTGGCCATTCAAAGAAAATCATTTAGAAGCCAGCTGTCCACTTCAATGTTTCCGGAGGAAGAAATAGAGGCAGTAAGAAATACTAAAAACATCAATGCAATAACATGTAGAACACTGGACTTTCTCAATGCCTTACAAACAATGCTGGTATTGTTATTGGAGGAGATTTTCAGCAGGTAATGTTCGACATGTGAACACTAAAAAAAAAAAAGCTTTAAATAATGCACATGCATGAAAATCTTTCAACGTATGAATAAATTAATAGCATTATATGAAACACACCTGTTGTTGTTTGGACAATGTCAAAACACCGTGCAACTTGTCACACTGTATCACACTCTGGGAATTCCCCTCTCCCCCTCCCAGTGTCAGCGGTGATGAGGGTCGGGATCCACCCGGGGCGACGCCCGGCACTGTCAGGGTGTTCGAGCTGGGCTCGGCCGAGGTCACCTTGAGCGGCTGGGAGACGGAGGGGGTGATGGAGGGGTCGGAGCAGAGGCTGGTGCAGAGGTTCTTGATGATTTTGGGGTTGGGGCAGGGCTGACGGGAGGAGCACAGCTCCAGAAGCCGGGCTAGACTCACTGCCGCCCTTCTCTACAGGGATGGAGATGGGAAATAAAAGAAACTTTACTGATCAGTCAGAGGTAGAAGACCTTACTTCCAAAGCATTAAAGTTGTCTTGAGAATCTAGTCAGTTGGCAAGGACAATGCACTTACAAAATATTACAATAGATACTGTGTATTAATGCTTTCATATCCTCAGCCTCATGGATGTTTGAAATAGCATACACTTGGCAAACGTCTGACTCAATACAAGTGAATGAATTTTTTTTTTTCACTTACATAATTAAAACAGAGCAGCTCATTTCATTTCAGTCACTGCATCTCCTGGAACCTTGTGGCGAATTGATTAACCGTTGCAGACGGTTTGATTTTGCTACAACACGCATTTCCATAGATGCTTGCCCAAGTATACTCGGGACTCATTCTCAACGGGTTAAGAAAAATAAGGTATAGATGCACACTTAAACATAATGTTAAGGAAATTTGTCCTTGCATATAAGTTTTCATGTGGTTGAAAAACTATCAAACTATAAGTACTCGGCATGACTGTCACTTGCAAAAATTTTGTATCAATGTGATTCACAAAAACTATTTGGTGAAAAAAAAAAATTTATTGGCTTGTGTGGTCAGTGATGGATGAAGGTCACTGACCTGCATGAATGGACTCTCCTCCTTCTTGACCGCTTCCATCAGTGGTCTGATCACAGGATTTAATTTGTCTGGCAGGGCTTGGAGCAAGACTAGCGCTGCTGTTAGGCAGGACTGGGTCCTGGTGAATAAAAAAACCCCCAACAATTGTATTTACAAAGAAAAGGAAATCTAAATAAAGGAATGAAGAAACAATTACAAATGTATGCTAGCCTTCTGCAAAGAACAGGCAGAAATTTCATCTACATCACTATCCCCCTGATTTCTTAGAACCATAACATCAGGCATTTACTGCTGTTCTTGCCTCAAGAAATTCATCTAAATTTCGTCCTCAAGATCATATATATTTTTTTCTATTTATCTAGAGTTTCATGATTTCTTGTATATTCTCCTTCCCTTGACTTGCATCGCAGGTAACACTTTCCATCAACTAGAGGAACAAAGAGGAAACATTCACCTCATCATTTCTAACATTTCTATCAGACTTAATGTCATCTCAGGTAGAATCCTCTTAAAATCCTCACAATATCCATTGATTTCATCGGTTGGATATCACTTTTATAGAAATTATATGCGGAAAACTCAATGTCCATATTCTCTATAATTTATGAAAAAAAACACACATTTTCTTTGTATTTTCACTTTAACTGCACTATGTGTGAATGTGTAAAACGGCTCCATTATACCATGTTTATAACTAATGAATATCTAAAACCCTCTAAATTAACAGTCTCTCTATCTTCAGGGCAATACCTGATATTAAGGAGGAGGAGAAAGAGGAGGAGATGGAGGAAGAGGGAAGAATAGAAGAGAAGAAAGAAGAAGGGAAGGAAGAGGAGAATGATGATGAAGAGAAGCATGAGGAAGAGTCATAGAAGGAGATAGAGAGATACATGTAGGATTAAGTAGAGAAGGAAGAGAGGTAAGAGGAAGAGGGTGGGAGGAGGAAGAGGAGAAGGAGGAGAAGGAGGAGGAAGAGGAGGAAGAGAAGGAAGAGGAGGTTTTGGTATAAGGACAAGGAGGAGAAAGGGGAGATTGAGGAAGAGGGGGAAAATGAGGAGAAAGAGGAAGGGGAGGAGGAGGAGGAGAAGCATGAGGAAGAGGTAGAGTCATAGAAGGGGAAGATAGAGAGATATAAGTAGAGGAGGAAGAGATGTTAGAGGAGAGGATGGGAGGAGGAAGAGGAGGAAGAGGAGAAAGAGGGGGAGGAGGAGGGGGAGGAGGAGGAGGAGGAGGAGGAGGTGCAGATCAGAAGCAAAAATACTTCGCTCACTTTGTGACCGATTTGTAGGCAAGCTAATATTGCAAGGTAATATGCATTTAATTGTTACCCTAATATGTCATTATTCAAAGAACAGGTTTTGATTAAATGATGCAATTGACTGTACACACAATAATACACCTACACATGTATTATTATCTCAATTCACTTCATCAATACCTTTGGGTATTACGTGTCCATGCATGCATATGGCGGCATGTTCATTAGTCTGTGCATCTACTGTAAGGACATTCTTAAGAAATAAAACACCTGTAACATCTCAGGGACACAAATACTCTGCTTGAAAGTTTTCATAAAAAGACCTAAGGCTGTCAAAAGCTTTTGTAAACTTAAATGAAACATTCTATATGTATGCTCACGTACAAACACTAGACATCTCCCAATGACAATAAATCTCAGATATTCTATATGAATCACATCTATCCCTGATCCCATTTCATTCAAATCTGTTCACAGGGGATTACTCCAAAACAAATCAGCAACAAAAATAACAGGAACCTTACCTTGGAAAACTGGAGGCAGGAATGTCTGGTCGGACAGTCCTCCAAATCGTGACTAAATTCTAGAAAATCAAAAAATAAATCACATCACATCAGAGCGGTAATAGAGTTGTGGTACATTTCAGTCGACAGTTCACTGCAAACTCCCTGAATACTGGCACAATTTAGAGTGAAGTCATACCACTACGTAAGTCCAAGAGGAAGAGATGCACCATCTGAATATTTGGCAGACCTGCTACTCCTTTTTCTCGAAGTTCCATCATTTTCACACAACTTATTCAGAAGATATTACTATTGCTGCATTGTGGCAGAGTATCTCATTAGGGCTCAAGAATTTTCTGGGATGGGACTGGCTGGGGGCAGATCTACCTGTGGCCATAACGACTTTGCCCTGCAAAAGGATGGGTGTCTGCTCCACATAAAGACATGATGGTTTTGTCAAGATTAGACATACAACAGGAGTATATACATGTCTCAGTGACACACAAATTATCCAGTCCAACACATCGCAAGAAAACCTGTACTAATGCTTTGGTCATGCATGTAGTGCACTGAATCAGCAAATCTTTGCCTCCTGTAAATATCTCAAAATTTTACACAGATTTTTGCACAATTCAGTCATATTTTGTACCCCCCTCCCCATTCGAGAGAAAACATGCCAGAAGTATTTTCTACCTTCAATGTAGCCCCCTCTCACAAAAGTGTATATGAATCAGTAAATCTGGTATGCCAGAAATCTTGTCAGCCCTTGCATTCTATTCACAGAAGTTCATTCAAATCTTACAAAGTATACAGAATTTTACATGCACTACAATGTACATACAGTTTCTCTTAAAATGCTGTCTTATTTCAGAGATATGACATGTACTTTTGTAACACATCAAGTATTGGCTGCAGCCATGTTGTATGACAGGAAGATTTACCTTGCACTCAAACTGTAGTTTCATGAATGTGTTGGTCACCTCATCATAGTATGGAGTGCTGGTCAGGGTCTCGACCAGCGCTGATCTCAGGGCATCGGGACATTTGCACTCCTGGCAAGGGATAGAACACAAACACTTGTGTTTAGTTTATATAGGCCCTGTCTTGATAAATTTTCCTCTTTTAAGCCAATGTGAAGTAGGCTAATTGCATAAGCCTATACCACCTTGACTGTCGGCTGTCAATGCTTCTCAACCATCAAACGTTACTAGCATCATCATCACCATCAAAATCATTATCATCATCACCATCAAAATCATCATCATCACCATCATCATCAAAATCATCATCATCACCACCATCATCAACATCATCAATATCATCATTATTACAATCATCATCAGCATCATGACCATCAACAGCATTTCATCACCATCATTATCATCACCGTCATCATCATCATCATCATCATCACCATCACCATCACTATCATCATCATCATAAATGTCAAAATAGGGAAGGTTCCACAGAGCACTCAGAGAGATATCTGTGTGATACATGCAATTTAACCCATTGAGGATGAGTCCCAAGTCTACTCAGGCAAGTGTCTATGGGAAATGCGTGTTGTAGCAAAATCAGTCTGTCCTCAACAGGTTAAGAAGCAAATTCAATTCCTGCATTAAGGAGACTTTTATCATATCTTGTCACGGCATAAATGAGATACTGAAGTCTTCAGGGAGTCTGCTGCAGAATCATGGAGATTTGGCAACTCGGTCTTCATCACAAGGCTGCCCATGTTTTAACATCAAAATCAGGAGGTCCCAATGAACAATTATCATCATCATCATCATCATTGCCATCATCATCATCATCATTATTATCATCATCATCATCAGCAGCAGCAGCAGCGTCGACATCGCCATCGTTGTCATCGTCGCCATCGCCATCGTCGTCATCATCCTCATCATCATCATAATTACCATTACCATCAACATCATCATTAACATCATTATCATCATCATCATCATAAATGTTAAAATCGGGGAGGTTCCACAGAGCACTCAAAGAGATATCTGTGTGGTACATGCAACTGGGAGACTTATAATATCTTGTCAGGGCATAAAAGAGATACTGAATTCTTCAGGGAGTCTGCTGCAGAATCATGGAGACGTGGTAGCTCAGTCTTCATCACAAGGCTGCCCACGTTTCCACATCCAAATCAGGGAGATCCCAATAAGCAATCATCATCATCATCATCATCAACATTACCATCATTATCATCATCAGCAGCAGCAGCATCGCCATCGCCATAGCCATCACCACCACCATCACCACCACCATCACCATCATCGCCACAGTCATTGCCATCACCATCACCATCATCATCACCATCATCGCCACCGTCATTGCCATCACCATCATCATCACCATAATCATCACCACCATCACCACCACCATCACCACCACCATCATCATCACTGCCACCGTCATTGCCACCGTCATTGCCATCACCATCACCATTGCCATCATCATTACCATCGTTATCATCATCATCAGCAGCAGCAGCAGCATCGCCATCGCCGTCACCATCACCACCATCGCCACCGTCATTGCCATCACCATCATCATCATCACCATCATCACCACGACCGTTCACCACCACCATCACCATCACCATCACCATCACTGCCACCATCATTGCCATTGCCATCACCATCACCATTGCCATCACCATCACCATCCCATCACCATCACCATCACCATCACCATCACCATCACCATCACCATCACCATCATCACTGTCAAACCACCAAGAAATCATTATCATTACTCTTAATGCCGTCATCACATCACCATCAGCCATACACTTATTGCCATTGTTCAGACCACACTAGCTGAAACCTCAAAGCACCTCACCTGCCCAGCCTTGGCCCACTCCTCCACCACCAGGGCGGCTACCATCCTCTGGACTGAGTTCTTGGTGTTAAGGTGAAAGTGCAGTAGCTGGCTGAAGGGATTCATACCCCCTTCCTCTGTGGGGGCCAGGCAGGCCGTCAGGTGGGGGGCTAGTCTTCCCAGCAGGCTGTGAATTCAGACAAGAAAATCTTAACCCGTTGAAGACAAGTCCCGAGTATAACAGGACAGGTGTTTGTGGGAAATGTGTATTATAGCAAAATCAGCCCATCCTTAATAGATTAACATTTCTGATGCAGAATTATACTTCACCACCAACTGTGCTATCTTGTTCTCGATTCTCTTTTACTGCTGGAACAGGGTTGATGTGTTCATTTTGTTATTTAAGCCAATTGCATTTTTAACTCCATGGCAAAGTTGTAACATGGTCCCTTTTTCTGTGTCCCCTTCCAAATGCATACTAACTTGTGTATAGTCACCTGCCCAGTAGAAGGGCCATACCATGAAATTTCACCCCAAATCGAATTTTTGTTCATGACATGATTTGACAGAATTCTGAAAGCTCTTTCATACGATGCGATCTTAATTCTTTTTGTAATTTTAGAGCCCACAAGCCTTAGGGTCCCTTCTGCCGGGCAGGGGACGGTATTCAATGGCAAAAGTCAGCATTAGAAGTCTCGTTGTGAAATTTCAACCCATTAAACCTCCACATAACACTAAGACATTACCACAGTGGGAAGGTGGGGAAGTGATACTGTATACGCCATATATTTCGCGAGTCTAAATTTTCGCGAATTGGGAATTCCCGACGATTTTGAGAGTGGTTAAATTCGCGATCGTAGAGTCCTGTACTGAATAAAGAGATGTACACGCGTACGTCATATTCACATCGGAATCAGAGTCAATATTTTCGTGTGTCTTTAATTTTGCGAATAGCACCTGACTCGGGAAATATTTGGCGTATACAGTAACTCACAAGTGAGAGCTACTATCTGTCACAAAGCCTCCTAAACCTTTAAATAGCCATCTTTTGCACAGTAAGCCAGAGAGACTTGACTAAACGGATGCACATGTACTTGCTTAACACACAGACATTAATGAGGACAAATTATGTTCGGAAAAAACAACAACACACATACACATGTTATTTCTGGTCTCTGAAAGCCTCCTTTACCAAGACATTTTGAGCAAAAAAAAATGTCTGGAAGGTGGACTTTGTGTATGGGTCAAGTCATCATCATGATGTACCTGGCTGCGGTTGCCCTGGCAACCAACACAGCTTCCTCCTGGTCCTGCTGGGGTCCCGCCATGGTGACGTCTCCTCCGATGTACTCCACGTCGTCCTCTCGGATGGTCTGCTGACTCTTCCAGGATGACTTGCCGGGTGTCTGAGTCACATCCTACATCACAGGGAGGATTTCACACAGAGGCTCACACTTATTGCAGTGTACAACTAGAAAGGCACTCTTGAGAGTGCAGACCTCCACCATGCAGCTCATTTCCACCCATACACACAAGCTGAGAATCGCCCAATTTCCCAATATAGAAGCCTTGTTTACGTTATCGGCTTCCAGCTACGCGGCGCCTGGCCCGAGCAGAGCATGCATTTTAGTGCGCATATGCAAACCTCAAATACGCACAGCTTGAACTCCCACGTTCATTGACCTTATCTGCCAAAATATTAAAAAACCTTTTAAAAGTCATTAAAAAATTTCCTGATCACTACCAAAGTTTAATCATCTGTTCCTTGCGTCATTATCAGCTTTTCCTACAATCATCATTCAAATCCGTTCACAACTTTTTGAGTTCTTTGCACACAGACAAACAATCAAACAAACGCCGTAGAAAACATAACGTCCTTCCTCGGCGGAGGTAATATTTAGCAGTTACTGCAACAACTTTATAATAGTGTACATCATAAAGCATATCGTATTGTTACCCTTTACTGCTTACGGCTTTGATGTGCCTGTGTAGGTATGTGTGGGGATAGACTGTACCTTGGGTTTGTGTTTGGCTTCGATCAGCATCTGAGGGTCAATGGGCACTCTGGCCGGCTGCATGGCCAGACACAGCCAGGCGCTGACCCACGGGAAGGACGCTTGGACGACCACATCAGAGGGCACCTTCTGCAGCAGGGCATCCCAGACCTACCAAAAACAATTACTTCATTAGACATACGGCATACTGCTTGAGATCTTGACCTTACTACACAATCACTCATTTCATCTGATTCAGAATATTGGGTTATGAGTTCAAAGGTGAAAGTTCATGAAATCAGTCTGACATAACAGCAGCATGCAGTAATCAAATGTCATCAATCTTTGATGAAACCAATCAGAAGCACATTACTTGTACTGTAAATGATGTTAAGGCAATCTTTCTGAGGTGAGCTTGGGGGATGAGAAATCCAGGGTCAGGATTCAGGGGCCAAAGGTAGAAATCAACTTAGCAGCTACATTGCTCCGTTTACATCACTCCAGAGTATACTTGATGAAATTTGGTTCAGCCTCATAGGATAAAATATCTATGACAGCAATTAATTCATTTAACTTGGAATTGATGTCGACGGGCAGCAGTCAAAGGTAAGGTTACACTTCTAAATTGAATTCTGGACATGCACTGACATATCTATTGACATTTGTAATGCCAAGTTTTCTGAATTTACCTTCTGCACCAGCTCGAGGATCTCTGCATTCGTTTCGAGGATGCAACGTTGGTAGACGTGTCGCATCATGTCGGTAAGAATGGGAGGTAGCCATGCGGCCACGGGCATCTATACAGATTCACACATACGAAGAGAAACATAGCCATTCTCTGGCATATTCACACTGTCAACATGAAATATAACAATAAATAATATCAACAACTGCAAAAATAACGATGATGATTTTATGACATTTATAGTATATAAGATAACAATGAAAACTATGATATTACTAATAATAGCACTTATAATTGGTGACATTTGTATAATGCTCAATAAGGATATTTGTAGGCGTTCTACAGACTTACATTTCTCATGCATTAATATGACACACAAGTAGTTTAAGATGATCACCATCAAAATGAATAAGTAGAAAAAATGGGGAAAAAATTATACATACATGTAATGCATTTGGCTTTCTAGGTATGTTTGAAGATACATGTTCCAACACAAAGTTCTGCACAGTTAGAAAATTGATTTGTGCCTTTTGGTAGGAGAGTAGATCGTATCACCGGACGCTTTTTTTTCGTGGCTTTGAATTCTGTACTCAGAGGATGAAATTTCAGCTAAAAATAACACCACTTATTCACAGACTCTTGGAAATTACGAATTCAGCCAACTTATGTCAACTGTTCGCTCCAGTTTTTAGAAAATATGCTTCAAACAAAATCGCATTGTATTACCGGACACGATTTTCGCAATGAAATAATCAACGTCTTTCGCACCTAGTCCTTGCACCAGAATCACAATTCATCCCACAAATCACCGTACACATTCTCACCGAGCGGATGACAAAGAAAAAATCGGCAAATGAGGCTCAAATTTTGCATTTTACGGTAAAATGTCTGTCTTGAACATTTCGAACAGTTCATGCAATAAAACCTTGTGAGAAATCGACAACTTCTATTTTACGTGCTTTGTCTATGGGAGCTGCATGCGCGGGTGATGAGTTGCGGGCCCCTTCCTTAGCGCACAACTATTCCGCATCATTTGCGTTTGAGGACGATAGCTACAAATTTCCGATATCGATCAGTGATTTTTGGTTCTATCGGAATCTTCAGCATTTTTCCTGTATGTGAGTGGGATTTCATAGAATTTCAGTCACGAAATGTGATTCAAACATGCATAAATATTAACCATGACGAGGTGCGGGTCACTCAACTATAAATTTGAGGTAAAATGTGAATTTCTTCGTGTTTTTACATTTTTATGTCGCATTTTTTTGCAATTTCGGTCCACACAAAGTTCTGTGAGGCTAATCTACGAAGTCTCGCGCGTACAGAATGTCATTAGTACGCAAAAATGTGCGTGTCCGGTAATACCATACCTGTATATACCAACCTCTTACAGAATACCCTTGTAGAATAGAACTAAAATTAAGAAAGAAAGAGATAAAGCAAATGAAGGTTGTTGGGAAAGGAATACCTGCGGATTGTCTGTGCACAGGAGTGTGAGTAGTGTATCCAGCACGGCCCGGCGGACGGACCAGATGTTGTGCCGCATGAATGGCCAGAGCCGCTGGACCAGAGTGGCCAGGGGCTGGCTGACACTGGATTGGAGACAGGCCGAGGGGTGAGAGAGGAGGGTTGCCAGCAGCGTCATGATGCTGTTAGTGGAGGCCGTCAGGTCATCCAGCTCTACCAGTGTTTCCCACAGAGTATGCAGGATGAGCATCACCTGTTGCCATGACAACACAGGCAAGTTCTTGTATGTTATTGAGCTTTGTATTTTCCATCCCCTACCATTACTGCACAGCCTTATTTCAAAATTTTGTCCTAAGAGACAGAGTATTTTAAGATTGTCTACAGCTTTTTTTTTTTAAACCCCTTTCAATGATATTCCCTTTTTCCTTTATTTTATACAAACTATCATAGTTCTTTGACTGACACATCCATTACAGTATGTCTTAGCATCACTGATGAGCAAACAAAATATGGATTGTATTCAATACTATAAACAGCCCCAGATAGAGTTCAGATGATTTAAGCACTTCATATAATACACAGACTGTTAAGCATTTCACTGCTTCATACTACAGGTTTTTAAAACTGCACAGACCCATGGGTGGAGGCACTAACACCACACGATGCCTACAAATGTTGGTACCCAACCTTGTACAGTACACAACACGTCAAAGTGTAGGCACTTTACACTGGAGAGTACCTCAGGGTGTAGATCATCTAAACAACACACAACCATAAAGTGTAGTTGCCAAACATTCATGCCCTATCGGTATGCTCATTAAACACTTCATTGCCTAACATCTTAACACTGTACAGTGCCTTGAATTGCAGGCACTACACCACTTAATGGTGCTGAAAGGTATAAAGGATTACAAGCCTTGAAACAATCAAAAAGGAGAACAGTATGGAACATTTTTATGCAGTTTGCACATGTCATACCTCTTTAGGGCAGAGTTTGATCAGAACATGGGCAACCGGGAGGAGGGAGGCAGCTGATACCGCTCGCACATCATCATCCACATCCTGCAGACCCTGAATGATAGAGGGCAGCACAACTGGGAGAAGCTCCTCCGTCATTTCCTGCCAAAATCAACCCAAGAGTCATGACCTCACCGTCCCCAAAGCCATTAAACAATACCCAGCCTTCTCAATGTGCCCTTTTTCTTCAAATTAGATTGATTTTTACGCAGAAGAAATTCATACCTAAAGCATCATCACAAAAGCCTTCAGTCTAAATTGTCATCACATTCCCATCAGCCTGTATAAGATGTTCCTGGCACCACTGATGCTACGGCATTCAAAGTCGATCTGATAGGTAACAAAGATTTGGTTTTTGCTTTGTACCATATGGTCATACCCGACAATCCTGTCTGTCATATGTGCCTATGCACATTTTCATGCAATAAACTCTATAAATGACCTGATCATACGCTACATAACCCTAAACATGCATTGTACAGTGGTTTATAGTAGATTTGCCTGAAAGAAACATTAAAGCACTATAACGAAATTACTCAACATGACCTTTCACTTCGGCCATTCCTCAAGTAAGAAAAGCTTTTAAAATATATTCTACAGCAAACAGGACTGCCCCTCACACCATTTTAGAGAAGCGAGATGTCATGTCAGAGGAAGTGCTGTTCTAAAGGCACTCAATAACTCCACTTAATCCCGTCAACCATGTTAAACTCTTCTCCTCATTCTCATGACATGAAAGGTCATACAGGAAATAATTTTCCTGGTATTGCATCATAATTTGCTATGCATTTCTGATGAGACTGCTATACAAAATTTCTAGTGTGGAGCAGGTTTTTTACACAGGACCGTAGAGAACTTTGTTAAAAGTATTTTCCCATTGATCAAGACTGCTAAAATCAAATTTGAGAAGAAAAATTATTCCCTGTCATACATCCTGTGGCCGACTGACCTTTCTGACCGCCAGGAGGTACTTGAGACCTAGCAGACCCCCGTGTCTGACCTCCCACTGGTTCTGGGCCAGCAGCTGGAGAAGAATGGTCCTCACCCCCTGGACCGCATCACGCCGCATGTGATGGAGGACCACGCCCAGTGCCTGGGCACATGTCTCCCTCACGGGGGCAACGACCTGGGGATACAAGGTAAGAGCGATACATTTGATAAATCTGCTATACAGGCATGGAAACTACAGTATAAGCTGCTATTTTGGGAACATATATTTTTGCAAATGAGGCGGTCACAGGCATTTTGCGAGATGTTGTTTTCGCGAATTGACACCAAAGCTATCATAAGTGCACTATTATATTATGCCGGCCCATGGAGACATTTTTGCATGTTGTTAAATTCGTGGTTCAACAATGATTTGCGAAATTTGTGAAAATTAAAACCTCGTGAAAATAACAGCTTATACAGTATAAGATACCAAACATGTACCAAAGTGACATGGCCGTTCGTCGTTATGGAAACTGGTTCTTGGATACAAGGTAACTAAAGATAGTGCAGTAAAAACAATATGCTTGGAAAAATTTATACAAAGAGGCCTTGCACTTATTTTCCTTCTTGCAATACACCATGGACGACGGTACTTCAAATCTCGACCACAAACAGCATGATGTGGAATAGATGCATTATTTTCTACAGACATCATACTAAAATTTTCCTGAAGCTCTCAAAGACAGTGACTACAACTCTTTACATTATGTCATAGATACAGCTCATTCAATACCGACTGTAACGCAGAATCATCAAGAAAATGTCAGCAATTCTTAAAAAAATCATACCTCATCTGAGACAAAGTCTCCAAAGCGATCCAGGGCCAGAACACATAGGAGGCGCAATGCCGTATCTTCCAAAAACATGTCATTTAGGGTTGACTGTGGAAGAGAAAGAACAGACCAGACTCAGAACGGTATAACATGGCTAGTTTCAGTAGGCCAGCTTACTAATTTCAGCGTGCATGGAAAAGAATAAGAGCTTAAAAAGAATATGAATACCAGCCATTGTGATGTTGATCAGCGTTCAACTTAGAGGACAATTCAATGCTTTTACAGCACTCAACGGGTATCTTGTACTCACACATATTCCTGGTGATTGTCTATCTTTATACACACTTACTCTTGTTTCTCCTTTTCATATATTAAGAAGATATCTTGCTAAACAGTCAAATGCATCATTACTAAAACTTCATCAGTTTTATCATGATTATGAATTTCCCCTGCATATCAATTTCTCCATTTCCAACTCTTCAGCCACATTATCATTGCATCAGCATTACAATCAATTTATCGAAATATCATCTCCATGCACATACTTCTCCTTATCATCATCATCAACATCATCATATCCTCATAAGGATTTGTTTCTTTCTATTCTTCTTCTTCCTCCTCCTCATCAACATCATTATCATTACTGCCAACAAGTCAAGTCACCATCACATCTGCAGCATCCTTCTCTCGCTCATCATCAAAACATCATTATCACCACCATCATCACTGCTTCAGTGCTCTCATCACCATCTCATCAGGTTGTCATGGTTACCTGATCCAGGGGACTCTCCTCCGACGTGCCGGCACTCTGGCCGTGCACCTTGAGGACCTCCCTGATGCCCGTGGCTGCCCCATGACGCACCTCCCAGGACTGGTGGAACAGGTCGTTGGTCAGCTGCTCACAGAATGACGTGAACGGCCAATCTCCGGGCTATGAATAGATTTGTGGTAGGGAAGATCAGTTGTCAGGGACACAACAAGAGTAACCAGTAATTAATTGACGATTATTCTGAACTTATTGCCTACTTCCATGTTGACATCTCATTTGATGTATACTTCTATCATAGTGCATTCACACACACACAATTGCAATTACTTAAAGTCTCTCCATGTGACACTGAATGATATTTAAGAACAAAGTACATAGCTCCTCCAGAGGAAGCAACCTAAGAAATGTGGACATCCAATCCTCACTGTGCTCTTGATAAGAAGTTTCAAATTCATGGTTTGAGATCTGTGGCAGCACTTTATCCTCTACACTCCGCCTTGCCCGGGTGTATAAATGGATGCCTAGTAAAAAGCTCAACATTATTGTGGCTGGACAGAGCCTACACAGTAGTAGAGTAGCAGCCTGACAAGAATATCCCACTAGGAGTATTGTGATGGCAATCAAGTTCCATTCTAATGTCAAAGGTTACAACATTTTGAAATTAGCTTTGAGCAGCATGATATGGTTGAGAAGGTAACTACAGCTATTGCTTTCATCACCACCATCATCATCATCATCATCATCATCATCATCATCATCATCATCATCATCATCATCATCATCATCATCATCATTGTCACAATCCTCCTCCTTTCTCCCTTCATCATCACCATCCCTATCATCATCCCCATCATCATCATCACCACCACCACCACCACCACCACCAACATCACCATCACGATCACCATCGTCATCATCACCATCCTTCTCCTTCTCCTCATCTTCCTCATCATCATCATGCAGAATCTATACTTTGATGGCAAAAAATATATGTAGATGCATGTTTTTCTTTATTCCAATCTCTTTTTGTGAACTCACCTCTTCAAGGAAGATCGTGCTGTCGATGTTTTCTGCTGTCCCCTTGTCAAAAGACACACTGCCCTGGCTACCCACGGTGCTTCCTGCTCTCAATCGCTTACTGCTAGGTTCCTCCTTGTCAAGACTACTCCAGAGAAAACATCAGACGCAGAAAAAATATTCATTACAATGTTTCATTCTCTTAATGTTTCGCTACTGTTGCATATTCTGTTCACTTCACGATGTATTATTTACATTTTTCTCTGTAACAAATGAGAGTGAGTAAATGTTATGTTTTTGTCGAAAAAAAAAATAAATGTGAATTGATAATGTGAGTTGAGTTGACATTGACATTGACAATGGCACAAGGTGAAGAATAATACTATGTCACATCCAATGAATATTTACATGTGCTTCAAGAATCAATGTACAAGTTTATGATTCTAATGTTTCCTTTTCCAGTGCAATATCTCTGATCTGTATTTAAAATACTAGCTCCAGGACTGGCTTTTGGAGAATTTGATATAAGAAGACAATTGATGAATGTGTTCATACATTGAAAATTGAGACAAGATGCCCCAGAGAGAGAGAGAGAGAGAAATGCTACCTGGTTCCTTCGAGACCGTCTTTGGAGCGCTGCTTAGCCATCAGCTTGGCCTTCCGTTTGGCCCTGTTCTTCTCCCTGGAACTTAGACCAGGACCCAGACTGGCCATTTCCTGGGCCACAATGTCAGCTGCACTAGCCTAACATCAAGAGAGTTATCAATATTTCAATGCCATATACGGGTAGTTCAGGACAAAGCTTACCCAAGAAAAAGGGCGACACACAATTTACCATTCTGCGACTGTACAGATTCATTCAACTCACAGTGTCGCTAACTGTGGCATTCACAAATATTTAATATGGTGGCCAAGGCAGTGCAGTTGAGTTTGTAAAGGGATGGTACAGTTTCGGTTGAGATGGGGCTAAAGGTTTCCAATGATTTTTGATGATGATTTTTTGAGATAATGAGAAACCTCTTATGAGATATGAAAGAGCATATAATTCTATGAGGAATTCAAAGTTAAGTTGATGAAAATTGGTTTTGAAATGACTGAGATATCCAAAACAAGGCAATCCTAATAAAAGGTGGGACTCACCTTTTATCAAGATCGCTTTGTTTTACTTTGTCTTGTATATCTCAGCCATTTCAAAACCGATTTTCATCAAATGAACTTTGAATTCCTCATAAAACTGAATGCTCTTCAACATTACACAAAATGGTTTATAAAGTATCTTGCAAAAAAATGTAAGGCTAAATCTTTACCTCAACCAATGCTACACCATCCCTTTAAAGGCAAACACACCAAAGATGATGTACCAGTTGTAAACATGGGAAGATAACAAAGTCAATGATGCTCTTCAGACGAGTAATCTGATGACACAGATGTTGATCTGTTTTGGGTTGATACTGCCCATTGGTTTCCTTTCATTGTTTGTTTGTTTTTTTTTTTTTTAGTATTAAGCATATGGAGTTGCAGGAAGCTCTGTTTCACACTGTTTTCTGAGCCTGATTTATCATTAAAGTGTATGACAAAAATCAAATTACAGTGCACTCCCGTTATAACGAAATGCTCGGGACTGGCAGTTTTCTTTCGTTATAACGAAATTTCGTTATAACTGAACAAATACAATATATAACGAAAACAAGGAAACCACGTATATATATCATATTCTGTTTGCTGAATACTCATCGTACATCGGAAAGCTATGTGAAATGTGATAAGATAACTGTATCACAATAATAAACGCAAGTTCCCCTCAGACACTGTGCGTGACACAAAGAGCGAACACACAGTGGTGTGAAGCGTTCACCCATGCAGAGATGCTATAAATGCTTGTTCCGCTAGGTATTTTCGAAAGCAATTTGCATTTCGTTACAACGGAGCACGTTTCTTTTGTTTTTCTTTGTCTGTGGCGCTCGGAAAAGACTTCGTTATAACGGAAATTTCGCCATAACCGTGTTCGTTATAAGCGAATTTTTTTACCATAGACTTTAATGGTGATAATTTTGGGACCAGAAGATTTACTTCGTTATAATGAAATTTCGTTATAACCGTGTTCGTTATAACGGGAGTGCACTGTATCAAAATATTGCAAAACCAACTGTCATGACTGCTATTCATTTTGATGAAAAGCAGGCAGGAACCAATGAGTACTGTATGTGGGGGGAGTCATATATGCCAAACATTTTTTTTTTTAAATTTATGCACTGACATAACCACACACTTTAATAGTAACCCATTGAATCATCTTTCTTTCTTCTTATGAAAGCTAGGAATAGGATTCTTCCTGTTATAGCCAATATAAGTTCCTAAAACTAAACAGGTCTATACATGTACTTTCAGCATCCAGCAAACAAAATCCATCACCGGAAACTTGCAAGAAAGGTTTTTGCCCATTTCACATTCCACAGACATTCCTCACGCCACTCACTGGTGGTTTGAGAAGATTGGATGTCGATGGTTTCTGGGCGACACACTTCAAGTCCTCATCGTTGAATAAATCATCCGTTTCCATGCCAACGATGCCAACATCCAGGCCTAGTTTCTTCTGGAGCAGTCTCTTTTGCTTGGCGAGTCTCTCCTTGGGATCCCCACCTGCATAGAACATCAACCACAGGATGATTTAATGGCAAAGTCTACAAGAGTTTCGAGATGACACATTGGAGTATTTGTTCAAACAGAATTCATACTTCAACTTATACGAATGATATCATATGTTGCTATTGAAATGCAGATGAGGAATGGGTTGGATCTGTTTCATGAAGCGGATAATATTGAAATGATTTGAAGGGTTTTTCATTCTTACTCAATGCTAGATATTATTACCAGCTCGCTGGCATAATTTTCTTGGAGAGCACATGAAAATGCTTATCCAGGGACTCAAACTTTACAAAATGAAAGCATTCGAAGTCTTCCACACATCTTAGGGGAATCACACACACACACACACACACAAAATTAGCAGACATCTTCAATCACATCTATGAAACAGACATCTTCAATCTAATCTTTGTCAGAAAAATCTTTAATTAGTTCTCTGAGAAGCATGTGTACAGTAAAGAACCAATTTACTGAGAACAACTTTGTTTTGTGGGTTTTTTTTTTTTGGTCTTTTTGGATTACCCGCATCAACTTCTAGCTCATATTCCGACCCAGCGGACCCAAGGAGTGACGCTCCTTGCATCAAGACCCTGCCCACATCAAATTTCGAAAATTCGAGCCTCGAGGGATCGCGTTGGAGGGCAGGTGCACCGATCTTTGGGACTCCTTCTCCCGGCTCTGAAGGAATAAGGAAAAAGAGAATGCAATGAATATCATATAACTGTGTTAGTGTTGATCTGATGAAGGTAACCATCTGGGCGTAGGCAGAACTGGACTGAAAGTGACTGAATATAGCAGGAAGTCCGTAAATTGCTGACAATTTAATGTTCTTTTAAGAATAGGGGTAATGGTAAAAAAAAAAAAGAATCCAGATGCAAAAATGACAATATCATACCAAAGGATAATACATTTAAGTGTTGCTAATAGGAATAATCACAATATTGCATTAAATTTTTAGGTGGAAGATGTCTGTGCACAACATCATTCAGTAACTCAAAATAAAGTCACATTCATAGAATTGTATCCTGTCCCTGACAGACATCCCGGAAAAATAATGTAGCGAACTGCAAACGAACCCTGTTTGATTATCCTGTTGTCATGGCGACACTGGGGTACATTTTTGGCAATGGCCTCCACCGCTTGGCTGGCTGCAATTCTCGTTTCCCATGACCCACTCTTCAGATATATGTGAACCTGCATGCACAGGGTGGATGTTTGCAGGAGGGAGGAAATATCATAGTGGAGGCTTTTGGTATTAAACACAAAATGGGAGAGGCATCAAACGAGTACACTTTATTTTCAAACAGACAAAAAGTTTGTAGAAAGTTGGTTGGCCAAATGTCTCATGAACCAGTTCATGCTGCAGCAGTGAGGAGAAGTATATCTATCTATCTACCTACATTGTATCTATCTACCAATCTATCTGTTTTTCTATTCATCTATCTTTCTCTCTTTCCTATATACCTTTTTACCTCTATCTATCTAATATCTTATCTATCTATCTATCTATCTATCTATCTATCTATCTATCTACAATGCCTCTATCAGTATCAATCTATCTACCTATCCATCCATCCATCTATCTTACTGTCTGTCTGTCTGTCCATCTATCTATCTATCTGTCTATCTATTTATCTATCTCTCTATCTATATGTACATGTATCTATCTATCTATCTGTCTGTCTGTCTCTGCCTGTGTGCCTGTCAATCAGGCTTTTTATCAATAAACAGAATATCATTTACACAGACAAGAATGTGAGTAGGAAAACTCAATTATGGACAAATTTATCTAATACTTGTTCAAATAGAATCTAGTCAACATACGATCATAGTTTTTTATCTATCTTTTGTATCCTTTTACTATCATGGACAATGGGTTTTCAGCTAATAAATCAATGTTGCAGCTGTTTATATCATCTGATTTGATCTCAGTATTACTTGTAGGAGCAAACTATTTTTCAATAGGGCCCAATTTACATCTATATATCGTTGCTGGGGCGACAAGAACTTGTATGTACAAAATGTCAAATGTTCAGGAGAGCAGAAAAACATGGCAGCCAAAGCATTCATTATATCAAATGGGATAGCCTTTCTTTTTACATGCCTTGGTAGCTTTTATTGGGGTAGGACAGCTAGGATTTGGGCAGAATGTCACTTAACTCATTATCTCACCATCAATCCAAAAAAAGTCATTTTCACCAAAATTTCAGATACAAGGTCTTGTCACCCCAGCAATGATATAAATATCTCTTTTTTTCCCCCCAGAAACAACAACGGGTTTCAAGCTCTCTTTTTTTTATGACAGTTTCCTCTTTGAGCATAATAGTGAGTGGTACCCAGTGAATTAGCCTATTCTAGCCTGTCTCTCGGCATAACACCGATATTGCAATGTAAACACCCATGCCTACATTCAGTGGTTACAAAACAAAGCAACCATGGTGATCATGTCCAAAGTTTCATAATGTCTGCAGTATTGGTTGCAATGTAAACACATAGATAGGACATTAACTAACATAACGAGTACATGAGTCACAAAGTACATACACGTAATTAGTGATAAGCAACTTTTGTTTGTGTACATAATATGCCACAAGAGACATCTGTTCCTGAATACACGGTAAACTTGATTCCTTGCCAATGGGAACCTCGCACGTCTCGTACAAAGTGTTTAGGACTTCAGAATTTCATAAAGAACGGAATGATTTTCCAACTAAAATTTGATTAGCAATTTCAGCTGATGAATGATATTTTAAAGGGTATCCTGTACACTTTACACAAAAGAGAGTTTAAGTGTGCTCAGTGGTATAAAAAGTGCACAGCAAATTGCAATGCGAATCATGCAATACCAGGAAAATTATTCCTTGTAAAGAATAACATTTACTGATGTACAGGATGAATGAACACTTTGTCTACTGTCTGCACACATACAAGTATGCCAGAAGAGACACACTTTTTTCTTTTCATTAAAATGATCATACTTCCTTTTGGGTGTTTTGTCTGTAACATATGGATACCTTGCAGTTCAGTACAAATAGTACAATGCTGAGCTGCTACACAAGTTGTTCAAACACTGAAATACACTGTGAAAAGCACTGAGATAAAGAGGTTTGTATTCAAACATACGTTTGTAGTGCTCAAATGTAAGTTATGTTTTTGTCTTGCTTTTAAGTTATATTTTTTACCAACTCTGATCAAAAGCATCACAAATCTGGTTTGTTTTGATGTCAAGCACAACATACGCACACAGCTGCAGAGATATGTAAATCATGAATCAAATTGTCGGTTGTTAAAAAACTTAACCCGTTGAGGACGAGTCCCGATTATACTCGAGCAGGGGTCTATGGGAAATGCGTGTTGTAGCAAAATCAGTCAGTCCTCAACGGATTAAAGAGGAGGGGTGGTCACTGAGTGAACCCCGACTCACCTTGGACAGTAGAATGTGTAGATCATGGGGGTGGAGCTTCTGTACCTCTCCCAGTTGCTGGGCGGCGGCTCTTCTGGTGACGGGCGTCGACCCGGTATCAAGGAGGAGGAACAGCCTGTCCAATCTGGGTTAGAGAGGACACGACAGGTTACTCAGATAAAATCAGTCACTCCAAAGTTTTATTATTCAAAAGGTTTGTAATTCTGATAATAAAAGAAGGTTTGTTATATTGCAGGTTCATTTGAATCTGAAAACGATACACAACTTTGTATAGGGCTTGTAATTCCAAAGGTTGCTTAGCACACACTTTTTTCATTTTTGGATTAATGAACCTTTTGAAAAAAAAAAAAAACTTTTTTCATTTTAGGACTAATGAACCATCTGAATAATGCAACTAATGTTTGGATTAACAAAACACATTTCATTTTCAGATTAACAAACATTCTGGTATATGAAATTGGCGCGTTTTGAAATAATGAACCTTCTGAATAACGCACATCACCCATAAAATCAAGCTTAAGTGTTGGCCAGTTACAACAGGTCTACATAAAATGCCTGATTCAGGGTTAGAAATTGGTAATTAGACAATAAAAGGTTGAGACTGTGTCTGAAATCTATTGCTTCTACTGACCACTTCGTAGGATGACAAAACACAACTTAGCCATTGTATATGTACATTGTACATCACTTTTTTGCGATCAAGGTGTGTTCTATTGCAACACTATTCTACACTGCAAATTAAGTTTGCCAAGCAGAAACACTCCTAAAATCCAAAAACCAGAAAAAAAAACAATTTTTTTTAATTATTTCTATCTGTCATCTTGCACATAAATACAAATGTAAGCAAAGACAATGAAATTTGAAAAAAAAAAACACTATCTGCAAATGTACATAACCAATCATTAAAGAAACATGCATTTGTACAGAGTATATCTGTACATCATGTATTCATACAAACAAGTTTAGATATTAAATTGCTAAATTTGTTTTTCTGTCTACTCAGACATAATTTTACCTCTGACAGATGTCAAATGCTCACATACAATTTTGTACCATGATCCATTTTTTTTTTTTTTTAATAACATGGCCAGGGTCAGAAAGACTGTAGCCTACATGTACTAGGCAACTTCCTTTTGCATAAACGTAATATATCAGCTAAACATGGCTGGGAGCTACAATACATGGACACTTGTACAAAAAAAGAAAGAAAGAAAGAAAGAAAGTGAAACAGTTAGCTTATTAGGGTAGAACTATTAAAACAGAAAGGCAACACAATTATCCATCATGCACAGCCAACTTTTTATGATCATGTACAGTATAACATTTCGATTTTGATGGAAAACAACAGATACAGTAATCTCTCCCTCTCTTTCTAATACACCTTACACAAATGTAGTTTCCCATAATACAATTAGAGCAGATGTAGTAGTGATTAAATCATTGTATATGACTTGTATTGCAAGGTTTGTATAGCTTTAATAGCTCACTTGTGTTTTTAAAAGCCATTAACATCTAGTTTCACATGCAGCCTAAATGTAGGCAGTGATATTTACATAGTAGTCAATCATTACTGGGGAAAAAGGCTAGGCAGCTTCCTCTTGCAATAATGTTTTAGTTGCAATACATTGAAACTTTACAACATTGGTGTTGATATATAAGGGAGCCATTTCCAGCAATGTTTGTAGTCTGTGTGTGTGTGTGTGTGTGTGTGTGTGTGTGTGTAAAGTGGTGTATGGCATGCATTGTATGTGCCTGTGTATTTTTATGTCTCAAGCTATTTGATGAGCAGCATAGCAACCATTTAGCCGTTGAGACTGAGAAGAGACATTCCCCACTTTCCTCTATACCTCCGGCTACAGAGTGATGCTTCCTTCTTGCGTACAGTGTATCTCTTCCTTCCCTCTCCTTATTAACTCTCTCAGTCCCGTGGGCAAGGTGTCTACACGCAGTGCGTGATTTCAAGTTTGATGCCAGTGCTGGTGTTAATGCTATCACCCAAACAACTGCCTTAAATCGAGCTCCAACACTGACGGTCAGATTAACACAAGCGATACCGATCACAATTACTGATCCCAACACCTAGGGTTATGGTAAACACTGCCGGAAAGTCTGTGGGATTGTGCTGGAAATGCGTTATGAAAAAGAAAAAATGATGGTGTGTGGTTCAAGTCAATTATATCCAAAGATGTCATCATGACTGCTTAGTTTTAGACACATAATTGGGAAGACGGACTAAAATGCAACAAATTTCATCCCTTTTTCAAAATACAACTGTCTTGTTCACATGCTCAGATTATGAAGCCGTGTCTGAAGTGTCTGTCGCACATTCCATGGGCAACCATTACATTAGCATAGATTATGCACATATACAACATGCATCCATGGATGTAAAACCGGGTCTCGCACATAGCAACACAAACACCAACACAGAACTTGAAATGACAAATATGACAACCCCTAGAGGCTACATTTGTATTACTAGCCAATGGAAAAAAAAAACACAAATCATATGGCTCACACAAACACCGGAGCTCGATTCATCGAATGAAATTCAATACCATGCCCAATACCAGCTACCAGAAGCATTTTTATGTCATAATTATGAGGTAAACATGCTGACACCAACTGATTTCAAGTTCAGTTTTTATATATATTTGAGTCCTTTTTGCAGTACAGGCATGTCAAAAATTTGCGACAAAATCTACATATTCTTGCACTTCTCAGCCTAGAATCCCATTTTGTCATCTAAATCCATACTTCACTGCATTGCCTTGATTTAACCATCAGAGAACTGTCAGTAGAAATAAGCACCATGGTGATGGGGGATGACAGGTACAAATTGATGAGATTGAATTCTAAAATTTGACACAAGCTATTCTGGTGCCATCTTTGGCTTGTCAACGGAGTTTAGAGAATTGGGAGGGCCTGTGAGGTGATCAAGATCGTACCTGGTGGCCATCTCGGCATGCAGTCACACAGATCATGGATGGCTCTCCCAAGGGATGTGCAGCAAAGATTCAGGCTTCAGTGGTCCTCCGGTGATGTGGGATGGCTTCCTCTGCATGGTTGAACACACAGAATGAAAAACTATGATCAAAAATAAATACCTACAATGTATGTACTAGATATGAATACATATAATCACTTCTGCCTTTTGCTGTTGTTGCTGACTTAAAAAAACAAGTCTGGCAAAACTTTCTAAGGAAGTTTGTAAAATTCTTGCCTAATGGATTGACCCTGTTCTTAAATTGTCTAATAGATCAAACTTATTTTATGAAAACATGCCTAAGATGCTTTATCAACCTTTAATACTGAAGAGGCTGTCCATAAGTTCAAAATGCAAAGAAAAAGAAACACATTTTACAATCTAACTTTGAGCTCTATTGGAAAAAAAAAACACTAAAAAGGGAAAAAGGGTCACAGTCAAGTTTGTACTTTGAAATCAAGTTATTTCTCATTCTATAACTGTAAGAGCAGCATTATCAATATAATTGTAGGTGTATGCAAAGTATCTTTTTGACATTCCAAGGGGGGGGGGGGGATAAATGTAAAACAGCAGACAGTTAATAATAGAATGAGATGACTTCCAACATACAAATGTATAGTCTGTAGCTACAGATCATATTCCTTAAACACCAAACCTACATTAAAGAAGCAAGAAACTTAAATGGGTACAGCAGTCTGGTTTTACCAGCACAGCAGTAGTGTGACTGAGACACTGTAGATCGATCCTGATGACCAGCGGGGTGTCACATTTCATCTACATAAATCTCACAATGGCAACAAAGCCAGTGCTCAAGAGAATCTAAAGGGTTCAAGCCGATAACACAATTAACGACTGAATCACACTGTCCTGTACTCCAAAAAAACATTCTTATTTAGGAATATGATTCAGTGGTAATGACAGCTACTATACTGGCTCTCTGTGATCTCCCAGCTCTAGAGGGGAAGAAGTTGTCATTGCAAGATCTATTAATATCCAAAATATTTTAGTTCTACTTTTGGAGAGTACACTTTACTTGCTTTCCTGGCTTACAGTGTGACTGAGCTGGAAAAAAAAAAAGATTAAAGAGCCAACTTGTTAGAAAATGAATGCTGAAAACTGGTTTTAAAGTACGTGTGTGTTTAACTAGCTGTGTGCTGAAATTTGTCTTGGAAAGAAATAAAGGTTATCAATGGACCCATTTTTGATTTCACATGTTGACTTTGGCTATCAGGCAAAGCCAACTTGGTACAAAATAAACAGTGTCTGAAAACTAGTTAAGGTTTTTGTGATACACTGTAAAATTGTAGTACAGAGTTTTAATACCCTTCAATTTAAAACAGTTCAGTTCTTTTCACCTTCTATCAAAGATTGGCTTTGCTACAAAACAAGCGATCCCTGCCATCAATTAAGAATGTTTTTCATGGCCTAACAGTGATTCACAAAAGTTGCAAAAATAATTCCTCGCGAAAATAACAGATTTTACAGTACAGAAAACAATGATGACCCATCATCTTGCAGTGTACGTAGTAATAAATTTGAATCGTGATTTGTGTTCTATGGCTGTTAAAAAAAAATGAATGTATGTCAGCAAGGAACCAGGGGACAGGCGGCTTGAAGTCTCCTTCAGAAGACTCAGGTAATGAGGATAAACCTTGCCTAGGGGCACAACCACTGCAGGCAGTGGAGTTGAACCAGGGACCTCATGGTTGATAGTCAGTGGTCTAAACCACTGAGCCACCACAGCTCAATGATATGAAATGTCTGTACATGACCAGTAATGATCACTGACAGCATTTAGACCACTCGGCCATAGTAGTGTTGTAAACATACACAAACAGGAATAAACATACAAATTTGTTGCATTCAGGCTCCAGATTCAGTATATCACACATGTACATAATTTGCAGAGCTACAAGCAACAGCTGTATGAATCATCAACTGTTTGAAGAATGGAATTGAGGAAGAGAAGAAATGAAAAAGAAAGGAAGAGAGGCTATAAAAGAAAGGCTTCATTGAGAGAGACAGAAAGAGAAAGGTGGAACAGATGAGAGATGGAGGGACTGAGAAAGTTGGATTGACACTCAATGACAGAAAGAATCATAGCATTCTATGCAAGTCTGGCCTTTCCATTGTGAGGATAAAATGGAAAAGACCGAGTACGTGAGATACATTGAATCGTAATCCTGATTTCAGTGTTGTGTCTCTTTCTTACAAATTGTGCAAATGCTACTATGGCAACAACATATTGATCGTGTGGCATAATGGTGAATACGATATGAATACCATTTATACTGAATTGGCAGTCCTTTACCCGATGGTTGCGAAATCAGGTTGTCAGATAAAAAAAAAAATGAATGGCTGTACAGATCCACGCTGTGGATAGCTCAGTCTTCTAGAAACACGCTGAATAATTCAACTCTTTCAACAATCCTCTGAAGCATTCATGAGGTACAGAAGTGTAATACAGAATAAACTACAAAAGTAGCAGTATACATTGTACATACACAGCCTGTATGATCCTAATGTTGACTTTATAATACATTTGTATATTCTGTTGGAGTGGAAAGCATTTCAACAGACCTATAATGAACAGTTAAACTTAAACTACAAGGCAAACAACTCAAAGGCTGACACAATGCCACAGAAAATGCTTCAACCCAAATGCTGATTTTCTGCTGTAAGGCATCTCTCCCCCCCCCCTTTTTCTTTCTTTTTTTTTTGCCTAAAACATAAAGAGCACTACTTGTGGGTTTCAGTCATCAGTTAAACAGGACAAAAGGGCTACAATTACATGTATTACAACAAGATACACTACATTGTATACATTGATATATGAAGAATTACTCAAGCAAACAGTAACATACAGTATACATGTATACAGTTGTAGATATTCTTCTGTTTTTTAGTAACTGCCAAGCTTTGCTTTTGTGTTTGCTTGGTTTTTGTTCTCTTTTCAAGGGGCAGCCCACTTTTCTAAATCTCCCTGGAGGTTGAGAAGTGATGTGGTTTAATCATTAATTTGCCTTAATAGGTCAACGGCACAAATTAATACACTGCTCAGATTTTCAAATTCACATTTAATTTGACCCCTGGTACCCTGGAGTAACAAGAAGATATCTCTATAGGTCTACATGTTTTACTGTATACGCCATATATTTCGCGAGTCTAAATTTTCGCAAATCGGGAATTCCCGACGATTTCACAAGTGGATAGATTCACGATCGCGGAGTCTTGTACTGAACAGAGAAATAATGTACACGCGTACATCACATCAACATCGGGATCAGAGTCAATATTTTCGTGTGTCTTTAATTTCATGAATAGCACCTGACTCGCAAAATTCACGAAAATAAAAACCTCGCGAAATATTCGGCGTATCACGTGCTGTACGTGTAATGCACAGCATTCAAGAAAAACGAAAGTGTCTTCCAACTTCCAGAACTGGTTTCCTTTTCTAACTGCAAGGCTTGCAGGTATTTTTCTAGATTTGATGCTAGTATAATATGCCTAGAATTTTGTGTTCAAGTCAACATCAACCAAATGTATCAAAAATATGGTAGACAACAGGAAGGTTATAATGGGAAAGGGATCTAAGTGTATGAGTGTAACAGCCTGAAATTGACATTGAGCGTGTTTATACAGAGAAGCAAAATACGCGCTCATGCCGGCTCATGCGAGAGGACCTCTCGAATTTTGCTCTGTATAAACACGGCGTATGCCGGCATACGCCGCCAAATGCAGGCTCATGCGAGAGGTTCCGTCCGCCACCTTTTGAGGTGGCCGATGCGAGAGGAGCCTCGCGTATTTTGCTGTGTGTTTATACAGACGACCGAAATTCGAGAGGTAACCGGAAAGCGCGTATTTTAATATCTGTCATGATCGAACCACATCTTCTCCTTCTTACTGAAAAACTGGATTTCAATTTATCATTTGGCCGGGTGGTTGTCAAGAGTAACGTTACAAGAATGACCTTCAAGCTTGGTGGTCCTGATGACTTTGCCGGTGCCGTCTTGATTTTTTTCATTTTTTCCCATCATGCAATAAACTGCACTGCGAACGTGACCTATGCTTGACCCCCAAATTCGAGAGGTCCGGTTCAGCTGAAGTCCGCTCGCATCAGGCTCGCATCGGCTCGCATGAGCCGGTATTTTGACTTCTGTATAAACACGAGAAATAAGCGCTCATGCGGGAGGTAAAATACCGGCTCATGCGCGCCGATGCGAGAGGCTCCTGTATAAACACGCACATTGATTTCATCTTCCATCACTGGAAATGTCAAGCCATATGAACATTGAATAAAATCATACCACAGCAGGAGTGGAAGCTAACAGAAGGTTAATGACTTACTCCATGAGATACATGTAATTCCTCACAGTCTATGACTACAGTAAAATGGGAAGTACATTGTATCACATCCAAAAATGGAAACCAAGTCAGTGTGTTGGATAGCGATGAATAGATAGATGAATAGATAGATAAATAGATAGATACTGTAGATGATACTGTTGTAGATAGATGGCTACATACTGTGTCTGTGTACAAATTGTACATACATACATTGTACATATACTGTATAATATGTTACATAGTTCTTACATAATAGATTATGCATAATAGATAGAGAGATAGATAAGATAGATAGATAGATAGATAGATAGATACATGTAGATAGATAGATAAGATAGATAGATAGAGAGAGAGATGCATACATACATACATAGAGAGATAGGTAGATAAATAGATAGATAGAGAGAAAGATAGATTTTATGTAGATAGATAAACAGAGAAGCTCAAGAGAAAAAAAAAATATAACATACATTATTCATGAAAAAAAAATTGGCAATCTTAAACAGCCATATGATATTGTGAGGATGCTTAAGCCATCATGATACATTGAATATTTCTATAAATATCATTATCTTTTCTTTTCTTTTTTGCAGATATCCTGTGCTGTATACATTTGAAAAGTTTTCTAGTATTTCCTCAGCAGTCAACTTTGATTTGCACTGACAGCGCAGCTGATGGTGTACAGTAAGAATTGTAAAGTTTGGAAAGCAATATTGCATAAGTTGTACACAGTGCAAGCATCACATTACATGCATTTTCACTAAAATGAACTGATTTTACACCTCAAGGTACTATTGCCAAATGTCATACATGGTACCTATTCAAAGGTTATTTTATCAAGTTCATGTAAATTCACTACATATGTACATCAATACATGTCAGTATTAAACTCAATAAAACGTAACACTTTGCACACTTTTGAGCAGGATGGTCCATGCTATTAGCCAACAATGTAAAATGAGTACATTCAGACAATATTCAACACATTTAACCTTATTAGTGTGTGTGTCTTTTCTCTCCTCACCCTAAACCTAATTTCCCAAATCTGGCAATTTAACTAGCATTATACCTTAAAGGCATAGTTTACCATTTGGAGATGAAACAAAAACCCAGCATTAGTGCTTCAAAATAGTTCTAAAAGGTGAGTTAGGGATAGGTTCAACCAATGTAAAAATTTGAACCAGTATAATCGATGTTAAGTAAATACTGTTAAATATACAAAATGTGAATAATAGTTGTAATTAAAATGTTTTCAGACTAAACCGTCTACAGTTATGGTTTAATGACAAAAATAGTGATATCTCCTTATATTTTAGGCTTTATTGCAAAAATTTTATATGGTAGGATGTTTTGTGATACAACTGACCTGCATCAAAAGTGATATATATTTGAACAGTTTTTAAATCACTGCTCCAAAAGGTAAACAGGACCTTTAAATAGATATGTCCATGCTATTTTGGTTTGGTGCATTTGGTAAGGATGTTTGATACAACCTGACAGTGAGGCCTCAATGGATTTTACCGTTGTACACGTACTTTTGAACTTGTTTAGAGACGGAGGATCGACATATGAATGGCAGTTCAGTCAAGTCCTTCAATCATGTTAGTGCTAAAAGAAAAAGATGCTTGAAAAAGCCTTATTATTATGTTGTAGGTTGGTGAGTCACAGTCACAGACACTACATTAATCTCCATCATACTTTAATGTGGGGCTCGACATTAGCTGTGGCCCGATGACCCAGAAGCCCCAAGGCCATTTCAAGATTTGAGTAGCTGTAACAGGCCACCAGAGAAAAAAGTTAGTGCCACGCCCTGCTCTAAAGTCTAATGCATGCAATCAACTGAGAATTTATAGTGAGCCACTGTAAGCATTTTCTCTTTGATAAAAAAAAAGTCAGATTAGCCATGCACTATATACAGCTGACAACTAGATCGTCTCATGCCCACACTACATGTAATAGGATTACTCAGAAATGAGGTATCTTGGAAAGGCAAGGCATACAGCATTTATACTAGTTTTCCATATTCTGTCTTTCAGCCAAGTGGTAAAATGGCAAAAGACTGGCTAGATTTAGAATATCTTATCAAACAATGGCAAAACTTTTTTTTTTTTTTGCATTATACAAAGGAATGTATACGTACATACATTGTAGGGTCTAACCCCTTGGGCCCCCCTTTTTTTTAAAGTAGCACCAGAAAAATGTGATTTTAAAAACTTTTTTTCTTTGCTTGTCAGCTGAATAAACTCAGAAGTGGCACCAGAAAACTTTCTTTCTAACATGTGTTTCAATTGGTGTTACTTTGACGTACACGTAAGTTAGGATTGGTTAGTGTTCATCCTCAAACAGGTTTTCTTTTTCATTAAATCTACAGCCCTCTACAATGTTGTGAAACAAAAGTTAATATTGCTCCTTAACCCTCAACAAGACGGTTAATCTTGAAAATTGCACTTCTTGACTCTTGATCTTTTAATTTTAAGAACTCACTAAACCAAAATCTTAGATTTCTCTCCCCTGTGGTCTAATTACCCCAAGACAGACAATGCATGTAGCTTTTAACAATTTACAGTATGTACAATACCGTGTTAACATCAGAGTGTGAATCAAGGACCTGTTCTAGATATTGCATTGTACAGCAAAAATACAACATTCAGCAGATGCTATGGAAATGGATTATAACCAAAGTGACTCATGTTTACATTTTATGTGGACTGTTTTCATCCACATGATCTATACATGAAAAAAAGTTCACTGAGGTGCCAATTCATTACCAACAGCACTCTCCATGAACTCTATATTTACACATTTTAATAGTAGATAATACTAGTTGTCTTATTAGACAGGGCTTGACACTAAATCTTCTCTCTGGTGACCTAAAATCTTAACATCTGAAATTTTGATGCCAGCCCCCAAAAAGATGTGTAGTGGTCCAATATAAAAGCAAGTGTAAAAATCCACTTTGAAATTAAATCTGAGTTGCCCGATCACGCTATCAAAAGATAATTGCTACTGAAATTCTGTGGTCCCACATCAATTTTTAGTGGCCGCGAGCCACCGCTATACAATGTAATGTCAAGCCCTGCATTGGTTCTATGTTTCTACTAGTGGTACTCTCCATCTGGCATGCAGGGTTGATATCTATTTAATTCTAGCAATAGTGCAGACAGCCAATATGTGCACCCCCATCCCCCCCCCCCCTTCTTCTTCTTCTTTCTCTTCCTCCTCCTGCCTGCCTGGTACAGTCCACACGCAGCTGGTAGTGGCACATCATTGTAATTACCTTATGCTCGACAGGTGTTGGGTGTAAAGTGTACAGTTGAAAATCCTCTAAATTCTACAATTTTCTATGACATATACATGTATATGTGCAGCTAAAAAAAAAGCAAAACAAAACAAAACAAAACAAAAAAAACATGAAAAAACAGGTGACATCAGACCGTCTAGAAGTTCATCTGAGGCACAACTCACAAGTTGCACCTTCTTCTGAAGATCTCCAAGGCAAATACACACTAAATATTAAGGGGATCGTATAATTTTGGTTGAGACCCAACTTCAGGTTTCTAACATTTTTTGGTGAGATAATAAGAAACCTCTCATGAAATATGAAAGAGCATGTAATTCCACGAGGGATTCAATGTTTATTTGATGGAAACTGGTTTTGAATGGCTGAGATACATCCAAAACAGAGTGATCCCAATAAAAGGTGGGACCCACCTTTTATTAGAATTGCTTTGTTTTACCATGTTTTTGGATGTCTCAGCCATTCCAAAACCAATTTTCATCTAATAAACTTTGGATTCCTCTTAGGACGGTATGCGCTGTATTATTTCATAACTACCATATAAAAGTGGTTTCTTGGTATCTCGCAAAAACTTAAAAAGCCCAATCTTCATCTCCACCAATACTATACTAGAGTCTACTGTACCATCCATTTAATTAAATAAAGTACATTGCACAATAAGTACCGGTACACCTCCTATGCTATCTGCATTGACTTCTATAGCTTTGGGAATACAGCAGGTTCAGCGATTTATACAATGGATGCTACCTCCATAGCTCCATACTGTACCAGCCGGACAGCGACAGCTTTCTCGTCGCGTCGCGGCCCATGGCCCATGCCCTCACACACGCGCCGTGACTATCGGTAGGTATGTACGTTACCCCTGCGCTTGGCCTGCATTTTCTGTGGAGTGACCGCCCGATTCCACGCAGGGTTGTGAGCGCTCAACCCCGTACCTCGCGGCTCCTCTGCGGGCCCCGCATACACCACATACTAGTAGTACACACGGTAAGCATACATGTCTGAGTCTGCTTCCTGTAGCCTCAAAGCAAGCTCCGAAATGCAACAGTAGTGACAGTATAGGCATCAAGCAGCCAACCTTTAACTTTAGCGAACGCATTTATAAACTCAAGAAATCGAGATGACTTCCACAACAAATACAAAACAGAAAAATGGTCGGTAAACTGCCAATAATTTTTAGAACTGTGGTCCACTTTTAAAAATCAGTGGCAATGACCTTAAAAAATTATTGCGTGTCTCCCCCCCCCCTTTTTTTTAAGGTCACAAGTCGTGCAAGTACGCGAGATACAACCCTCATCTTCACCTTGCTAGACGTTACAAGAAACGCAAAAGAAGTGTACATTACCCACGTATTATCCGTGTTGTTGCAACAAGGAGAACGAAGGAATATTATCCCCACTCAACAGAATTCGCAGAACATAAATGGGTCGTCTACGTCGGTAGAAATGTACCGGAATGTAATGTACACGTACGTACCCGTACGTTTTTGTACGTACTGTACGTACGAATACTGCAGTACCTTCAATTCACTCGGCTGAGCGAGCTGCCTGGAAAAAGTAAAGGTCACGCAGTTGTTGCGATGCAATTGGCGAAACCATGGTCACATGGTTCGGGTCATACCGGCCAGATACACGTGGGTCTCGATGGTGTAAACAACGTACAGAGAAGTATGGGCTCTTAGCGCACTGATGCTGCATGCTGTATGTATTGTGTCCATGTGTATATATATGCGTACAATATTGTACATGTGATGTGTGAAGTACGACTACTACCACTACGGACGCGGAGGAGGCCGGCCGGACTACAACACGAATGACCTAAGTGGACCCTGATTTAGTCTCTACCATTGATTGATTTTCGTTGCATCGGTGCCCCATTTTTCGAAGAAACAATTACTATTACTATAATAGGCCTAGTCTACAGATGTAGCTGCAGTGTCAGTGACAAGACAACTCTCACTCAGCGACGTGCCCCATTTGTTCCGCCTCTTTGACTTCGACGACGAGTTCTATCTAAATTTAATCTTATCAACTTCTCTTTCACACTTTATATTTCGACCAAATCTAGACCCTCTCTCTAAGTCTAACGTTAGGCCTATGAAAAGCGCCCACTGACAGACACACACCAGATCAACATGCCCAGTGACAAGTTCCGGCAGCGGAACCCTAAAAATAAGCAGACCAAGTTTCGACTGGTTTTCGACGAGGACAGTAGAAAGTGAGTAAATTTACAAGTATAAATTTACAAATAATGAATATTGAATGTTTATGAGTGCAATGGACAGAATATTTCATGAGGTGAAAGATGAAATTGATTTATTCAGTGAGGCGCAGCCAAGTCGAATGGATCAAACATTTCATCTTTCGCCAAATGAAATATTCTGTCCATGGCATTACACAAATGAAAAACATTTATTATTTGTTTTATATTTAACGCCTAAAATAGATCCATGTCATTTGATGTTTTATTAATTTAGAAACAAGAGTGACACTGAGATCGCGAGAGTGCAGTTCTCACTGAGCGCTTTATGCATGCGCGCTGTCGCATACACATAAATTTACTGCAAACAGAAGTGCATTTAACACGCGTAGTGTGCCGGGCTCTCAGCGAGCGGGCAATGGAGCAAATCGTAGATTCGTATGGATCCAAAATTGCACGGTAAATGGAGCCACAATTGCACGGATGATGAAGTCATAGTTAAATGGGCCGAATTATCAATGTTAAACAACCAATCAAATGACAAGGATCTCCTCAGGCGTTATATAATTTAGAATATATAAGATTATTTAAGAATCAGAATCAGGACAAGAGGTTTAATAAACATGATAAAGAGGGAATAAACCAGATCTACGAGTATGACCTGATGGCTTGATTGTTTCCAGTCGTGCCACTACACTGGCTGGAGCTGTACCAATATTGATACCATATCCATCTCGGCTGGTTTGACGTGCACCCTGTGAATTCCTATTCAGTGCATGTGAATTTACTAATATGGTCCTTGTCAAATGAAATATGAAAGAATTTACCTTATAAATTCTAATTCTGTAGCTCTGATACTGGATAATCTCCATGTCCATGAAGACGAAGTTTCTTTTAAAACTCTTAGTCTTACCTCACCCCTATACTTGATTGTCTGAGTGATGGCATTTGCATTGCGTGGGCTTAGCCTTTGGTATTTTTTTTAACAATGCTGACAAGAATCATTTTACACAACCTGACTGGCTGTCATTCTTTCTTTTTTTTTCTCTCTCTCTCTCTCTCTCTCCTTCTCTTTCTCAGGGATTTTCTAACAGGTTTTCAGAAAAGAAAGAAGGCCAGAAAGAAGATTGCTCAACAGGAGGCGGAGGAGAAAAGAAGAGAAGAAAGACGAAAGGAGAGACGAGAAAGGAGAGACGCCTTGGAGGAGGAATTGAAGAGCATCAGACTTCCAGGTATCGCTCATTTTCTCTCTAGGGGTGCGTTCGAGCACGCTCCTAAAGGGAACTGTGCCTTACCGTACCTGCACCAGAGGAGCACTCGAATGCTCCTAAAGTGTACTGTACCGTACTGTACTGAGCCAAAAGTGGACCACTTCCCGATGTGCTCCAAAGGCGTACCAAAAGTTCGCTGTAAAGCATGCGCGTATCATACGCATATGTCACAATGCAAAGACATCATTCTCTTTGTTCGGGACAGCTGTACGTAGTTCAAGCGGCAGGTGAAAGACATTCTTGCTACAAAAATGCACGACCTTTTCTAAAAATAACTCGTGAGGTATGCTTTCTGAACAGAGCACTCAAACACTCCAAAACTGGCATGGTACGGTATGGTTCGCTGTAGTTTAGTTCGCTTTGGTTCGCTTTAGGAGAGCGCTTGGACGCACCCTAGGATATGGTACATGTAGTTCTTGTATAGTAGAGCATTCACATCAAGAAACATTTCCCCCTGCATGTGTTTCCTCAAAATTCACAGAAAACTGCTCCGACAAGCTGTAAAGTTGGAAAAGATGGGTGTAGTCATTCATGGTGATTGTGTTACAACTTGTCAACTTGAGAGCAGTGTTTGAAGTTTTTGTTATTATCTTTGTATGGTCCACTCATTGTTCATTATACCTCAGAAAGCAATGATGACACGTTCCTCTTTGCTTTGCATTGTGGAGCTGAATAAATTGTTTGGCTCATGTACCATAAGTTCTAACCAGAAAATTTCTGTTTGAGAGCTCTTGCTTTCCAAATGAGGTTTACTCAAATATTTCTGCATCATGAAGCTAGGTAGAGTTGGGCAGTTAGGCGGAGTAATGAACTTTGTGTTGCAAGACTATTGAAGTCATAATGACTGAGTTTGATGATCATTAGTGAGTGTGATAGTAAATGCCTTCCCGCACTTAATGTTTCTCACACTGACGGCTATGCTGTATCATTTGGACAACACGTCCACGTCTTTCTCCGTCTTAAATCCAAGGGGAGAGAGGATGCACTGTCCATTGATATCTTATTAACCCACTGAAGGCGAGTCCTGATTATACCCGGGCAGCTGTCTATGGGGAATGCGTGTTGTAGCAAAATCAGCACGTACCCAGCGGGTTAAAGGATGCTAACATTGTAGCTGAGTTTTGACCCTATCACCAGCCCTGCACCTGTCAAATGCACAAATAATAAATGCACAAAATGTTTATGTGACCGTGTAGTTTTCTCTTCCAGGTTTGTTCTTGTGTTTTTTGATGATCCATGTCATGTGGTTCCTCTGATTTGATATTACCATGTGTGTGCACTTTGCAGCCACAAGCCTTCAGTGTATGAACTGGAATGATTACTGGATAACAATTTTGTATTTGTGTGCAATAATGACATACAGTTAAACTCGGATACCTCGACGTCGGATAAGCCGAATATCACTTACCTCGGGGGCAAAATAAAAGTCCCGATTGTTCCTATGGAGTTTCCGTGTATTAAAATTCGCGTAGCTCGAAAAAGATAACTCGAAGTTCGGTTACCTCGAAGGGAAATCTAATGTCCTGATCTTAATTAACTTATTGTTTTTCCCAGCATGTTGCTCGAATCGAAATTGTAAACATCACTCAGCATCTCCGATTAAGCGCGCGTGGACAGCGAAGACATGTCACACATGTTTTCACACTCGATTGTAAATATTCTCTGAGACCAGAACAATCGCGCGCCCAAGGAGAAATACTCGATACATAGCTGACAAGGAAAATCTCCAACACCTACCAACACACGTACATGGTATGCACATAGCACCCGTGCCAATGGAGTGCTTAACGATAGAACTAAGCGCTGCCTCATCATTTGCTTTTCTTTAACCACTGTGTTTTGATTTTTGATCAAGACAGTCATACCGCGCGCGTAGATTTCTCGACCGTCGGGGCGCACCTGCTTACGTTGACAGTTATATCTTTGCCATTAATCACGCTCCACTGTCAAAACATCAATCTCCCTCGTAGTGCCTTTTTTAAAACTATTTTTTTTTTTTGGCCTTTCACGAAGTTTACTTCCCCGAGAACGCAAGCACTGAAACTTTTTTTTTTCAGCAATGCGATTATGAAAATCTGGAAGTATAGGCCGATCACAATATAGAATAGAATACACAGGGCTCCGCACTAAGTTTTATCGGGCCACCAATATCATTGATTTTTATTTTCTGGTGGTCGAAAGTAAAATCTGGTGACAAAAAAAAATCAGGAAAAACATTAGAAAAACTAAATCGGTCCTACTAAACATAGACAAATTACTGTTAAGCATTATTGAAGTGATACAGATGTCCATGTCTAAAACAAATGAATAGAAAATTCAAACATCTTACTCTGTGTTTAAAGATTTGACAAATAGGCGTAGATATTGTTATAAAAGTTGATGCCCATATATTGAGGAGGTCAAAACTAACGTTTGAAATGAGAAAATGGGAGCATTTGCTGACATTTGTTAGCATCCGACATTTGTTTTAGCATTGTAAAATGCCGAAAGTTACCGTTATTCATTTTTAAATGTAAAAGCAAACAACCGACATTCATTTTAGAATCTTACGGAGCTGAATACTATCCTAATCCATTTCCAAACGTGAAAGAAAACATCCGCTATTTGTTTTAGCATCTAACTGAGCGGATTAATACCATTAATCATTTCCAAATGTTAAACCAACAATCTGTTATTTATTTTTGCATCATACGGAGCAGAATATTACCGTTATTCATTTCAAACATCCGACATTTATTTCATTATCGAACGGAGCCGAATGTGACTGCTGTCCACTTCTGAAAGTGAAATGAATCGTCTGACAATTATTTGATCATCGCATGGAGCCGAATGTTACTGTTTTTTTTTTTTCATTTTTGAACGTCAAGGCAGACATCAGACATTTTGGACCATGAAACGTATAGCTGAATGTTACTGATATTTATTTTGAAATGTACCGTAGCAAATATCCAATATTTTTTTTTATCATCGTATGGGGCAGAATGTTACTGCTGTTCACTTCCAAACGTGCCAAACGTAAAAGCAATCATTCGACATGTATTTTAGCATCTTCCGGAGCTGAATGCTATTGGCATTTACTTTCGAACGTAAAAGCACACATCCGGCATTTAATTTATCAGCGTACGGAGTTGAATATTATTGTTATTCACTTCAGAACATCAAAGCAAACATTCGACATTTATTTTAGCATCTTCCGGAGCTAAATGTTATTGCAATTTACTTTCGAACATAAAAGCAAACATCCAGCATTTATGTCATCATTGTCAGGAGTTGAAAATTATTGTTACCCTTTTCCGAACGTCAAAGCAAACATCAAACATTGATTTTACCATTAAACGCAGCTGAATGTTACTGTTATTCATTTCGAAATTTAAAAGCAAACATCAGACAGTTATGTTAGCATCATATGGACATGATGGAGCAGAATATTACTGCTATTTTCTTCCGAACATAAAAACGATCATCTGACATCTATTTTAGCATCTTCCGGAGCCGAATGCTACTGCTATTTATTTTCGAAAGTATAAGGAAACATCCGACATTTATTTAACCATCGTTCGGAGTTGAATGTTATTGTTTTTCATTTCCGAACGTCATAGCAAAAATTCGACATTTATTTCAGCGTCTTCCGGAGACGAATGTTATCCTTATTCATTTCCGAACGCAAAATCAAATATCTAACATTAGTTTTAGCACCATACGGAGCTGAGTCTTATCGTTATTCATTTCCAAAAGTATGAGCAAACATCCGACATTTATTTTAGTATCATACCGAGTCCAATATTACCGTCATTCATTTCCACAATTAAACGCAAAACTCTGACATTTATTTTAGCATCTTCCGTAGTCGATTGTTACCGCTGTTCATTTTCAAAAGTAAAGGCAAACATCCGACTTTTTTTTTTTTTTTTTGGTGGCGCGATCGGGCCACCAAAATCTTTATTTCTGAAATTTTGATTGCATTTCCGATTTTCACTCAATTCATTCATATAAAAGTTGATTCAATTCAAATTGACAAGCATGCAAACAATCAGTAGGCACTATAACAAACACCATGTTGAACATCGATAAATGTCGAACATCGATAAACATCGGATAAGTCGAAGAAAATTCGACGTACGCGTACCTCGAAATTCGCGTACGTCGAACCATTTTCTTCAGTCCCGACGAATTCGAGGTATCCGAGTTTGACTGTACATCCATCAGAAGTCAGCGAGACCAAGCAGGCCAAGCGAGATGTGGCTGTCATCGATCACCCAGAGCACACCGTTACCGTGACGTCCATCACTAGTTTGGACCTGGAGAAGGAGCATGGCGGAGTGGGAGGCAACAAGGTATCCAGGACTGAGACAATCCCCTTGTTTCATGATCAACCTGTGATGAAGTTTATATGTAACACACACACACACATCGATGGTGGATCCAGAGGGGGGGCGCACCGAGCGCGCGCCCCTCTTTATTTGCTGTTAAAACAAAAGAAATAAAAAGAAAAAATGAGATAAAACCCGCAAGTAGCACCAGAAATATTGTTTGCGCCCCCCCCCCCCCCCCCCTTTATGGATTTCTTGGATCCGCCCCTGCACATACACTCCAAAAATACACTTGTCCACCCAAAGCAAACAAACAACAAACATTAAGCATTTCCCAGTGTGGACAGTTTCATGCAAGTCATAATGTGTCATTCCATTGTGAAAACTGAAGGGTAAAAATATTTTGCATAATCTCTAATAACAAGTGAAAAGTCAGTAAAATTATGAAGTAACAAATATTGTCTCTCTCTCTTAATAGAGTGAAAAGATATTTCACAAATCAAACTGCTTTGCTCAACTCAACAGAGGTTGGCAGTGCTGAGTGTGTCACATGATAATGGAAGGACTAATTGATGGAAATGTTAAAGGTACCGTATAGTTTTGGTTGAGACCTAATTTCAGGTTTCTAACATTTTTGGTGAGATAATGAGAAACCTCTTATGAAATATGACAGAGCATGTAATTCTATGAGAAATTCAACGTTTATTTGATGAAAATTGGTTTTGAAATGGCTGCGATATCCAAAAAAGAGCAATTCTAATAAAGTGTGGGACCCACATTTTATTACAATCGCTTTGTTTTACTTTGTTTTTGGATGTTTCAGTCATTCCAAACCTGATTTTCATCAAATAAACTTTGAATTTCTCTTAAAATGGTATGCTCTGTACTATATCATAAGTGTTTTCTTGGTATCTCACAAAAATTTAAAAGCCCAATTTTCATCTCCACCAATACTGTACCATCCCTTTAACTTTTTCTTTCAGGTTGACTATGAAGACGAAGACATTGGTGACAACATTGATGAGGACAATATGAGACATGATGAGGACGACGAAGATGACGATCTAGACATCGGCGATGTCGGGCAAGCCGGCCTGGATGGAAGTGAATCCGAGGATGAAGCAGGGAAGGAGACCAATGCCCAGGCACACAAGGAGAGTTCCAAGAACAGAGAGGTGAAGGATAAAAAGAAGTGAGTACTCACTCAGTCATGATTGAAGGTATTACATGTGTGCTTGCCTATCAAGTACAGGGCAGGTATCTAGCATGGAGATGGCATAATCAGAGGCAATTTTGTGTTAGTCATGACAGAAAACTTCAACACTTAAAGGACAAGTTCACCTTCATAGACATGTGGGTTGAGTGAATGCAGGAATATTAGTAGAACACGTCATTGAGAGTTTGAGGAAAATCGGACAATCCGTTCAAAAGTTATGAATTTTTGAAGTTTTTGCTCACTTAAGGCTGGATGAGAAGACTACTATAGCTTGTGATGTCACATGAGTACAACAATATAAAGAAAGAATAAAGAAAATTCAACATATTCTCACTTTTCTCGCATAACAAAAGAACACTTGACTTCTCTCTTTCAGAAGGCAGGGGGAATAATATTACCCTTAACATATGTCAGTAACAAGTTGAAGAAATGTGCACTTAATTCAAAAAGTAAAGTTTTGCGAAATTCTCTTTTTATTTTCTTTATATGGTTGTACGCATATGACATCATACACTGTAGTAGTCTTCTCATCCAGCAGTGACTACGCAGATACTTTAAAAATTCATAACTTTTGAACGGATTGTCCTATTTTCCCCAAACTTTCACTGATGTGTTCTACTAATATTGCTGCATTCACTCAATCCACATGTATATGAAGGTGGACTTGTCCTTTAATCTCGGTGTTTACTGGCAGTCCAAGCATGCAGGCCAAAAGATTGTGACAATGTAAAATTGGTGGAAAGGAGACTGTTCAAAATTGTGGATTTGAGGCACATGGGGGGGGGGGGGGGGGGGGGGGGACTGCTGTATTAGGTGAAGAGCCTCGTGCCTAGCATACAGCTAGTCTTGGGTGATGCTTACAAGCAATGATGTGCTTTAATTTCACTCAATTATATGGAGCGCCCCATATTAACACTCTTAACCCATTACCAATGGGAAACCTAGTGGGCCTGGAGCAAAGACTAAGAATTTCAGAATTGTGAAGGGATTAAGGTAACTTATTCTATTATTCTGTAACAAGAGTAGGGAACTAACAAGTGTGTCATGTCATGTGTGTCATGTCATTTTATCTTAACTTGTGTCATAAGATTTGATTTTTAACTGTCCGTGAAATAGTTTGAGAATTGTGAAGGCTGGACTGGGAGTTAT